>NC_052339.1:7099149-7402341 GCF_016432855.1 Salvelinus namaycush
AACCTTGAATACACTACAAGTTTGCATTTCCTGCTGTACAGGAAATGTCCCGCAACAACAGGGTGGCTAAATTAAGATCCTACATCTGTACACCTGCAATGCTTGATTATCTTTCTGTTCAAAGCCTTGAATGCTCATCCTAGCCCAATTTTACAAAGATGTGGTGTCACATTTAATTTCGTCCACCTTCTGAATACAGAAGTGAATTGGAAGCACAAGATGGACAATATTGATTGTATGCTACTCAGTCCCTAGTGGATTGTCTAAATTAATTTAACAAGATGTAACCAACACACCTAATCCCAATTAGATTATTTCTTCATTTAAAATCTGATGTGGCAAAATTACTTCCTAAGGGAAAAATGTTTTCTTAGGTGCAATCAGCTGCCATTTTTCATTGTATTAACATGTTATTTACATTAACCCATTTGTTCCCAAATTTTCCCCAGACATGCAACAATCCACATTTTATGCCATTTGTAAGCCTAAAATGTAATCCATATTGCTTTTCTTTTTTATATATTGAAAAAAACACTGTAAAGGGGTTACCGTGAATTTGACGGTAGCTTACAGGTAGCTCGGTGACATGTACAATTCTGTATTTCATATTACAGCACACCTACTGTAATATACAGTGCTTTAGAAAGTATTCGTTACAACTTTACTTATTTCACATTTTGTCGTGTGACAGCCTGAATTGAAAATGTATTAAATGTATGTATTTTTGACATTACACACAATACCCCATAATGACAATGTCACGCTCGTCGTACGAACTGGAAGCATACTCGGACCAATGTGCAGCGTGATCTGGTTTTCACATCTTTTTTTAATGAAACACACAAAACAATAAAGAATAACGAAACGTGACGACAATGGAGTGCTGACATACAACTACCCATAAAAAAAAAATATATCCCACAAACACAGGAGGACTTAAATATGATCCCCAATTAGAGACAACAATTACCAGCTGCCTCTAATTGGGAATCATACAAATCACCAACATAGAAAACAAAACTAGAACCCCACATAGAAAATATAAACTAGACTAACCCCCCAGTCCCGCCCTGACCTACTCTACCATAGAAAATAAGGGCTCTCTATGGTCAGGATGTGACAGACAAAGTGAAAACATGTTTTTTGAAATGTTGGCAAATTTATAGAACATTTTATGCAGATATATCTCATTTATCTAAGTAATCACAGTTGTGTACAGTACTTATTTAAGTAGTTTTTTGGTGTATCTGTACTTTACAATTTATATATTTTTTTACAACTTTTACTTTTACTTTGCTACATTCCTAAAGAAAAAAAAAAGAATGTACTTTTTACTCAATACATTTTCCCTGACACCCAAAAGTACTCATTATATTTTCAATGCTTAGCAGGACAGAACATTTTTCAAATTCATGCACTTATCAAGAGAACATCCCTGGTCATCCCTACTGCCTCTGATCTGGCAGACTCACTAAACACACGTTTCGTTTCTAGATTGTGTATGATTGTTGGAGTGTGCCCTTGGCAATCAGTAAATAAATAAATAACAAATAAAATGTTGCATCTGGTTATGTTAATATAAGGAATTTGAAATGATTTATACTTTTAATTTTGATACTTAATATATTTAAAACCAAATACTTTGACTTTTACTCAAGTAGTATTTTACTGGGTGACTTTCTCTTTTACTTGAGTCACTTTCTATTAAGGTATCTTTACTTTTACACAAGTATGACAATTGGGTACTTTTTCCACCACTGACTATTCACACCCCTGAGTCAATACTTTGTAGAAGCACCTTTGGCTGTATCAGATTTGCACATCTGGATTTGGGGATTTTCTTCAATTCTTTATCTCAACCTCTGCTAAATTAGATGGGGAACGGCAGTGAAAAGCAACCTTTAAGTCTTTCCACAGATTTAAATGGGGATTCAAGTCTGGGCCCTTGGCTGGGCCACTCAAGGACGTTCACATTCTTGTTCTGAAGCCATTCCAGCATTGCTTTGGCTGTATGCTTAGGGTCATTGTCCTGTTGGAACCTAAATCTTTACCCCTAGTCTAAGGTCATTTGCACTCTGAAGCATGGGTGACAAAAAAAATCTATTTAATCCATTTTGAATTCAGGCTGTAACACAACAAAATGTGGCATAAATCAAGCGCTATGAATACTTTCTGAAGGCAATGTATATACGATATCAAAGCAAGGTGTAATGACACTCAGTACAATATCGTAAAATTGACTGTATTATACTGTAATTTTTTTAAATGCTATCGTAATCAGAATGAATGAATGAATGAATGAAATTCAGTGAGGGAAGGGGTTTGCATTTCACAGCATTTTGGGAAGAGATTGGTGCAAGCAGGTTGGCTGCCTCTAAAAGTGTAAGCTAACATCTAGAATTGTTTTGAGATTGTCATACCGTGGATCATTTAGCTATTTGAGTTAGAATTTTAGGACCTCTGCAGGTATCCCAAAAATATGTTTTTATTATTATATATTGAATTTGGCCTTTACTACTATAGCCCATAGACACACAATAAGAAAAAACATTGAAAAACACATTCATAAATGGCAAAACAGACAGTCAAAAAAGAAATCATGAGTAATAAGGTTTTGAAGTATCTGTCCTATATCTAGGAGATATAAGAAACCTCAGGAAATATTTATGTTTTTTGGACAGATATTTAACCCAATTTTTTGGGGAGCACAAAACTACCTCAATACTTAAAAAAAATGTTTTACCCAGTACCGGTTTACCTTCAGAAGAGTCCCGTGACACCTGTGGGGGTTGTAGAGCAAAATGGAGAACACCATAGTGATATTAGTTTGTTGCCAAAACGGTTCAGATGCCACTCTAACAAATGGATCACTAGTCACTTTATTAATACCACTTTAATAATTATGTTTACATATCTTGCGTGACCCATCCCATATATACATATTGTATATTATACCGTCTATTGCATCTTGCCTATTCCGCTCGGTCATTGCTCATCCATATATTTATACAGTTGAAGTCTGAAGTTTACGTACACTTAGGTTGGAGTCATTAAAACTTGTTTTTCAACCACTCCACAAATTCATGTTAATAACAGACTATAGTTTTGGCAAGTCGGTTAGGTCATCTACTTTGTGCATGACACAAGTCATTATCCAGCAATTGTTTACAGACAGATTATTTCACTTATAATTCACTGTATCACAATTCCAATGGGTCAGAAGTTTACATACACTAAGATGACTGTGCCTTTAAACAGCTTGGAAAATTCCAGATAATTATGTCATGGCTTTAGAAGCTTCTGATAGGCTAATTGACATCATTTGAGTCAATTGGAGGTGTACCTATGGATGTATTTCAAGGTCTACCTTCAAACTCAGTGCCTCTTTGCTTGACATGGGAAAATCTAAATAAATCAACCAAGACCTCAGAAAATAAATTGTAAACTTCCACAAGTCTGGTTCATCCTTGGGAGCAATTTCCAAACGCCTGAAGGTACCACGTTCATCTGTACAAACAATAGTACGCAAGTATAAACACCATGTGACCACGCAGCTATCATACAGTGCAGTGGGCAGCTGGGAGAAGCCTCAGTGCAGTGGGCAGCTGGGAGAAGGTGCTCTTGTTCTCCATGAACTTTACAGTTCATACTCCCAAAACTTTTTGGAGTTAGAGCTACAGGAAGCAAATTTCTGTTTGAAAAAGTTAGCCTTTGCTTTTCTGACTGACTGCGTATATTGGTTCCTGACTTCCCTGAAAAGTTGCATATCGCGGGGATTATTCGATGCTATTGCAGTCCGCCACAGGATGTTTTTGTGCTGGTCGAGGGCAGTCACGTCTGGAGTGAACCAAGGGCTATATCTGTTCTTAGTTCTAAATTTTTTGAAAGGGGCATGCTTATTTAAGATGGTGAGGAAATTACTTTTAAAGAACGACCAGGCATCCTCGACTGACGGGATGAGGTCAATATCCTTCCAGGATACCCGGGCCAGGTCGATTAGAAAGGCCTGCTCGCAGAAGTGTTTTAGGGAGCGTTTGACAGTGATGAGGGGTGGTCGTTTGACCGCGGACCCATAGCGGATGCAGGCAATGAGGCAGTGATCGCTGAGATCCTGATTGAAAACAGCAGTGTGTTTGGAGGGCGAGTGTGTCAGGATAATATCTATGAGGGTGCCCATGTTTACGGATTTTGGGTTGTACCTGGTGGGTTCCTTGATAATTTGTGTGAGATTGAGGGCATCTAGTTTAGAATGTAGGACTGCTGGGGTGTTAAGCATATCCCAGTTTAGGTCACCTAACAGAACGAACTCTGAAGATAGATGAGGAGCAATCAATTCACATATGTCCAGGGCACAGCTGGGAGCTGAGGGGGGTCTATAACAGGCGGCAACAGTGAGAGACTTATTTCCGGAGAGATTAATTTTTATAATTAGAAGCTCAAACTGTTTGGGCATAGACCAGGAAAGTATGACAGAACTTTGCAAGCTATCTCTGCAGTAGATTGCAACTCGTCCCCCTTTGGCAGTTCCATCTTGACGGAAAATGTTGTAGTTGGGGATGGAACCCTCAGAATTTTTGGTGGCCTTCCTAAGCCAGGATTCAGACACGGCAAGGACATCAGGGTTGGTGGAGTGTGCTAAAGCAGTGAGTAAAACAAATGTAGGGAGGAGGCTTCTGATGTTAACATGCATGAAACCATGTTAACATCAAGACAAGTGTGCTATATCAAGAAGCTAATTAAACTAATTAAAGCTAATTAAACAGCCTGATCATTACACAGGTGCACCTTATGCTGGGGACAATAAAAGGCCACTTTAAAATGTGGAGTTTTGTCACACAACACAATGCCAAAGATGTCTTAAGTTTTGAGGGAGTGTGCAATTGGCATACTGACTGCAGGAATGTCCACCAGCGCTGTTGCCAGAGAATTTAATATTAATTTCTCTTTAACGTCAATTTAAAAAATTGTCTGTCCATCCAACCGGGCTCACAACCGGTTGGATGGGGGGGTGAGATTGCAACCACCTTTCTATGGCTGGTTTTAAAAATAGAAAAATTTGGAGATTCTTTCATTTTCAAATAACCCGAGAGTGAGAGGTTGTAATCTGAATAAAGATAAAAAGGCTATTTTTGAACACAGGGTGAGACATTCTTACTAATCTGCTGGAGAACCAGTTCAGATTTAAGTATCTGTGAGGGTGTTGATGAATGGAAAAAATGCGGAGTCAGGCGCAGCACACAGATATGAGTATAGTCCGAAAGTTTACTCAAAAAATAAAGATAAGGTTCCAACAAGGAAAACACAAATAATCCATAGAACACAAACCCACATGACAAACAATAACACACAAAACAGAGAGGGAAGCCAGAGGGTTAAATAAGGAACATAATTAATGGAATAGAAATCAGGTGTGTATGATGAAGACAAAACCAAACGAAAATGAAACATGGATCGGTGGCGACTAGAAAGCCGGTGACGTCGAACGCCGCCCGAACAAGGAGAGGGACCAACTTCGGCAGAAGTCGTGACAGTATCACTTGTGTATGACTGAAGCCTTTAACGAGAGGTTCAATGCTTTAATATTTAAAACTTTTGGCCCTCTGAATTCATATTCATTATATAAGCAGACAGTTTCATTTTGTCAGGCTCTTTGTTCCAAAAAAATTGAATATTTTTTCCTCATATAATTAAAAAAAGCAAGTCGTTCGGTGTAGGCATGGCTGTGATATGACTAAAGAATTAATCAGGTTATTTTTTCCACAAATAGACAGATATTTACCTTTCCATGGTAGCAAGAATCGTATCTATTTTTGCTAACTTGAATGGGCAAACTTTCTATTAAAATGTATCGTAGTGAGATCATTTATTTCTTACGGGATATGTAAAAGTTGTATTTTTTTGCAATCCAATATGTAATATGATGTATTTTACTCTTGATAATACAAAAGAGTACCATATAATTGACATTTTTCCATTAGAGTGTATGTAAAAAAGTATGATTTATGACCTATTTACAATTGTGACCGATGGGAACATACTGTACAGTGCTCTGCCTATAATAAAATGAACAGACATTTACCTCTATTCCTCAGCCCCAATACCTCAGCCCAATTACCCACACATCCCAGCGATATTACCCCCATGCTCTAACTCAAACACCCACATGCCAATACCCTAATATTGATATAATCAAATACTAATACACCCATATCCTAGCCCTAAATGCGCTCTTTGTTACTCATAAACCCCAGTTCCTTTGCCAATACACCTCAGCCCTGTTACCCACTTTGCCTAGGCCTGTATACCCCAAGTCACCAACAGTGACCTACAGTACCTCCAGCTATTTTCTGCACACCCATGCCTTGTTATTAGCATACAGTATCTTAGTCTTGTGACCTCTGTACTCTAATAATTTCATAGATGAACTCATTGTACAGTGGCATAACACGTGGATCCAGACCCACTTTTTTCTAACCACAAGCTTGTTGCAAGAAAGGATTTGAATGGGCAATAGACATCCATCCAGACCAATTACCTGTATGAGCCTTGTGTATCACTACACCCCATTGCTCATGTAAACAAGGTAAATTCATTGGCATTCTCATACAAAACAGGTCTACCCTAGTGCCCAGCCTCAACATTCATACAAACCAGGTCTACACTTGTACTTCAGCTCCAATATTTTTACAGACTAGGTGTACACCTGAACGTCTAACCCAATATTGACACCAAAGGCAGGTCTACTGCTACTTGTCAGCCCCGATTGTCATAAAATAAGTGTTCTTCATTTCAGCACCAATATTCTAAGAAACTAGGTCAACACCTGTACTTTAGCTCCAATTTACACATCTACAAAGTCTACACTTGTGCTTGAAACCAATTAGTCAACAAAGCAAGGCATAAATGTGCTGAAGCCTGAATACTCATAAACTGTAAACCAGGTCTACCCTTGCACCTCAGCTCAAGTACTCCTACACCTTTCAATGAGTCCCAATATTAATATTGTAACGGATTTCCTCCTCCTCTTCATCCGAAGAGGAGGAGCAAGGATTCGACCAAAATGCAGCGTTGGAATAGGACATAATGAATTTATTTAACAAGACAAAAAACGAACTAACTTGAATAACTAACAAAATAACAAAACGGAGTAGACAGACCTGGACATGCGAACTTACATAAAACGAAGAACTCACGAACAGGAAAAATGACTACACAAAAGAACAAACTGACAAACAAACCGAAACAGTCCCGTATGGCGCGACAAACACAGACACAGGAGACAACCACCCACAACAATCAATGTGAAAACACCTACCTTAATATGGCTCTCAATCAGAGGAAATGAAAACCACCTGCCTCTAATTGAGAACCATATCAGGTCACCCTTACCAACATAGAAACACATAACATAGACTGCCCACCCAAACTCACGCCCTGACCGACTAACACATACAAAATAACAGAAAACCGGTCAGGAACGTGACATAACCCCCCCCCTCAAGGTGCGTACTCCGAACGCACCACCAAAAGTCTAGGGGAGGGTCTGGGTGGGCGTCTGACCACGGTGGTGGCTCAGGCTCTGGGCGAGGTCCCCACCCCACCATAGTCAATCCCAGCTTACGTCTCCCCCTTCGAATGACCACCCTCATATTACACCCACTTAATTTAAAGGGTAACCTTAAGATAAGGGGCAGCACCGGGACAAGGGGCAGCACCGGGACAAGGGGCAGCACCGGGATAAGGTAGCTCAGGACCGAGAGATAGCTCAGGACAGAGAGGTAGGTCAGGATAGAGAGGTAGCTCAGGATAGAGGGGCAACTCCGGACTGAAGGGCAGCTCCGGACAGAGAGACAGCTCTGGACTGAGGGGCAGTTCTGGATAAATAGCAGCTCTGGGCTGAGGGGCAGCTCATGGCTGGCTAACGGCTCTGGACGCTCATGGCTGGCTGACGGCTCTGGACGCTCATGGCTGGCTGACGGCTCTGGACGCTCATGGCTGGCTGACGGCTCTGGACGCTCATGGCTGGCTGACGGCTCTGGACGCTCATGGCTGGCTGACGGCTCTGGCCGCTCATGGCTCACTGACGGCTCTGGCAGATCCTGTCTGGTTGGCGGCTCTGGCAGATCCTGTCTGGTTGGCGGCTCTGGCAGATCCTGTCTGGTTGGCGGCTCTGGCAGATCCTGTCTGGTTGGCGGCTCTGGCAGATCCTGACTGACGAATGGCTCTAGCGGCTCCTGCCTGACTAACGGCTCTGACGGCTCGGGACAGACGGGCGGCTCAGATGGCGCTGGGGAGACGGATGGCTCAGATGGCGCTGGGGAGACGGATGGCTCAGATGGCACTGGGCAGACGGATGGCTCAGATGGCACTGGGCAGACGGATGGCTCAGATGGCATTGTGCAGACGGATGGCTCAGATGGCACTGGGGAGACGGATGGCTCAGATGGCACTGGGCAGACGGATGGCTCTGGCCGGATGAGGCGCACTGTAGGCCTGGTGCGTGGTGCCGGAACTGGAGGCACCGGGCTAAGGACACGCACCTTCAGGCTAGTGCGGGGAGCAGGGACAGGGCACACTGGACTCTCAAAACGCACTATGGACCTGGTGCGTGGTACCGGCACTGGTGGCACCGGGCTGAGGGCACGCACATCAGGACGAGCACGGGGAGAAGGAACAGTGTGTACAGGGCTCTGGAGACGCACAGGTGGCTTAGTGCGTGGTGCCGGAACTGGAGGCACTGGGCTGGAGACACGCACCATAGGGAGAGTGCGTGGAGGAGGAACAGGGCTCTGGAAACGCACTGGAAGCCTGGTGCGTGGAGTAGGCACTGGTGGTACTGGGCTGGGGCGGGGAGGTGGCGCCGGAAATACCGGACCGTGCAGGCGTACTGGCTCCCTTGAGCATTGAGCCTGCCCAACCTTACCTGGCTGAATGCTCCCCGTCGCCCGACCAGTGCGGGGAGGTGGAATAACCCGCACCGGGCTATGTAGGCGAACCAGGGACACCATGCGTAAGGCTGGTGCCATGTATGCCGGCCCGAGGAGACGCACTGGAGACCAGACGCGTTGAGCCGGCTTCATGACACCTGGCTCAATGCCCAATCTAGCCCTACCAGTGCGGGGAGGTGGAATAACCCGCACCGGGCTATGAACACGTACAGGAGACACCGTGCGCTCTACTGCGTAACACGGTGTCTGCCCGTACTCCCGCTCTCCTCGGTTAGCCTGAGAAGTGGGCGCAGGTCTCCTACCTGCCCTCGGCCCACTACCTCTTAGCCCCCCCCCAAGAAATTTTTGGGGTTTCTTCACGGGCTTCCGTGCTAGCCGCGTACCTTCATATCTTCGGTTCCTCTCTCCGGTCGCCTCTGCTCTCCTCACTGCCTCCAGCTGTTCCCATGGAAGGTGATCCCTTCCAGCCAGGATCTCCTCCCATGTGTAGCAACCCTTGCCGTTTAACACGTCCTTCCATGTCCATTCCTGTTTAGTACTCCACTGCTCGAACTCACGCTGCTTGGTCCTGGTTCGGTGGGTGGTTCTGTAACGGATTTCCTCCTCCTCTTCGTTCGAAGAGGAGGAGCAAGGATTCGACCAAAATGCAGCGTTGGAATAGGACATAATGAATTTATTTAACAAGACAAAAAACGAACTAACTTGAATAACTAACAAAATAACAAAACGGAGTAGACAGACCTGGACATGCGAACTTACATAAAACGAAGAACTCACGAACAGGAAAAATGACTACACAAAAGAACGAACTGACAAACAAACCGAAACAGTCCCGTATGGCGCGACAAACACAGACACAGGAGACAACCACCCACAACAATCAATGTGAAAACACCTACCTTAATATGGCTCTCAATCAGAGGAAATGAAAACCACCTGCCTCTAATTGAGAACCATATCAGGTCACCCTTACCAACATAGAAACACATAACATAGACTGCCCACCCAAACTCACGCCCTGACCGACTAACACATACAAAATAACAGAAAACCGGTCAGGAACGTGACAAATATAAACCAGATCTACACCTGCATCTTAGCCCAATACCCACATGAACCATGTTCACTCCCATGAATATGGCACAAAACTCTGATAAACCAGGCCTACCCTTGTGACTATTCAGGAAAACTCACATAAACCAGGTCCACCATTGTGCGCGAGACATTAAATATATGTTACGTTATTACACTAATTCAGTTTATGGGTCTATACATGGCCAAATCCCCCTGAAATAACTAAATATGATGTTTTACACACAGTAAATTCTCCACTGAGAGTGTTAAATCAACACTGAAAGAGTGGGACCATCATACACACTAGAACCATTGTTAAGAAAAATAATTATTTAACAGAATACCATAGATATACAGTGCATTTGGAAAGTTTGCAGACCCTTTGACTTTCTCCACATTTTGTTATGTTACAGCCATGGATTTTATGAACATTTTCCTCATCAATCTACACTCAATACTCCATAATGACGAAGTGAAAACAGGTTATTTACATTTTTTACAAATTTACTAAAAACAAAAACAGAAATACCTTATTTACGTAAGTATTCAGACCCTTTGCTATGAGACTCAAAATTGAGCTCAGGTGAAACCTGTTTTAATTTATCATCCTTGAGATGTTTCTACAACTTGATTGGAGTTCACCTGTGGTAAATACAATTGATTAGACATGAGAGATCCGAGACAGAATTGTGTCAAGGCACAGATCTGGGGAAGAGTACCAAAACAATTCTGAAGCATTGAAGGTCCCCAAGAACACAGTAGCCTCCGACAGTCTTAAATGGAAGACGTTTGGAACCACAAAGACTCTTCCTAAAACTGGCCACCCGGCCAAACTGAGCAATCAGGGGAGATTGGCCTGGTCAGGGAGGTGACCAAGAACCCAATGGTCACTCTGACAGAGCTACAGAGTTCCTCTGAGGCGATGGGAGAACCTTCCAGAAGGACAACCATCTTTGCAGCACTCCACCAATCAGCCCTTTATGGTAGAGTGGCCACTCAGTAAAAGTCACATGACAGCCCACTTGGAGTTTGCCAAAAGGCACCTAAAAGACTCTCAGACCATGAGAAACAAGATTCTCTGGTCTGATGAAACCAAGATTGAACTCTTTGGCCTGGGAGTGGGAGACTGAAGTACAGAGAGATCCTTGATGAAAACCTTGTCCAGAGTGCTCAGAACCTCAGACTGGGGCGAAGGTTCACCTTCCAACAGGACAACGACCCTAAGCACACAGCCAAGACAACGCATGAGTGACTTCGGGACAAGTCTCTGAATTTTCTTGAGTGGCCCAGCCAGAGCCAAGAATTGAACCCGATTGAACATCTCTGGAGAGACCTGAAAATAGCTGTGCAGCGACGTTCCCCATCTAACCTGACAGAGCTTGAGAGAATCTGCAGAGAAGAATGGGAGACTCCCCCAAATACAGGTTGGCCAAGCTTGTAGCGTCTTACCCAAGAAGACTCAAGACTGTAATTGCTGCCAAATACCCAACAAGATTCAAGGCTGTAATCGCCGCCAATGGTGCTTCAACAAAGTACTGAGTAAAGGGTCTGAAATAATTTTGCTTTGTCATTATGGGGTTATTGTGTGTAGATTGATGAGAAAAATAAGACTGTAACGTAACAAAATGTGGAAAAATCCAAGGGGCCTGAATACTTTCCGAATGCACTGTATGTGTGTGTGTGTGTGTGTGTGTGTGTGTGTGTGTGTGTGTGTGTGTGTGTGTGTGTGTGTGTGTGTGTGTGTGTGTGTGTGTGTGTGTGTGTGTGTGTGTGTGTGTGTGTGTGTGTGTGTCTGTCTGTTTAAGTATACGTTTGTGAAAGAGAACATCAGAACTGTGTGCACAGCATTGGTTGATAGGCATAGGTTGAGGAGGGATTTTCTCTTTCTGTATCCCTGTCCTGGCAGAGGCCATCGCTGCCCTCTCTCTTGGAATGCAGGAAGTTGTGTGTGTGTGTGTGTGTGTGTGTGTGTGTGTGTGTGCGGTGCGTGCGTGTCCGCGCTTGTAGTAGGAAGTAGTGTGGCGTGTTTACTAGTTTCCTGTCTCATTGTTTACAAAACACACAAGGGAACATACCTCTATTCCAGGCCTGGTCAAACATGTCCCTAATTACTCTCTGTTCTGAAAACACAATCGGGAACATGTAACACAAGGCAGACAACAGAGCATTGGCGATGGCACGCAAGTCATGGCAGGGCACCAAGAATGGTGTGTGGGTGGGTGGGGGGGGGGGTTGGCCTGCATGCGAGCATATGAGTACTGTCCTTATGTGTGCATCCTGCTGCCCTGTCGTGCGTGAGAGATGCACAGCTGGTGAACATGAACATGTGGTGATTGTCAGTTCATGGCTGTTGCAACTCATGCCATGCCTCCCCTGCCCTGTTACAGCTAACATGTTCCCAGGTGGGCCCATACAGCTTTGGCCTGACTAGCACCTAGATGGCTCTGTATACTATATTATATATTATACAGTATATCTCTATGGTATGGTCCACATGGGCTAAGGGCCTGTTGTTGTATATGAGGGACAGAATATGAGAGAGAGAAACAGAGAGGACTTAAGAAGGCTAGAGAATGCTTGAAAATGCATGAAAAAGTAGGTGTCAGCCTTCCACATCAGTAGTGTTGTTTCTCTATCAGATTAGTGTTTTTTTCTCTATCAGATTTGTTGTCTCTTTTTGCAATATGAGATGCACTTGACCCTATTGGCCACCATGTTTGCCGTGTCTATTTCTACCTGTGCCAATGGATGGCCATCGATCTGTTTATGCCTTCAGAACGGAGCATTAATGAATGCACAGGGGAGACTGGGGCTGTGAGCCATGCACAGGGGAGGCTGTGGGAGCTGGGGGTGACAGGCTGGATTAAAGGAGGTCACGCTCATAAGAAATGCACCTAATCCTGGGAATACACATTGTGCTGCTCTGTGTACTCGGCCCTGACAGGATGCTCTATCTTAAACGCTGTGTGTGTGCATGTGTGCATGTATGTGTAGCTCTTCTCACCTGTTATGTTAAGCCAATAAGTTATCCTATCTGGGCCTAGATGTCAGTGTTCAGCTCTGACACTCCAGATAAAAGCTGTTTATTGGAATAGTCTGGCGAGGTAATTCACCTTGATAAAGTGTGGCTATTATATTCATTAATTGCCAATTATACGCTGTGTGTACACAATGGCTGCACACGGTGACTTGTTGTCTGATAAGTACTCAACACATGATTATAGAACAGACAACACCTGATGGTAAAAAGGGGAAAATCTATAATTAACTTGTTTTTCTACTCTCAATCTTTTATTAAATTAGTTTTTTTCATAACCAAAACAAGCCTTCAACACACGCTGTATAATGATGTTGATTTAATGACTTATAGCCAGTTAGTGAATAAGAAAGTATTTATCACATACAGAGCAGTAGTTAAAGCCTACTGTTTCTAAGAGCTAAATACATCTAAACCAGTCGTAGCCCACTGTGAATGAGTAAACTATAATACTGTCATCGGAATGACGTCATTTCCTCTAGTTTTGTCCACCTGGGTATTTGTTATTTTTTGTGCAGAGGTCCAGTAATTTTCCTTTTCTGCCCATTTGAAATCGGAGTCCGAAACCTTAGAGAGAGGCCACATGAGAGGTGTGACATGACACAACCCAGCATCACTGACCACGACTCACAGCGGACCCAGGAGTGTGTGTGAGTGCACAAGTGTGTATGTCAGGTAGTACCCAGGGGTGTACGTACTGTATGTAGGGTGTAATGTCAGGGAGGTGAGGCGAGATGGATCACTTCACTTGTTTCACAGACCGAGAGAGAGAGAGAGAGTAGAAGAATATCTAATAATTGTCAAATCAAGAACAAAAGAGGAAAGTATAAAAACATTGCCTAAAATAACATACATTTACACACTGAGAACTGAAATATGATTCTATTTATGGTCTCTCTCTTACGCTGTCTCTCGTTGGATGAGCCCTGTCACGTGTGCTGACATGATGTATTTCTGGTCTGCAGTGACGTGTTGAGTTCAGGCCATGCTTTCTCAGAAACAATCCTGGAGTCATCATGACAAGTCTCTCGCACGCCTCAGTGCCTTCTGAGCCCGGGGTGAGCCCTCGGCCCCGACCTCCCCCTTACCCGTCCTCACCTCCTCCCTGACCTCCCCTCGCCTCACCACTTCCACACCCCTCCATCACCCAGCTAAACCCCCAACGATGAAGAGGATCTTGTCACAAAACAACCTCTGCTGCTCGATCCACAGTACGGGGAAATGAGTTTTACATGTAGGTCCCAAATAGCACCCTATTCCCTATGGGCCCAGGTCAAAAGTAGTGCACTATATTGGGAATAGGATGCCATTTGGGACGTAGAGAGTGCCCCCCCCCCCCCCCCCCCCCAATAGAGAAAATCCCAGTCGTGAACATCATCTTGACCTGACTTACTAATTCTGACACATTTAAGGAAAATTAGAGGAACAGTAAAGCTACTACAGTATGTTGAATGATATATATAGAAGAGGAGAAGTGAATGGAAGAGGTTTTCTCTTCAATGTCATATACTGTTAAAAACATAAAACATGTGAAACGGTTATAACCTAAACATCAGTGTTCAACACTTTAACATTAGGCATTTAGATTTGTCAATGTGTTCTCATTTTAGGCGTTTAGAATGAAGATCAAACATGGTAGTCAGCTTTTTCCAGTCAGTTTCCAAACAGGAGAACACCTATATCTCCTAAGTGTTCAGACTTGAAACACTAGTGTTAACTTTCCCATTGTCCTGTTTAGAGTGCATTTAGTCATTAGAAATTGTTTTTACTTTCCATGCCTTTTTTTCAGATCAGTGTTAGGAATGTCTGTCACCTTGTCTACACAACTGAAAAGGACTTTTGATTCAATAAATCGTTCCAATCACGTGGTGGTTGTTGTTACTCGACTTTGTTTCTGTTAACTCTCTTAGAGTGGAACAGACTTGGGAGTGGCCTCATTGTCATAGTTCCCAGCATTCTTTGTTGCAGGTTGATGTTTAGAATAGCGTAAGAACTGTCCATGGTCCTGGCGCTGGTGAAGGGAGAGGTACTTTCCAGCGATGCAGACAGAAGCGATCTCTGGACTGCTCAAACATGAACCCCTGCCCACTCTCCTTGTTCCTCTCGTTTGGGGTCTTTGTGGTTCTTGGTTTGGTCGTTATACGGCGTTATACGTCATTGTAGCACACTTCATATAGTTTACATATTTTTTCATGCAGAATGAGTTGTGCTTTAAATCTTTGCTTCCCTCATTGCCTTTTCTCCCAAAGTGGAGTTGGATATCAAACCACACTTTTTTGTCTAGCCCCGCAGGTGTGTCTGTGTCTACTGCACTGGAATTCTTGATCTTATCATAGTCCTGCTGACTGATGTATGCATGATGTTGTGTTTTGTCCTTCCCCTGTTGCCACAGCTGTTTGACTTTGCCCACGAAGACATTGTCGGACGTTGTGAACCCAGAGTCTTTCATAAGACACCAGGAAAGGCTTAGAGGAGGGATGTTCAACTCGGCACGGAGACCCATGGAGCTAATCAGAACGTACACTTCCCCCTTCGCATTCCTTACACTCCCATAATACTCGTGCAGGACAGCATTTAACCCTTCCTTTGTCATTGTCTCAGACTCAAAAGAGAAGGCTATCCCCTTTTCTTTGAGCCAGTCAGAGAAACATTTCACTGCCCAGTTAGTCTGCTTTACTGTGTAGGCTTCTTTACGACTCTTTTACAGGGAGTCCAGGGTGTTTTCCTCCACCTGTGCATGTTGGCTGGTTGTTGTGGGATTGTAGCCCCCTCCCATATCCTGTTCCCACCACTCATTAAAATCCATGTCTCTCTGAAGATTAAAATGAACGTTGAACTCCTCTATATATTAGTTTTTTTTTATAGATTAGTAGCTGCACTGCACTGGTTAATGAATGAATGAAATTCTGAGTGTTTACGGGGAATTATTAGTTTAATGCTCATTCTTGTAGTAGCCAGCCTACTGGCATGGGAGAGATCGCATTTGTAAAATTATACATTATTGCACAGGTCGTGGAGGCAGACAAGTAGGTTTATACAACCCCCGAATGTTTTGCAAACCAAATGGTAGCATGGGAAAATAATGTCAATGATGAAGTTTATGGACTGCCGGAGAGTGGAATTATGACAGTAACACATCATGGTATTTTGCTGAAGTCGTTTTCCCACAACAAGAAATGTATAATATGGGGTAATAAAGGGTTTACTTTTAATTGAAACACATTCACTTAAATAAGAATTGCCTAGTTTTAAATAAAGGATAAATAAAACATTTTATTTAAAAAACTCAGGCAGTCACTTGGTGAAGGCTTCAGGAATAGAAGTGATTAAATGCAGAATCCATGTCTCTGTCACTAACAAACAGTAATTTCACTCGAAAGGCATTCTGGGAAATATGCAAACACATCTTTACACCCTGTTAAAACAACAACCCATGTGTTCATGTGTTTAAAAAGTGTTACAGAGAATAAACGTGTTCTGTTGTTTACAGTCTAATCACTGTGGCACCTTTTCATTGACATTTTAAATACCTTGATCCATTTAAAAAGTGTTAGAGAAAAGTGTTCAGATCCTAAACACTTGGTCTTACAGTGTAATGAATGTTTGGTTTTGTTTTGTCTGCAGGTGTTTCTGCAGGAGACAAAAATATTGATTCTGTAGAATGCCAAACGTTGGCAGAGCTAACACAGAAAAAACGTTGTCACGCAATCTTCCACTTCCTGCACAATCATAGACAGGCAGCCTATTGCTAAAGAATATGTGAGGACAGAAGAAGCTAGATGTTTCCATAACTCCAGCCGATATCGGAACATTGCCTCAGGAGGAACGGGAGCAATTGATTTTTCTGGAAAAAAGACATAAGAGGAGAGAAGTGCAGAGGAGAGGAAGGGACAGAGGAGAGAAGAGTGGAGAGGAGCTCGTAATAACACCCTCACAGAGACGGGCAGGTTTATTTCACTCTTCCAGATAACCATCAGACAGAAAAACATCCAGGCCCACCAACACAAGCCCCTGCCGCTGCCACGGACGGACTGACAAAATCAAGAAGCACCAACAAACAAATGCTTCTTCTGGCAGAGGGCTTTATGAGATTGGCAGCTCA
Source organism: Salvelinus namaycush (assembly GCF_016432855.1). Taxonomy (NCBI): domain Eukaryota; kingdom Metazoa; phylum Chordata; class Actinopteri; order Salmoniformes; family Salmonidae; genus Salvelinus; species Salvelinus namaycush. Next base: position 7,116,311 of record NC_052339.1, read on the forward strand.
ATAAAAGCATTATTCGGTGTGCGCTGCATACATACCCAAAGCTGAACACTGAGCCATATCCTAATCTAACACACTGTAACTCATAAAACTTGAGAACAAACACTCCCGCAGCCACAGATTTCTCTATTTGTTGCAGTTTTCCTCCACTGCTTTTCTATTTACAGGGAAGTAGCATTCAGTCGTTAGGGGAGTTGGATATTTTTCAGATTCTGACATCAGAGAGCAGGAGAGATGGGGAGAGTGGTAGAGGAGGGTCAGAGGGCAATTAGATATCTGTTTAATTTACCCGTCTCTGACAAAACCCGTAGTCTCTGACAAATGCAGTTAACGCCCCACAGATCTCTATCTTTCTCCCCTTCCCTTCCTCTTCTCTTCCACTCCTCCTTTCCATGCACTTACGTGGCGGCAAGATAAAGGTGTCTGTGAACAGCATTAATATTAAAAGTGTAGAACTGGTACTGGTACGTCCTCCACTCTTCTGGGAAGGCTTTCCACGAGATGTTGGAACATTGCTGCAGGGAATTGCCTCCATTCAGCCACAAGAGCATTGGTGACATCATTCACTGATTTTGGGCGATTAGGCCTGGTGTTCCAATTTATCTCAAAGGTGTTCGATGGGGTTGAGGTCAGGGCTCTGTGCAGGCAAGTCAAGTTCTTCCACACCGATCTTGATAAACCATTTCTGTCTGGATCTCGCTTTGTGCACGGGGGCATTGTCATGCTGAAACAGGAAAGGGCCTTCCCCAAACTGTTGCCACAAAGATGGAACCACAGAATCTTGTAGAATGTCATTGTATCCTATAGCATTAAGGGGCCTAGTCCGAACCATGAAAAACATCCCCAGACCATTATTCCTCCTCCACCAAACCTTACAGTTGTCACTATGCATTGGAGCAGGTAGTGTCCTCCTGGCATTCACGAAACCCAGATTCATCTGTCGGACTGCCAGATTCATCACTCCGGAGAACGCGTTTCCACTGCTCCAGAGTCCATTGGCGGTTAGCTTTACACCACTCCAGCCGACACTTGGCATTGCGCACGGTGATCTTAGGCTTGTGTATTTGTATTTATTATGCCAAGGCAGCAGCTACTGCTCCTGGGGTACAGCAAAATTAACCTGTACTGCTCTGGCGTTCCGCCAGCGGAACTCCTCCCACATTCCACTGAAAAGGCAAAGCGTGAAATTCAAAATATATTTTTTTGAAATATTTAACTTTCACACATTAACAAGTCCAATACAGCATATGAAAGGTACACATCTTGTGAATCCAGCCAACATATCCGATTTTTTAAATGTTTTACAGCGAAAACAGCACGTATATTTATGTTAGCTCACCACCAAATACAAAAAAGGACAGACATTTTTCACAGCACAGGTAGCATGCACAAAGCCAACCTAACTAACCAAGAACCAACCAAACTAACCAACAAACAACTTCATCAGATGACAGTCTTATAACATGTTATTCAATAAATCTATGTTTTGTTCGAAAAATGTGCATATTTCAGGTATAAATCATAGTTTACATTGCAGCTACAATCAGAAATTGCACCGAAAGCAGCCATAATAATTACAAACACCAACGTCAAATACCTAAATACTCATCATAAAACATTTCTGAAAAATACATGGTGTACAGCAAATGAAAGACAGGCATCTTGTGATTCCAGCCAATATTTCCGATTTCTTAAGTGTTTTACAGCGAAAACACAATATAGCATTATATTAGCTTACCACAATAGCCAGAAACACAAGCCATTCCCCAGTAGTAAAAGTTAGCGATCGTGACAAACCAGCAAAAGATATATAATTTTTGACTAACCTTGATAAGCTTCATCAGATGACAGTCCTATAACATCAGGTTATACATACACTTATGTTTTGTTCGAAAATGTGCATATTTAGAGCTGAAATCAGTGGTTATACATTGTGCTAAGGTAGCATCTTTTTCCCACAACGTCCGGATATTTTTCTGACACTTTTTCTGACACACATATTCTGACCAAATAACTATTCATAAACATAACTAAAAAATACATGTTGTATAGGAAATGATAGATACACTAGTTCTTAATGCAATCGCCGTGTTAGAATTCTAAAAATAACTTCATTACGACATCCAGCTTAGTTATAGCGAGAGAGTACCCAAAAGCTGGGCGCAAACGACTAGCACAACATGTTCGACAGATATATGAAATAGCATCATAAAATGGGTCCTACTTTTGCTGATCTTTCATCAGAATGTTGTACAAGGGGTCCTTTGTCGGGAACAATCGTTGTTTGGATTTAGAACGGCTTTTTTCCCTCTCGATTTAGCAAGCACACTTGCCAAATGGCGCGAATCTCTCCATGTCAACAAACGGAAGAGAACGGAACACGGCAAAACTCCCGAAAAAATTTCAATAATCTGATTAAACTATATTGAAAAAACATACTTTACGATGATATTGTCACATGTATCAAATAAAATCAAAGCCGGAGATAGTAGTCGCCTATAACGACAGCTTTTCAGAAGGCAATCCCCGGTTCCTTCTCGCGCCTTCCTGAAAACAGGAAATGGGTGACACGTCATTCCAAGAGGATTTATTCCAACTCAGACCAAGATAAACACTCCATTTCTTCTCTCACTGCCTCTTGACATCTAGGGGAAGGTGTATGACGTGCATGTATACTAATACGTATCATGCCCATTTATAGGCAGAACCTAGAACAGAGCATAGTTTTCAGACTTTCCACTTCCTGGTCAGGAAGTTTGTGCCAAATGAGTTCTGTTTTACTCACAGATATAATTCAAACGGTTTTAGAAACTAGAGAGTGTTTTCTATCCAATAGTAATAATAATATGCATATTGTACGAGCAAGAATTGAGTACGAGGCCGTTTAAATTGGGCACGATTTTCCCCCAAAGTGAAAACAGCGCCCTCTGTCCTCAACAGGTTTTAAGGCAGTTATACAATTTTAAAAACATTACAATACATTCACAACAGATTTCACAACACATTAAGTGTGTGCACTCAGGCCCCTACTATACTACCACATACTGTATCTACAACACAAATTCCATGTGTATGTTTGTGTACAGTGTGTATGTTATCGTGTGTTTGCATGCATGTGTCTGTGCCTGTTTGTGTTTCTTCACAGTCCCTGCTGTTCCGTAAGGTGTATTTTTACCTGTTTTTAAATCAAATTTTACTGCTTGTGGCATCCTATGACGGTGCCACGTTGAAAGTCACTGTACTCTTCAGTAATGCCATTATACCGCCAATGTTTGTCTATGGGGATTGCATGGCTGTGTGATCGATTTTATACACCTGTCAGCAACATGTGTGGCTGAAATAGCCAAATCCACAGGGGTGTCCACATACTTTTGTATATATACTTTACAATGCATTCAGAAAGTATTCAGACCTCTTGACTTTTTCCACATTTTGTTACGTTACAGTCTTATTCTAAAATTGATTAAATCGTATTTTCCTTCATCAATCTACAAACAATACCCCATCATGACAAAGCAAAACACTTTTTTAGAAACATTTGCAAATGTATAATAAAAAATAAAAAATCCCATATACATATATATTCAGACCCTTTACTCAGTACTTTGTCGAAGGACCTTTGGCAGCTATTACAGTCTTGAGTATTTTGGGGTATAACGCTGCAAGCTTGGCACACCTGTATTTGGGGAGTTTCTCCCATTTTTCTCTGCAGATCCTCTAAAGCTCTGTCTGGCTGAAGCATGCATGAGAGCACCAGCTGTTTTGGATGACTGTGTGATCACACTCTCCGTAGCCGATGTGAGAAAGACGTCTCTGGGATAGGGTCTAGTTTCCTGAATTTCCGCCTGACTGACGTGCCCAAAGTAAACTTCCTGTTACTCAGGCCCAGAAGCCAGGGTATGCATAAAATTGGTACATTGGATAGAAAACACTTTGAAGTTTCTAAAACTGTTAAAATAATGTCTGAGACTATAACAGAATTGATATGGCAGGCGAAATTCCGAAAAAGAACAACCAGAATATTTTTGTTTGTTTGATGTCCCAGGCTCTTATAATGGAAACCTACTGTTCCTATGAAATTTTCCTATGTCAACAGTCTTTATTCAAGTTTCAGGCTTGTTTTGATAAAACAAGCAAGAATTTTGAGTTTTGGTTAGGATACCACCGAAAGAATATCAGTCTTTCGGCACGCGAGGGAAAGGGCGCGCTTACTAATTTTGCTTTCCTATTGAACATACTACTTCCCGTATGAAATATTATAATTTATTTACATTTTACAGTACCTGAAGATTAAATAGAAATGACGTTTGACTTGTTTGGACGAAGTTCAGCAGTAGCTTTGTCTGCATGTTGAACGAGTGGATTACTGAAATCGATGGCGCTAACTAAACTGACTTTTTGGGATATAAAGAAGGATTTTATCTAACAAAATGACTATTCATGTTGTAGCTGGGACCCTTGGTATTGCACACAGAGGAAGATCTTCAAAAGGTAAGTGATTTATTTAATCACTATTTGTGATTTTATGAAGCCTGTGCTGGTTGAAAAATATGTTGATATGGTGTGCCGTCCTCAGACAATCGCATGGTATGCTTTCGACATAAAGCCTACTGTAAATCAGACAATGGAGTTAGATGAACAATAATTTAAGCTTTTAAATTATATAAGATACTTGTATGTTCATGAGTGTTTAATTTTACGATTATTCATTTAAATTGTGCGCCCTCCAATTTCACCAAATTTTTGTTGGCTTGTTATCCAGCTAGCGGGACACCTATCCCTAATTAAACAGGTCAACATTCATCTAGGCGGGGCCAGATGGATTACCAGGACATGTACACAGAGCACGCGCGGACCAACTGGCAAGTGTCTTCACTGACATTTTCAACCTCTTCCTGACCGAGTCTGTAATACCTACAGTACATATTTCAAGCAGACCACCATAGTCCCTGTGCCCAAGAAAGTGAAGGTAACCTGCCTAAATGACTTCCACCCTGTAGCACTCACGTCGATAGTCATGAAGCGCTTTGAAAGGCTGGTCATGGCGCACATCAACACACATCAACACCTGGCAACCCTAGACCCACTCCAATTCATATACCGCCCCCACAGATCCACAGATGACGTAATCTCAATCACATTCCACACTGCCCTTTCCCACTTAGACAAAAGGAACACCGATGTGAGAAATGTTCATTGACTCCAGATCAGAATTCAACACCATAGTGCCCACAAAGCTCATCACTAACCTAATGACCCTGATACTAAACACCTCCCTCTGCAACAGGATCCTGGATTTCCTGGCAGGCTGGCTGCCCCCGGTGGCAAGGGTAGGCGACAGCACATCTGCCACGCTGATCCTCAACACTGGGGCCCCTCAGGGGTGCGTGCTTAGTCCCCTCCTGTACTCCCTGTTCACCCACAACTGCGTGGCCAAGCACGACTCCAACACCATCATTAAGTTTGCTGATGACACTGACAACGATGAAATAGCCTTTAGGGAGGAGGTCAGAGACCTGGCAGTGTGGTGCCAGAACAACAACCTCTCCCTCAATGTGAGCAAGACAAATGAGCTGATTGTGAACTACAGGAAACGGAGGGCCGAACAGGCCCCCATTATTAACGAGCTGCAACCTTCTTCGTTCCCCTTGGACCGCTCGATGATAAAGTACATTATTACACTGATGTCCAGGAGGGCACTCGCCTGAGCCACGGTGGTGTGGGAGCAACAATCTGCCGTCTGCCTCAGTCTGGAGGTATTCGTGGTGGAGATGAGTAAAGTTCTCGAGGACCCGTGGTCCGGGTGAGAGGCTGCCTGGAAGTTACTCCAGCTTCGGCAGGACTCCCTCAGTGTGGCAGACTATGCGGTTGATTTCCGCACGCTAGCAGCGGAGGGTGCCTGGAACCTGGAAGCGCTGTTCGACACGTTCCTGTACCGATTATCAGAGGAAGTAAAAGACGAGCTTGCAGCCTGGGAACTACCAACGGATCTCGACTCACTCATCGCCTTGACCATCCGGATCGATGGACGGCTACGGGAAAGTAGGAGGGAGAAGAGGTCTGATTGTGGTCCCAATCGCTCACTCAAGGATCCCACCTTGCATCTGATGAACTCTGGAAAGCCCCGTCATCTACGTCCCCGATAGGAGTCAAGCTTCCCCGAGTTCCTCCAAGAGCCTCAGAAGTCTGCCGATTTACCTCTTTCCGAGCTGATGTAGCTCGGGAAGGGCTAGGCTGTCTCGAGCCGAATACATATGCAGACTTAACACCCAGAGTTCTGTATTGCAGTACTACCGGTAATTATGTGTCTACCTGTCCCTTCAAGAGACCTAGCTCATTGGTAGGAATGAGTACTCTGCTGGGTCTCAAGGACAATTTTGCTTCTCCCCTTACTCGCCCCCCTCTCCATGCCACCCTGCTGTGAGGTGACCAGTCCAGATACTCCGACTCGGGGCCGATATGAGTCTTATGGACGTTACCCTGGCATCCGAGCTGGGCATCACTACTCAACCCCTCTCCATTCCCATGAATTTTAGAGCTCTGGACGGGCGCTCTATAGGCCGGGTCACCCACCATACCACCCCCATCAACCTACGAGTGTCAGGGAACCACAGCGAGATGATCCAATTCCTGCTAATTGAGTCTCCGCAGGTTCCTGTGGTTTTGGGATTCTCTTGGCTCCAGTGACACACTCCCTTGATTGACTGGTCTACTGGTGCCATCGTGGGCTGGAGCCCGTTCTGCCACGCTCATTGCCTGAAATCAGCTCTGCCTGCCCCGGGACTTCTTCCTGGGGGCTTGGAAATTTCCCCGAACCTCTCCGCCATTCCCACGAAGTACCAGGACCTCCAGGAGGGGTTCAGTAAGGCCTGGGCCACTTCACTTCCGAAACACCGAACGGTACCCAAGAATGTTAAGCCGGATGCACTGGCACGCCTCTATGGCTACACCCCCGGAAGCCGAGACCTTTCCCCCCTGCTCCAAAATCATTAGCCCCTCTGCTGTTCATCCTCTGTTGCCCCATACCCTCCATATACTTCCTACTTTTCATGTGTCAAGATGTAAACCCATGTCTCCCAGCCCTTTGTCTCCTGTTTCCAGTCCCACCCCTCTCCCCCGTCTCATCGACGGCCAACCGACGTACAGGGTGACAAGTCTCCTGAAGATTCAACCTCGGGGCAGGGGATTCCAGTACCTGGTTGACTGGGAGGGTTATGGCCCGGAGGAGAGGTGCTGGGTCTCCGCTAGGGACATCCTGGACCCAGGACTCATCTCAGAAATCCAACTATGGCACCCCGCTCATCCAAGTATGCGCCCAGGTGGGACGCCCTGAAGGGGGTACTGTCACACCCTGATCTGTTTCACCTGTCCTTGTGCTTGTCTTCACCCCCTCCAGGTGTCGCCCATCTTCCCCGTTATCTCCTGGGTACGTTTTGTCTCAGCTCCTGCTTTTCCCTAGTCTCTCTTTTTCTCACACTCCTGGTTTTGACCCTTACCTGTCCTGACTCTGGGCCCACCTACCTGACTGCTCTGCCTTACCTGAAACGTGATACCACCTCTATATAGCCTCATTATTGTTATTTTATTGTGTTACTTTTTATTTTATTTTTTACTTTAGTTTATTTAGTAAATACATTCTTAACTCTATTTCTTGAACTGCATTATTTGGTTAAGGGCTTGTAAGTAAACATTTCATTGTAAGGTCTACACCTGTAATATTTGGTGCATGTGACAAATAACGTTTGATTTGATTTGGATGGGGAGTGTTGCAGCACAGCTATTTTCAGGTCTTTCCAGAAATGTTTGTTCGGGTTCAAGTCCGGGCTCTGGATGGGCCACTCAGGTACATTCAGAGACTTTTCCCGAAGCCAGTCCTGCGTTGTCTTGGCTTTGTGCTTTGGGTTGTTGTCCTGTTGGAAGGTGAACCTTCGCCCCAGTCTGAGGTCCTCAGTGCTCGGGAGCTGGTTTTCATCAAGAATCTCAGTAAATTTATCCGATCATCTTTGCCCTGATCCTGACTGGCCTCCCAGTCCCTGCCGCTGACAAAAATCCCCACAGCATGATGCTGCCACCACCATGCTTCACTGTAGGGATGGTGCCAGGTTTCCTCCAGATGTGACGCTTGGCATTCAGGTCATCAGACCAGATAATCTTTAGATGCTTTTTGTCAAACTCCAAGCATGCTGTTGTGCTTTTTACAGAGGAGTGGCTTCCATCTGGCCACTCTACCATAAAAGCCTGATTGGTGGAGTGCTGCAGAGATGGTTGTCCTACTGGTAGGTTCTCCCATCTCCACAGAGGAACTCTAGAGCTCTGTCATAGTGACCCTGACCAAGGCCCTTCTTCCCCGATTGCTCAGTTTTGCCAGGCGGCCAGCTCCAGGAAGAGTCTTGGTGGTTCCAAACGTCTTCCATTTTAGAATGATGGAGGCCACTGTGTTCTTTGGGTCCTTCAATGCTGCAGACATTGTTTGGTACTCTTCCCCAGATCTGTGCCTCAACACAATCCTGTCTCCGAGCTCTATGTACAATTCATTTGACCTCATGGCTTGGTTTTTTCTCTGACATGCACTGTCAATTGTGGGACCTTATATAAACAGGTGTGTGCCTTTCCTAATCATGTCCAATCAATTGAATTTACCACAGATGGACTCCATTCAAGTTGTAGAAATATCTCATGGATGATCAATGGGAACAGGATGCACCTGAGCTCAATTTTGAGTCTCATAGCAAAGGGTCTGAATACTTATGTATGTAAACATTTCTAAAAACCTATTTTAGTTTTTTCATTATGGGGTATTGTGTGGATTGCTGAGAGTCATATATCAATCAAACGTATTTATGAGGCCTTTTTTACATCAGCCGATGTCACAAAGTGCTGTACAGAAACCCAGCCTAAAACCCCAAACAGCAAGCAATGCAGATGTAGAAGCACGGTGGCTATGATTTTTTTTTTAGAATAAGGCTGTAATGTAACAAAATGTGGAAAAACGGAATACTTTCCAAAGGCACTGTAGTGTAGCTGGTAGGCTTGTTTGTTGTGTTTGTTGGGAAGTAATTCATATGAATGCAAAGAGAAAGCTTTCATTGGGTTAACCTGTTTGGGCTGCAGGGGCAGTATTGAGTAGCCGGATAAAAGGTGCCCATTTCAAACGGCCTCGTACTCAATTCTTGCTCGTACAATATGCATATTATTATTACTATTGGATAGAAAACACTCTCTAGTTTCTAAAACCGTTTGAATCTGTGAGTAAAACAGAACTCATTTTGCAGCAAACTTCCTGACAGGAAGTGGAAAATCTGAAATCGATGCTCTGTTCTAGGGCCTGCCTATAAAGGTCCTTGATATTTATTAGAATACATGCACTTCATACGTCTTCCACTAGATGTCGACAGGCAGTGAGAGAAGAAATGGAGTGTGTAACTTGATCTGGGGTCGAATAAAAGCTCTCGGCATGACGTGTCACCAGTTTCCTGTTTTCTGGAGAGCGCGTGAAGGGACCTGGTTTTGCCTTTTGATAAGCTGTCGTTATAGACGACTAATATCTCCGGCTTTGATTTTATTTGATACATGTGACAATATCATCGTAAAGTATGTTTTTTCAATATAGTTTTATTAGATTATTGAAATTTATTCGGGACGTTAGGCGTGTTGCGTTGTGTGCCTTTGTTCAGGAAGGAGAGCTTCGGGCTACTTTGCTAGCTTTCCGTGCTAATTGACTGGAGAAGAGGACATTCTAAATCCAAACAACGATTGTTCCCGACAAAGGACCCCTTGTACAACATTCTGATGGAAGATCATCAAAAGTAGGACCCATTTTATGATGCTATTTCATATATCTGTCGAACATGTGAAATAGTCGTTTGCGCCCAGATTTTGGGTACTCTCTCGCTATACCTAAGCTGGATGTCGTAATGAAGTTATTTTTAGAATTCTAACACGGCGATTGCATTAAGAACTAGTGTATCTATCATTTCCTATACAACATGTATTTTTTAGTAACGTTTATGTATAGTTATTTGGTCAGAATAGTTGAGTGCCATAAAAATATCCGCACATTCTGGGAAAAAGATGCTACGTTAGCACAATGTATAACCACTGATTTCAGCTCTAAATATGCACATTTTCGAACAAAACATAAGTGTATGTATACCCTGATGTTATAGGACTGTCATCTGATGAAGCTTATCAAGGTTAGTCAAAAATTATATATCTTTTGCTGGTTTATTCGCTATCGCTAACGTGCCTATTGCTATCGCTAACGTGCCTTGATGAATGAATGCGGTAGTGTGGTAGGCTATTGTAGTAAGCTAATATAATGCTATATTGTGTTTTCGCTGTAAAACACTTAAAAAAATCGGAAATATTGGCTGGATTCACAAGATGTTTGTCTTTAATTTGCTATACACCATCGATTTTTCTGAAATGTTTTATGATGAGTATTTAGGTATTTGACGTTGGTGTCTGTAATTACTCTGGCTGCTTCGGTCCTATTTGTGACGGTAGCTGTGATGGTAGCTGCAATGTAAAACTGATTTATACCTCAAATATGCAAATTTTTCGAACAAAACATAGATTTATTGTATAACATGTTATGACTGTCATCTGATGAAGTTGTTTCTTGGTTAGTTTGGTTGGTTCTTGGTTAGTTAGGTTGGCTTTGTGCATGCTACCTGTGCTGTGAAAAATGTCTGTCCTTTTTTGTATTTGGTGGTGAGCTAACATAAATATATGTGGTGTTTTCGCTGTAAAACATTTTAAAAATCGGACATGTTGGCTGGATTCACAAGATGTTTATCTTTCATATGCTGTATTGGACTTGTTAATGTGTGAAAGTTAAATATTTCTAAAAAATATATTTTGAATTTCGCGCCCTGCACTTGAGGTGGCTGTTGTCATATTGTGCCCGGCTTCGGGCTTGCAGCCAGAAGATGTTAAATGCTTCTGGGACAAAGTAAAAAAATGCAATGCTTTGCATCTACTATGTTACTTAATGCTAATAGCTTCTTAAATCTCTCAATTACTCAGAGACCATTACTGCTGGCCATGCAGCACTGCTACAATCAAGATGTTGGCTCTTAGATGGCAATCCCCTCACTCTCTTCCAATTCGCCAGTGGATACAGTTGCTTTTAGAAGTTATAACATTAGAATTATTGACAGCGAGAATGAATGGTGCTAGTCAAGGAAGAATTGAGGCCTGGACAAATGCATTTGACTCTGTTAGGAATATTCTCAGCTAAAGCCCAACACATACAAATAAACAATCTATTAAGCCCAACATACATACAATATAAATGTTGGGTGACTGACAAGCAACCCTGGTTGCTAGCGGGGGTGGAAAGGGGTGAAAGACATGGTTTAACAGTGGTTGGATGGGGACATATTGGATGGGTGGGGTCGGGGGAATGGGGTGAGAGGCTGGGGGTGGAGGCTCACTTTTAGTTTTTTTCCATTTGCATACTGCGTTTATTTTCTTTTTGATTTTGTAATTTGATTTGAATGATAAATACTTATATCTAAGTAACCCCCAACGAAAAAAAAGAACACATTGATAATGAAATATGTACCTTCCCTGTTCTACAAGGACTATCTCCTACTGTAGTACTGGCTGTACAAGAAGAGAACACATTTTCCTCTTCTGTACCCCAGACTTTAACTGCAGGGCACTCCCACATCATATGAAGGAATGTGCCTACCTGATTTAGGGGACACAGTGAACAGTTGGGAGTTGGGGCCAATTTCATCTTAAAACATTTCTTTGGGTTTACATACAGTCTGTAAACAAACAAAAAATGTATAAATTGATGGTTCGGATTACGGGATGCGAAGGTCATATTTTTCCATATTCTGTTCCAATTAAAGGGTTGATCAGATTCACATAGATCTGTGGATCATTCGTTTTTAATGGCTAGCTCAGAATATGAGCTTCCCAAAGTTGTTTAAATATTATAGAGACCAGTTGTTTTGGGAGCCCAGATAATTTATTTATAAATCCCATCACTGGATGGTTCCGTATTTGGGTTTATATGTGTATTTTAAATCTTGGAATGTTCTCAAACCATTACTATTTTCACGTTCGTCGTATTGAGGAGACCAAGGCACAGCGTGATATGAATACATTCTTCTTTTAACTTCTTATGGCTGCAGGGGCAGTATTGAGTAGCTTGGACGAAAGGTGCACAGAGGTGCCCATAGTAAACTGCCTGCTCCTCAGTCCCAGTTGCTAATATATGTATATTGTTATTCGTATTGGATAGAAAACACTCTGAAGTTTCTAAAACTGTTTTAATTATGTCTGTGAGTATAACAGAACTCATACGGCAGGCAAAAACCTGAGAAGTTCCACTTCCTGTTTGAATTTTTTCGGAGGTGGCAGATTTTCAACCAAGCTCTCAATGAAATTACAGCGAGATATGGATGAGTTTAAACTTCATACGGCTTCCACTAGATGTCAACAGTCAATAGAACTTTGTCTGATGACTCTAATGTGAAGGGGGGCCGAAGGAGACAGGAATGAGTAATCACTGCCACGAGCTGAGCATGCTTTCACCATGCGCCTTCACATGAGGAGGACCTCCGTTCCACCGCTCTTCTGAAGTCAGTCTAATTCTCCGGTTGGAACGTTATTCAAGATGTATGTTAACAACATTCTAAAGATTGATTCAGTACATCGTTTGACATGTTTCTACTGACTGTTACGGAACTTTTGGACATTTCGTCACGTTATAGTGGAGGCGCTATGTGACTTTGGAATTGATTACCAAAGGCGCTAACCAAAGTAGCTAATTGGACATAAATAACGGACATTATCGAACAAATCAAGCATTTATTGTGGACCTGGGATTCCTAGGACTGCATTCTGATGAAGTTCATCAAAGGTAAGGCAATAGGAGACACCATATTTCTCTCTATACTCAACCAGGGGTTGGGTGAAATGCTAGTGAATGGAAATACAATTTAACGTTTGGTATGGATAGTCCTCCTACGTCTTTCCCTCTTTGTAAGTTTATACATTTTATGCAGGACCTTGCCATATACATTTTGAAAACGCTCTATAAATGTTATCCCAATATCCAGAAAGGGGGAGCCATGGGAAGCTTTGGACTACAGAGATTCAGCCGTGGCAATATATTCATTTTGACAATAGATTTTCTGCCGGTTAAAGCTACTGGGAATTTTTTTCATCTACTGAGGACGGATTTAATTGATTTGAGCATTCTGTTAACGTTTCTCGCATTGGTTTTATCTAAGGAAGGAAATATATCTTCTCCCAAATATGTAAAATGGGAAACGTTTGAGATTCCATAAGTAAAGAAGGAGTCGTCCAACGGGGTCTTGAGAAGCAGAAGGGCTGATTTGATTATATTAATTGTTTAACTTGAAATTAAGATGAATTTGGGAGCGATTGAGATATGGTAAAATATTGTCTGCATATAATGAGATGAAGTGAGTAGATTTGAGGTAAATTGTTATTGCCTTGATTGACGAATTGCCTGGCCCAGTTCTATGGATAATAAGAATAGCTAAGGTGAAATTGGATCACCTTGTCTGCTGCTTCTAATGATTCTGAATGGAGCAGAGCAGATATTGCCTGTTATAACTATGGTTGAGGGATTGGCATATAGTATTTATCATATTCACCTTTTATTGCAAAGGGCTTAATCAGGGTCACACAGGGTGTTTCTTAGTAGTCTTAATCAGATCTACTTTGGAAAAAAAGTATACACCTCACACACATGGTTATTGGCTTAAAAAAAGAAGACACCTGTACCATGTCAGATATATATTTGAAATGTATAACATTTTGAGTTTGCACCCAAATATTATACTTTATATACATCACAGAAGACTGAAACATAACAAAACCGTGTGACATACAGTCAAAAGTTCGGAAACACCTACTCATTCGAGGGGTTTTCTTTATTTGACTATTTTCTACATTGTAGAATAATAGTGAAGAAATCAAAACTATGGACTTAGTCTGGATTGGTGTGGATTTACAATCAGAGGTGTATAGTTCTTTATAGAAGTGGGAGAATCTTTGGATTAATTTGGGGTCTGATAGTAATTGTTACTCCTCAGTCATTTTATCAGAGTATGCAGCAAGGTTTAAATCCATCCATGAGACATGAGAAGCCCCTTGAACTACATTAACTGTTTGGGGTTATTCTGGGTACACAGAGAGCACAAAGAAGAGTTCATTGAAGAGATCACACAGCATAGTTAAAACGAGAGGGCACATAGGACAGTTAAATGGAGAGAGAGCACACTGCACAGTTAAATAGTGAGAGCACACTGTGTAATTAAACACAGAGTGCACTGCACAGTTAAATGGAGAGAGTGCACAGCACACAGGACAGTTAAAGGACAGGCAGAGAGAAAGCAAGAGAGAAGCAGGGGAGGAAGAAGGGAGAGAGCGATAAAGAAAGGATCTGTCGGGCGTCTGTACTGTTCCGCTCCGCTTTAAACTCCACATGTCAAATGTGTTGGAGCTGCTCCCCCCACTCAGTGTCTCTGTCTCTGTCACTCTCTCTCGCTCTCTCATACACACACTCTCTCGCTCTCCCTCTCTCTTGCTCTCTCTCTCTGGGGCGTGTTAGTTTGCCTTGCCTCCAGTTGCAGCCGAGTGAGAGAGTTTGTGCCTTTTTCTACAGCATGGTATTAGAGGATGATTCAGTGTGTTCTGCTCTGCTGTTGGTGAGTTTACCCTGGGCAGGATTAGTGAAGGGAGCCAGCAGGCTTCTTAATAACTTGTGCTGCAGTTTGAAACCCTCTTATGGGAGACAGCGTACTGAGGCTTAAGACAAATTACCCCTGACGACTCTGGATAACACTGGGACGTGTGTGTATGTGTGTGTGTGCTAGAGGCGGTGGCAGCAGTGAATGAGGGGTAAGAAGTAGCAGGGAAACCACAGTAAATGGCACTGGAGGATGCTTGAGACAGGGGTTTAATGCAGTGATTTATGTTTTATATGCTCTTGATAATGGATTTTTTTGCAAGAATGATTAATAAGGAGGTTAATCATAACACATCATTTAAGTCATTTAGAAAAGAGAGGATTAAGGGGAAATTTGAAGTTAACTTACAGAGTAGTAATACCTGCACGTTTTTTATCGGTCAAAACCACTTCTCGTTTTCAACTGGTTGACAATTTGCATAATGCTTACATTACCTGATGAATTATATAGACTGGTTGGTTGTTTAGCAACACAACCGATGCGTGCGCAACTATGGGGTAAAATAGACAGGGTTGGCTTAGAATGTTGACAACATGTAAACTATGTTTCTTCTTTAATGTTTTTTGTCTCTCAAATACATCGTTAACGTTGTTGTAGCTAGCGAATTTGAACCATATATGCATTGGCAGGAAATCCGTCCAAACACCTCAAAACAAGTCACTGTATCACGAACAAGATGAAACAAGTCACTTACGATTCCCCACATGGAGGTTCTTGTCATTGTGGGTAGCTATCTGGCCATCCAGAATCACAACAACTCACGGGCTTCTGCCCCATTGAAGCATGCGCATCTTTTTTGTGACATCAGTTAATCCATCAATAGGGTGCACTGTATGTTACTAGTTGGCTTCAAACTTCTTATCTTCCATGATCCATGAAACTTCCATGTTTTCCTCTTCCTTTCTTGTTAACATGTATCAGATGCTTAAAAAGATACATAGCAAATTCTCTAGCGTTAAATCAAATCATATGATTGTGCGTTTTGCATCATGTGGTGATTTTTTGTATTTTGAAAGTTACATATCTTGAAAACCTGATTGCCTGACAAGCAAAACATTTCGGGACTATGTCAACAATGGACTAATGAAACAAATACCAAAATATCGTTTCTGGGTGAAGTTTTCATTTAAGGTACCACACTTTCAGAGTGGTAATATGGATGCATATAATGCATGAATGTCTGCAACAGTTATCATAAAATAGAGCTGAAAGTACAGACAAAACAAAACCATTGGTGTGTAATTTGAGTTTTCCACTGACATTTACAGTATGTATGGTACAGTATAGGTAGTGGCTTAAGTTTTAGGAATATTTGGCCCATTGTCTGTGTAATTTCACTCTTGAATGCCACCCAGCAGGTGAGCAAAAGCCACAGGTTCATTTTTTAATTGCAGTTATTTACTTTATTTTATTTTTCGCACTTAATTTTGTATCTCAATTGCTATGAAAAACAAGCAGTAGAAAATGTTGGGAATCATTTTTGGGTTACAAGCTCCTCTCCTTTCCTCTGACAAGGATATCATGAATGTATTGAGGTAATTTCAAGCGGGAGGAGCGTCACAGTACATAGTAGTGTATCATTGTCTGTCTGTTGCAGGGGTGACTGGTGGGCAGATACTGTGTACCAGAGGAGGGGTTCATTGTAATAGCTGGAACGGAATACCTGAAATGGTATCAGACACATTGAAACCACCAGCCTCCTCTGGTCTGTTGAATCGTTAGACACAGACACCATACGTCAACGGTAATTTTTTACAAATGATTTTCCTTCTAAAAAGGGACATTAATTAGAATATATAATTAACATGAACTCTTTGTTTTTATATTTACACAATTAGGGTTGAAATGGATTTTCATAGTAAGAGTTTTACCCGGGAAGATTGTCTGTATAGGTGCTGTGAAAATAATGGCATGCAAGCCTTCCTCAGTTGCCTCTGAAGCTTTAGGTACAGGTATTTGTTTGCCTCCAAACAAAAAAAGTCAAGCAAATGAAGTTCTTTAAGAGGGAACTGTAATAAAAATGAAGTAATCTGCAATAACACTTTGGAGAACAATTTAGCATATGATTGCACATTTTAAATAGCTGCTTTATCTTTTGAAAGGCTTACACTTCTGTCATGCTTCAGGGAAATGCCTAATGTTCCTTACAGGGGAGAGAAGTAGTTGATTATTTAAAAGTATGCTCTCTCTCCAAAACTAGAAAAATACATTTTCTGGAGTAAATGTGTGTGTGCGTGCTAGTGTTTATGGTTGTGAAATGTAGTGGTAGTGACTGTATTAGTAATGGTAGTTAATTAGGGTTTTCATAGGCTATAGGTTAGTTATAGTGACCTATTTTGGGGTGGTTTCTAGGTGGAGAGTT
Organism: Salvelinus namaycush; assembly: GCF_016432855.1. Lineage (NCBI taxonomy): Eukaryota > Metazoa > Chordata > Actinopteri > Salmoniformes > Salmonidae > Salvelinus > Salvelinus namaycush. The sequence continues at coordinate 7,133,411 of NC_052339.1, forward strand.
ATTATAGTTGGCTGGTATAGTAGGCTAGAGTGAGTATTATAGCATCATAAGCCATAGAATGTGTTTTTTCAAGCTTTAGTTAACAGGTGAACGTTTTGTGGCAGTGATTTCAGTTTAGAACTGCATCCGCCATTGAAATGAATGTGAAGAACGAATGGTAGTTTATGAAGTATAAATGGTAGCAAAAAGCTCTGTTGATACAATCTAAGTAGAGTCAGTCTGCACATGTCAACGTTGAGTTGGTTGTTGTAGCTGAAATGGATCAAGAGGAGTGGCTAACCCACATTTTGCCTTTGAAGTTAAATTTATAAAAGTACACATTGTTGATACTCTCTTTTGACAAACAACCTATTCCAGATCAGACTGCACGTTGTAAAGTTTGAATAGTGTTTCTATCTGTAAGGGGTGCGTAACTGGTGGCAGGGAAGTCATACGCAGGAGAGCAGAACTAGGTAATAGCCGGAGGAGTTTAATTGCAAAACCAACGGCATAAAGAAAAACAAAACATGGGTACAAAACCCGTCGCTTACCAGTCAACATTTGCACAAGCACTTACAACAAACAACTCCACACAAAGACATGGGGGGGAACAGAGGGTTAAATACACAACAATTAATGAGGGAAATGAAAACCAGGTGTGTAGGAAAACAAATGGAAAATGAAAAGTGGATCGACGATGGCTAGAAGACCGGTGACGCCGAACGTCGCCCGAACAAGGAGAGGAACCGACTTCGGTGGAAGAATCTAAAAAATCTTTAAATCTTAAATGGTGGAAGACTAGTAGTGACCAGAATTTTTCTATAGACATTAAAATGCATTGGGTTTGATGCAAAAGTGGTTGTAGTTTGAAAAGGCTTAGTAGTATCAAAACCTTTTTTTTCAATCAACCTGAAGTCAGTCAGCCTGCATGTTTTAAAGTTATTTTGATGTTGGTAGCTTTTACAGTTTGGGTCTACAGGTGGCAGAGGAAGGAGACTAATAAGTATGTCGGATATCTAAAGTTGCTCTTGCTTTCAGCAAGCTCCTCAAATGAATGCCAAAACACCTTCATTTAGCACTCAAAACCCGGGAATCAATCAAGTACACAGCGCTTAACATTTAAAAGGTCATTTTCACTTCAGCCAGCATCTGCAGTGTTTACCATGAAGCGATCTCTGCGAATGTCGACAACAGGTTTTATTTTTGTATTTTATTACCAAGTATACAAAACACATTTACATTCAAATACCACATACTGTAGCGTAACTGACACCACACATATTTCAAGTAGATTCCACCCAATCAGAAATTATCAAAATATAATTTCACTCGTTTTTTCTTTTTGGCGTTCTGAAGTGTTTTTTTTACTTCTTCTTTACATTTGGCACATAACGAAGCAGATTATCAAAGTTATCAAAGTCCACTGGTCGGAATGTGAGGGTTGAGATTAAGCCACAAAATGTGGAGGAGTAGGCCTAGATGATGCGGTGGACAGTTTGGTTTCTCCAAAAGGACAGATGAACCATGGTCTCAGACCCCTCCCCCCCATTCGCACCCCTGTTCATGGCTGATACCCTGATGAAATGGTTATTTCATAAATCTCCTGTTTGTGTTCATCCAGGTATGTTTGTGATGTTGACTGAGAAGTTGATGGTAATTTAGCATCATCAAATAAGTTACTGTAATGTCCCCCAGTCCTGCTGTGGTGTCATGGACAGTATATCTCAAAACAAGAGCTTAAAGATTGTTCCTGCATCCCAAATGGAACCCGATGTCTTATATAGTGGGCCTCCCGTGTGGCGCAGCGGTCTAAGGCACTGCATAGCAGTGCTAGAGGCATCACTACAGACCCGGGTTCAATCCCGGGCTGTATCACAACCGTTCGTGATCAGGAGTCCCATAGGGTGGCACACAATTGGCCTAGCGTCATCCAGGTTAGGGGAGGGTTTGGCAAGGGCCGTCATTGTAAATGAGAATTTGTTCTTAACTGACTTGCCTAGTTAAATATAAGAAATAGTGCACCATTTTTGACCAGGGCCCATGTAGGAAATATGGTACCATTTGGGACACACATAATGTCCTGTTGAATGCATGATCATGCTCCTAACCAGCAGCAAAACAACAAAGTGTTCATACTAACCAAATATGGATTGACACATTAAACAAATTAACTTTAAAATCCAAACAGGATTACTGAGTTTACATCTCCCTTACTCTGTCTGAAACAAGACACTGAGAAACACACACAACAGAAATGCAATTAGACGCCATTGAAACATTTATGTTACATGACAACGCTTGAACATATTTTATCATATTTTATGCCGATCCCACAACCTTGGGATAACATCCAACACAAGTCCAGTGTTTGTTTGGTTCCCCAAAAATAAGTTATACTAAATATAAGGACAGCATATTAAAAAAAGTATTAATTAATAAGATACGGCCACATAATGGAGCTACCAGGAATAAATAGCAGTTCTCAAATCAAAATCTCTGCAACAATAAGGATAAAACTTTTCATCAAATCATTTACCTTTAAAAAAAATATTGTCACATAGTGGCTTAGAATAAAAAAAACTAAAGCTTTTTTAAATCGTCAAAACAAACTGCCAAAATAAGTCAGCGTTTCAGAGTTTGTTTGTCTCCTGCATACATGTGTATCGGCAGGTAATGTATTCTGAGTTCCACATTTGCCCTTCGCTCCCCTATCTTGTGTTCTTCTGAGGGGAATCGGACGCTTTGGACCAAAGAGCTGCTGGCGCCTGTGGCTAGGGCCTGGGTCGGCCACGGGAGTTACCTAACATGTGCTTTGAAGCCCTTTGCTTTGAGGGTCTCGTTGTGCTAGCTGTCTGTCAGTCAGTCAGTCCAGGCTCCTCTAAGCCTCTTCCTATGTATGGGGAGGGATTGTGATGATAGCTAGGAAGCTACACGGCTCCAAGGCTGTGGAGAACAGGCGATGCTTAGCTGTGCAATCGCAAGTGCTACAGTTATATGGCGAGCACAGCTTTCAAACTCTCAGTTTCTCTCTCTCTCTAGTCCTGTGTCTCTATATCTCTTTGTTTCAGCCTCTCCGTTTGTCACCGTTTCAGTCATTGTCTCTCTATGTCTCTGTTTCTTCTCTTTCTCTAAGCTGTGTGTATGTAGGGGGGAGTCTCTCGTTCCTTCCTCCCCTCTACCACATGGGAGGGTTGTTCGTCTCTAGAACCCCATACATCTCTGCCAGTTTCTTAAATCTGGGCCCCCAGTCATTGAGATAGTCATACTCATGATCAGTATTGGAGCACCCAGACTGCAGCGAGCTCAGGGACTCGGCCACCGATCCCTCCCCCTCGTAGGCGTACGTCTGCAGGGAGTCGTAAGGCGGGGCGCAGGGGTTCAGATCCGTCTCCAGGAGCTTGGCTAGCACATACCCCTGGACGTTGCTGTCTCCACCACCACAACCGCTACCCGGCCCGCCTACTGATGCTAAGGGAACGTAACGCGACAGGCTCTCAATCTCAGGCAGCATGTCCTGACGTTGCTTCCCCACTAGGTGGGCCTCGCGGGGGTTCCACATTGCAGCGATGTCGAAGGCCTCGGTGTCCTCTTCTCCGCCCCCCTCGTCATCGTAGCGGACAATGTTCTCGTGGACGTTGTCTTCCTCATCGTGCAGGTAGGGCTTCTTACGGTGGCTCTGGAGGGACAACATGAGCAGGACCATCACTAGAGGAGAGAAAAGAGACATGGTCAAATACAACAGAAACTGGAACTATGGGAGATTATTAATGGTTGCTTTAGTGAATTTAGTGACTTGATTTACCAGACTAAGACATTCAAAAGAAGAAGCATAGATACGGTAAAAGAGGGTTTGTCTAAATTGGAATCTGATGTTCTGTATATAAATACAATATGAATCTACAGTAGCTTATGAATTAAGATTAAAGCAGATCAACAGTGTAGAAAATCATTCCATAGAAGAAAAACAAGAACCAGATCATGACTTACCGAGCAGGACGAAGATACATGCCAGTATGGCGATGAGCGCCCCTCTGCTCAGACTAGCCGGGAGGTGGTAGGCCTCAGCATTACAGGACATAACGTTGCCCTCCACATCGCAGCTACACACACGGATGGTCAGGGTGCTGGTGCTGGTCTGGACCGGCTGCTCTCCATCTGAGATGAAGATAGGAAGGTAGTAGACTGACTGATCCTGCTGAGACCAGCCCCCACGACGCGTCAGGATCCATGCTGTGTTGTCTAAATCAGGGACAGAGAGAGAAGCCTGGTTTGATACAGTATGTCATATGATACATCATTATTAATATCCAGGTGTTGTCTGCAATAGGACAGAGAAAGCGAGGCCTGGTTAAGTGTCTTCAAAAATTCATACCCCTTGACTTATTCCACATTTTGTTGTGTCTGAATTCAAAATGCATTAAATATGTTTTTTTCTCACTCATCTACACACAATACCACATAATGACGAAGTGAAAACATGTTTTTAGAAATTGTTGCAAATTTATTGAAAATAAAATACAGAACTCTCTCATTTACATATGTAAATACTTTTTAGAAGCAACTTTGACAGTGATTACAGCTGTGAGTCTTTCTGGGTAAGTCTCTAAGAGTTTTCCAAAACTGGTTTGTGCAATATTTGCCCATTATTCATTTCAAAATTCTTCAAACTCTGTCAAATGTGTTGTTAATCATTGCCAGACAATCATTTTCAGGTCTTACCATAGATTTTCAAGTAGATTTAAGTCAAAACTATAACTCGGTCACTCAGAAACATGCACTGTCTTCTTGGTAAAGCAACTCGTGTAGATTTGGCCTTCTGTTTTAGGTTATTGTTCAGCTGAAAGGTGAATTCATCTCCCAGTCTTTGGCAATTTTTAGGGCTTCCTCTGACACAGCCTGGTAAATAAGTCCTGGATGGAAGGAAGCTTGGCCTCAGTAATGTACTGGGCAGTACGCACTACCCTCTGTAGTGCCTTGCGGTCGGGGGCCGAGCAGTTGCTATACCATTATTGCACACAGTGTGAGTCCATGCAACTTTTTATGTGACTTATTAAGCATATTTTAGGCTTGTAATAACAAAGGGGTTGAATAATTATTAAGACATTTCAGCTTTTCATTTTTTATTAATTTGTAAAAAAAACAACATGAATGCCATTATGTGGTATTGTGTGTAGGCCAGTGACAAAGAAATCTCAGTTTAATCAATTTTTAATACAACAAAATGTGGGAAAAGTCAAGAGCTGTGAATAGCCACTGCATAACCGGGGTTCCAAACCGGGGATCCCTTCTGTGAAAGCATATTAATCAGGGACCCCGTTATAACTCGAGTGAGATAAACATAGCATACACAGAGTTTTACTATGTTTTTGCAGTGCAAGTCTCGGACCCTGGGAAGGAACATTTTAAAGACCGACCTCTTGGCATCGGAGAGAACATTTTGAGGTTTTGAAGCAAATTTCCTGGAAGTCTACACATTTTGTCATGGGGCAGAGAGAAAACTCTGTTTAACGCTATAGTCCTTAATTGAAACAATAACAAAGTATATATACAGTACCAGTCAAACGTTTGGATAAACCTACTAATTTCAGGGTTTTTCTTTATTTTTACTATTTTCTACATTGTATAATAATTGTGAAGACATCAACACTATGAAAAAACACAAATGGAATCATGTAGTAACCAAAAAAGTGTATGAAAAATATATTTGAGATTCTTCAAAGTTGCCTTGATGACAGCTTTGCACACTCTTGGCATTCTCTCAACCAGCTTCATGAGGTATTTACCTGGAATGCATTTCAATTAATAGATGTGCCTTGTTAACTTCTCTAGGATAGGGGGCAGCATTTTCACTTTTGGATAAATAGCATGCCCAATTTCAACTTCCTTCTACTCATCCCCAGAATATAATATATGCATATTATTAATAGATTTGGATAGAAAACACTTTAGTTTCTAAAACTGTTTGAATCATGTATGTGAGTATAACAGAACTTATGTAGCAGGCAAAACCCCGAGGACTAACCATTCAGATTTTATTTTTTTGGTCACTGTCTGTTCAATGAGTTTTCATTGGGATACTAGATTTCTAATCAACCTGTTTGCAGTTCCTACCGCTTCCACTGGATGTCACCAGTCATTGGAAATCCCACATATCCCAGAGAGGTTAAAAGTTAACTTGTCAAATTTCTTTACTTCTTAATGCATTTGAGCCAATCAGTTGTATTGTGACAAGAGAGGGGTGGTATACAGAAGATTGCCCTATTTGGTAAAAGACCAAGTCCATATTATGGCAAGAACAGCTCAAATAAGGCTGGAGAAATGACAGTCCATCATTACTTTAAGATATGAAAGTCAGTTAATCTGGAAAATGAAGAAACTTTCAAAGTTCTTGACAAGTGCAGTCACAAAAACCATCAAGCGCTATGATGAAACTGGCTCTCATGAAGACCGCCACAGGAAATGAACACTCAGAGTTAACTCTGCTGCAGAGGATAAGTTCATTAGAGTTAACTGCACCTCATATTGCAGCCCAAATAAATGCTATCTCAACATCAACTGTTCAGAGGAGACTGCGTGAATCAGACCTTCATGGTCAAATTGCTGCAAAGAAACCACTACTAAAGGACACCAATAATAAGAAGAGACTTGCTTGGGCCAAGAAACACAAGCAATGGACATTAGACCGGTGGAAATCTGTTCTTTGGTCTGATGAGTCCACATTTGAGATTTTTGGTTCCAACCACCGTGTCTTTGTGAGACGCAGAGTAGGTGAACGGATGATCTCCGCATTTGTGGTTCCACCGTGAAGCATGGAGGAGGTGGTGTGATGGTGCTTTGCTCTTGACACTGTCTGTGATTTATTTAGAATTCAAGGCATGCTTGACCAGCATGGCTACGACAGCATTCTGCAGCGATACACCATCCCATCTGGTTTGAGCTTAGTGGGACTGTGATCTGTTTTTCAACAGGACAATGGCCCAACACACCTCCAGGCTGTGTAAGGGTTATTTGACCAAGAAGGAGAGTGATGGAATGCTGCATTAGATGACCTGGCCTCCACAATCCCCCGACCTCAACCCAATTAAGATGGTTTGAGATGAGTTGGACCCCAGAGTGAAGGAAAAACAGCCAACAATTGCTCAGCATATGTGGGAACTCCTTCAAGACTGTTGGGAAAGCATTCCAGGTGAAGCTGGTTGAGAGAATGCCAAGAGTGTGCAAAGCTGTCATCAAGGCAAAGGGTGGGTACTTTGAAGAATACAAAATATATATAATATATTTTGATATGTTTAACACTTTTTGGTTACTACATAATTCCATTTGTTATTTCATGGTTTTGATGTCTTCACTATTATTCTGCAATGTAGAAAATAGTAAAATAATAAAGAAAAATCCTTGAATGAGTAGGTGTGTCCAAACTTTTGACTGGTACTGTATATATATGTTTTTTATCTAGTCTGCAGATCCCACTTTGAGAACCCCCTGTTATATAAAGCAGAGAGATCTGCCACACATACAACAAGGTAGCTGTAATTATAGCCGCAAAAGACTGAGTTAGACAAATATTGCTGAATTGGCTTAGCAGTTGACAACAAATAATACCCACACAAAAAGGTGATACATCGTGCAAAAATCTGTGTCCAGGAAGTCATGTGGGTTTACTGCTGTATAAAAAAAATATTTATTTACCTTGGTTGTCTCTAAGGGTGAAGTTGGGGTTGTTAGCTGCCTCTAGGGCCAGGCTGTAGTAGAAGTGATGACCTCCCAGAGGATCATCTGCGTCTACTGCCGTCACTGTCTGAATCAGCTGAGGTCACCGGACAATCAGACAACAGCCAGGGGAGGGGCGAGAGAGACAGTCAGGTCAGTAACCCTGAGACAGGTTGTGAGTGAAACTGACATAGCACAGAAATTCAAATTATGCACATATTTTGCACATATTTTGCTGCAGTATGTCATCATTTTAGTTATTCTTCATATGATAATATTACAGGTCTGCAAATAATGGTTAGTGGTCTGCCTCTGTCCAGGTCCTTCCTGTGTATTTACAGTGGGGCAAAAAAGTATTTAGTCAGCCACCAATTGTGCAAGTTCTCCCACTTAAAAAGATGACAGGCCTGTAATTTTCATCATAGGTACACTTCAACTATGACAGAAAAAATTAGAAGAACATTTTTTTTAAGCAGGGCGACACGTCTGGCACTGCAGGATTTGAGTCCCTGGCGGCGTAGTGTGTTACTGATGGTAGGCTTTGTTACTTTGGTCCCAGCTCTCTGCAGGTCATTCACTAGGTCCCCCCGTGTGGTTCTGGGATTTTTGCTCACCGTTCTTGTGATCATTTTGACCCCACGGGGTGAGATCTTGCGTGGAGCCCCAGATCGAGGGAGATTATCAGTGGTCTTGTATGTCTTCCATATCCTAATAATTGCTTCCACAGTTGATTTCTTCAAACCAAGCTGCTTACCTATTGCAGATTCAGTCTTCCCAGCCTGGTGCAGGTCTACAATTTTGTTTCTGGTGTCCTTTGACAGCTCTGGTCTTGGCCATAGTGGAGTTTGGAGTGTGACTGTTTGAGGTTGTGGACAGGTGTCTTTTATACTGATAACAAGTTCAAACAGGTGCCATTAATACAGGTAACGAGTGGAGGACAGAGGAGCCTCTTAAAGAAGAAGTTACAGGTCTGTGAGAGCCAGAAATCTTGCTTGTTTGTAGGTGACCAAATACTTATTTTCCACCATAATTTGCAAATAAATTCATTAAAAATCCTACACTGTGATTTTCTGGATTTTTTTTCTCATTTTGTCTGTCATAGTTGAAGTGTACCTATGATGAAAATTACAGGCCTCTCTCATCTTTTTAAGTTGGAGAACTTGCACAATTGGTGGCTGACTAAATACTTTTTGCCCCACTGTATGTGTGTGTGTGTGTGTATCTATGAAAGTGTGTGTGTGCCTCTGTACCTGTCCAGCGTTGGCCCTCTCACAGACAAAGGCTTCAAAGTACTGTGTCAGCAACGGAGGGTTATCATTCACGTCCAGAATCTTCACGGCTACAGACACACTCCCGATCATCCTGGGGTTATCTGGAATATAACACGCACACACAATACTGTATAAGACATGCATGCACACACACACAATACTGTATAAGACATGCATGCACTCACACACACGCACGCACACACACACACATTACTGTATAAGACATACGTAAACATTACTGTACACTGTAAAGCCCGTTTTTTGCTCAAATACTTCCTGTAAGTTGAACTCAAAGTCAATGAAGTGTCATTATTACTTAAAATGTGTATGTGGTACTGACTCAACTAAATAAGAAGTCACATCAACTAAACGTTTTAAAGTTAAGAAAACAAAAAACCTTTTCCCAGCATGTGCTGGCTTTTTGGAATTGTTTTTAAGTAACTGTACACAGATATATTAAGTGCAACGGGGATTCATTACTCACTCCACAGTGAATCAGTGTTAATTTCATCAACAAAAAAAGAGTGACAAAAATATTTGTCAAACACCTGTTTTCAGTGGGAATTGACGAGCCTGTAACTGACTACAGTAAATAGACCCAGAAAAAAAACTACAACTAAACAAAAAAATATAACAATTTCAGTTGATGAAAAATTGACTACTAAGTGGACTGGACAAGAGTTTTTGGAGAGATTGATAGGTTTTCAGTGATAAGCACAATTAAAATTAGCAAGTTCTGTTCAGCAGTGGGAAGGAAGCGCCACACCCAGTACACACAGCCTACATCAGCTACCTACACAGCCTACACACAGCCTACATAGACCGCAAAACTGAACTTATAGGGGGGGTCCGGGTGGGCCTCTACCCTCAGTGGTGGCTCTGGCTCTGCTCCCTCCGCCTTTGTAAAGCTGAACTGTGGGTCAATGCCGGAGACCCCGGGCCGGGGACCGTCGCTGGAGACCCCGTGCTGGGGACCGTCGCTGGAGACCCCGTGCTGGGGACCGTCGCTGGAGACCCCGTGCTGGGGACCGTCGCTGGAGACCCCGTGCTGGGGACCGTCGCTGGAGTCTCCGGACTGGGGACCGTCGCTGGAGGCTTCAGAATGTGACCCGCCGTTGAAGGTTCCGGACTGTGGCCCGTCGTTGGAGGTTCCGGACTATGGCCCGTCGCCGGAGGCTCTGGACTGGGTAACGTCGCCGGAAGCTCTGGACTGGGTAACGTCGCCGGAAGCTCTGGACTGGGTAACGTCGCCGGAAGCTCTGGACTGGGTAACGTCGCCGGAAGCTCTGGACTGGGTAACGTCGCCGGAAGCTCTGGACTGGGTAACGTCGCCGGAAGCTCTGGACTGGGTAACGTCGCCGGAAGCTCTGGACTGGGTACTGTCGCCGGAAGCTCTGGACTGGGTACTGTCGCCGGAAGCTCTGGACTGGGTACTGTCGCCGGAAGCTCTGGACTGGGTACTGTCGCCGGAAGCTCTGGACTGGGTACTGTTGTCGGAAGCTTTGGACTATGGAAGCGCACTGGAAGCCTGATGCGTGGTGCCGGAACTGGTGGTACCGGGCTGAGGACACGCACCTCAGGACGAGTGCGGGGAAGAGGCACAGGCCGTACTGGACTGTGGAGACGCACTGGAGGCCTGGTGCGTGGTGCCGGAACTGGTGGTACCGGGCTAGGGCCACGCACCTCTGGGCGAGTGCGGGAAGGAGGCACAGGATACACTGGGCCGTGGAGACGCATGGAGATCCAGAACGTAGAGCTGGCTCAATACGTCCTGGCTGGATGCCCATTCTAGCCCCGCAAATGCGAGGAGCTGGAATAGGGCGCACCGGGCTAAGAATGCGAACTGGAGACACCGTGCGCATCTCTGCATAACACGGTACCTGACCAGTTACACACTCCCCACGGTAAGCACGAGGAGTTGGCTCCCCCCCAAAAAATGTCTTGGGGCTGCCTCTCGGGCTTCCGTGCTAGCCGTGTCCCCTCATATCGTCGCCGTTCTTCCTGCGCTGTTTCTACCTGCCTCCATGGCAGAGTCCTGTCCCCTCGGTACTTCTCTTCGTAGTATTGCTGTTCCGCCTTCGCTGCCCCTATCTCCTCCTTAGAAAGGCGAATACTCCCCCGGCTGCATCCAGGGTCCTGCTCCATCCAGTATTTCTTCCCAGGTCCAATTCTCCACAAAGCGCTGTTCCTCCTTTTCACGCTGCTTGGTCCTTTTTTGGTGGGTTCTTCTGTCACGTTCGTCGTATTGATGAGACCAAGGCGCAGCGTGATATGCATACATTCTTCTTTTAATGAAGAACGAACACTGAACAAACTAACAAAGTAACAAAAACAAACGTGAAGCTATATAAAACGAGTGCTGACAGGCAACTACACATAGACAAGAACCCACGAAACCAAAATGGAAAATGGCAACCTAAATAGGATCCCCAATCAGAGACAACGATAAACAGCTGCCTCTGATTGGGAACCAATTCAGGCCACCATAGACCAACATAAGTCAATTGCGCCAACTAAACAGACTTTTTTGGGATATAAAGAAGGATTTTATCTAACAAAACGACCATGCATGTTGTAGCTGGGACCCTTTGGATTGCAAATCAGAGGAAGATTTTCAAAAAGTAAGTGATTATTTAATCGCTATTTGTGATTTTATGAAGCCTGTGCTGGTGCCATCCTCAATCAATCGCATGGCATGCTTTCGCTGTAAAGCCTATTGTAAATCAGACAATGCACTTAGATTAATAAAAATGTAAGCTTTTAACCAATATAAGACACTTGTATGTACCTAGATGTTTAATATCCATAGTTTTTACGATTATTTATTTGAATTGCGCGCCCTCCAATTTCACCGGAAATTGTCGACCGGTGTCCCGCTGACGGGACACCTAGCCCTAAGGGTGCCTAGCCCGAACCATGAAAAACAGCCCCAGACCATTATTCCTCCTCCAGCCAAACTTTACAGTTGGCACTATGCATTCGGGCAGGTAGCGTTCTCCTGGCATCCACCAAACCTAGATTCGTCTGTTGGCCTGCCAGATGGTGAAGCTTGATTCATCACTCCAGAGAACACGTTTCCACTACTCCAGAGTCCAATGGCGGTGGGCTTTACACCACTCCAGCCGACACTTGGCATTGCGCATGGTGATCTTAGCCTTGTGTGCTGTCAGACAGGCAAACCCATTTCATGAAGCTCCCGACGAACAGTTATTGTCCTGAAGTTGCTTCCAGAAGCAGTTTGGAACTTGGTAGTGAGTGTAGCAACCGAGGACAGACCATTTTTTACACGTTACGCACTTCAGCACAAGGCAGTCCCGTTCTGTGAGCTTGTGTGGCCTTCCACTTTGCGGCTCAGTCGTACTTGCGCCTAGACGTTTCCACTTCACAATAACAGCACATACACTGAGGCAGCTCTAGCAGGGCAGAAATCTGACGAACTGCTGTTGAACTGTTGAAAGTCACTGAGCTCTTCATTAAGGTAATTCTACTGCCAATGTTTGTCTATGAAACTTACAGGACTGTGTGCTCAATTTTACACACCTGTCAGCAACGGGTGTAGCTGAAAATAGCCGAATCCACTAATTTGAAGGGGTGTCCACAATCATCTATATATATAAATAGTGTATTCTACGCTCCCGAGTGGCACAGCAGTCTAAGGCACTGCATTTCAGTGCAAGAGGTGTTACTAGAGTCCCTGGTTCGAATCCAGGCTGTATCACATTCGGCCGTGATTGGGAGTCCCATATGGCGGCGCACAATTGACCCAGTGTCGTCCGGGGTAGGCCGTCATTGTAATTAAGAATTTGTTCTTAACTGACTTGCCTAGTTAAATAAAGGTTAAATAAAAATGTATACACATATATATATATATACTACAATTCTTATATATGTTTGTCATATTTCTGCTGTTGGGAAGAGAATAGGATGTTATGATATATGTTGGTAGGACAAGTCTCTGTATATTAGTGCAAATGGCAGGGATTTATGTTTACTATAGGTTAATGAGGCAATACAAATGTCAAAGGGCATTTAGGTGACTAAAATGGCACATGTTTCTTTTCTTCATTTTGACAAGAGACTAAAACATTGTTCGAATGACAAAAATATGATTTCATGATATTTTAGTCAAAAAGACTAAGACTAGACTACAAAATGAACACTGCAGCAAATCCTGCTGAGCAGTCAACTCTGCCTTCTTTCCTCTTTCTTTATCGTGCCTCCACTTACAGTACACTGGGCCTGGGGTGCATTAGGTCGCTCAGAATAAGATTACAATTCAGTTATTCTCCATTATACCAATGGCCATTTGCATGCCTTAATCAGCTTTGAAATTGGCAATAGAAATACAATTAGCAGGCAGTAACTACTTTCTCAGGTTTCATCAAACGATCAATCACTCAATAGCTTGACTTTGGCACTGTCTGGCTGAGGGTAAATGGTTCTGTGCTGCCTCTCGGTGTGTTTGTGTGTGTGTGTAGACCCCAGTAAAAATGATCTCTCTCTCCATCTCACCCTGTGGCCTTACCAGTTACAACGCAGCCCTCCCAGCACGCTTGCTTTAGACTCAGAAGGCACTCATTCCCATTCCTCTTCTCTCTAATTTTGTCTCCCCTCACTCATTTTCTTTCTCCATCACCCATTGTTCTCTCATTGTCTCTATCATAGAGATGTATAGAGAATTATGGTGCCCAAAAGCCAGTTTTAGCATGGGCAGCGCTATTGAGGACTTTCACCACTTTTAAGTAGTCAACTGGGTGGGACTTCCTATGGGTTAACTTCTTATGGCTGAAGGGGCAGTATTGAGTAGCTTGGATGAAAGGTGCCCATATCAAACGGCCTGCTCCTCAGTCATAGTTCCTAATATTTGCATATTATTATTAGTATTGGATAGAAAACACTCTAGAGTTTCTAAAACTGTTTGAATTATGTCTGTGAGATTAACAGAACTCATATTGGCAGGAAAAATCCTGAGTTGAAATCCAAACAGGAAGTCAGAAATCTGAGCCTGTGTGTATTCACCAGTCCCTAAAGAAATCCAATTGAGCTATTATTGATGTTGCACTGCCTTGGGGTTCCACTAGATGTCAGCAATCAACAGAGCCTAGTCTGATGACTCTAATGTGAAGGGGGGTCGAATTAGACAGAATTTAGTATCAGGTCCCATGAGGTGACCATGCATTCCCCACGCACGTTCAAGTGAGAGGCAGGTGTGTTCCATCTCTCAATTGAAGTCGTTATAGTTCTCTGGTTGGAACGTTATTCAAGATGTATGTTAACTACATTCTAAAGATTGATTCAGTACATCGTTTGCCATGTTTCTACTGACTGTAACGGAATGTTTGGACATTTCGTCACGTTATAGTGGTCGCGCTTTGAGACTTTGGTAAACAATTCGAAAGTAGCTAATTTGACATAAATAACGGACATGAACGAACAAATCAAGCATTTATTGTGGACCTGGGATTCATAGGACTACATTCTGATGAATTCCTCAAAGGTAAGGAAACATTTATCTTGTATTTTCTGGTTTCTGTTGAGTCCAACATGGTGGCTAATTTGGCTAATCACCTGAGCGCCGTCTCAGATTATTGCATGGTTTATATTTCCGTAAAGTTTTTTTGAAATCTGACATAGCGGTTGCATTAAGGAGAGGTATATCTATAATTCAATGTCTATAACTTGTATTATCATCTATATTTATGATGAGTATTTATGTTGAAACGATGGGCTATGCAGTCACATGATAATTTGCATTTAGTCAATCTAGTCTCAATGTAAACTCAGATTTTTTGATATAAATATGAATTTAATCAAACAAAACACGCATGTATTGTGTAACATGAAGTCCTATGAGTGTCATCTGATGAAAATAATCGAAGGTTAGTGATTAATTTTATCTCTATTCTGGTTTTTGTGAAGCTATCTTTAGCTGGGATAAATGGCTATGCTTATTGTGGTTTTGTGGTGACCTAACAATCGTTTGTAGTGCTTTCGCTGAAAAGCCTATTCGAAATCAGACACTTTGGTGGGATTAACAACAAGATTACCTTTAAAATGATATGACACATGAATGTCTGAGGAATTTTAATTATGAGATTTCTGGTTTTTGAATTTGGCGCCCTGCACTTAGACTGGCTGTTGTCATATCGGTCCCGTTACCGGGACTGCAGCCATAAGAAGTTTTAAGGAAGGATCACATAATTCCATCCAGGTCATGAGGGATCAGCCAATGAATTATCCTTGTGAGAAAACATTCCAGAACTGCAGATGGCAGTAACCTTGGCTTTATACTTGTTCAAATAACACACTCCAGGTGGCAGCATGCACAACTTCAGTTTGTTTACCAACTCATAGAAGTAGTAGGAAAAGAAAATTGACTCATTCAAAATAGAGATGTCCTGTGCACTCACAGACGCCATAGTGGGAAAGATACAACATTCTGGTTTATTCAATTAAGTCATTAATTAAAAGTAGCTCCCCTCGTTAGTGTGCGTTCCAAACAAACACAAACAAAACAAGATGACAGAAGGTGACTCTCCTGGGTTCTGAATACCAGCGGTGTACAGGTCTGATTTTAAATGATCACACAATGTAATATGGTGATGTCATTCAAAACAAACCAGATGTGTGTATGTACTGTATGTGTATGTGGCCTCATCCCAAATGGCGCCATATTCACTATGCAGTGCACTTTCTTAGGACTTACTCATCTCCATGGCCAGGACGGTGATGTTATGCCAGGAGAACTCCTCTCTGTCCAAAGGAAGCACTGTCATCAATGCCCCGGAAGTGATGTCAATGTAGAAGTATTTCCCCAGGTCAGTGTTCCTCTCTATGGAATACCTGGTGACGGAGGGAAACAAGGATAACCAATGTTGAGTAACACTCATCTGGTATTTATGTACATATCTTTATCTCATGCTGAGCTTAGTGTGTGTGTGTGTGTGTGTGTGTGTGTGTGTGTGTGTGTGTGTGTGTGTGTGTGTGTGTGTGTGTGTGTGTGTGTGTGTGCATACACGAGTGCAGATTAATACACGTACGTGTTAGCGTGATAAGGTGTTGTGGCAAAGGTTGGAGGTATGACATACTCCCTCAAACCGTCCCAGTTGTGATAAGGTCTAATCAGAGATATCTCTGCCCTCTGCCAAATGAAGCTAGAGACACACAGTCCTGCAGTACAGAGCTGGGGTGGGTGTGTGCCTGCACTGGGATTGGCTGTGCTGCACAGCCTGACTCATCTCCTGCCACAACATCGCTTTCCAAAAGCGCTCCTCAGAGAACTCCACGCAACAATAGTAGACAGACAGAAACTCAGAAGAAGCCAGCTGAATAGAGAGGGGAGCACTACTTCAGGACACAGTTTAAGCCCATATTCATAGTTTCTCAAAGAAGGAGTGCTGATCTAAGATCAGTTTAGCCTTTTATATAAAAATTAATAACGTTACAAGGACAGGGGGGTCTGATCCTACTCTGAGACCAGAGGACGCTGGTGGAAGGAGCTATAGGAGGACGGGCTCATTGTAATGGCTGTTATGCCATTCTATTAATTCCATTAAAGGCCATAAAAATGTGTATGTCCTCCTATAGCTCCTCTCACCAGCCACCTCTATCTGAGTCACTTTATGGGTCCAAAGACTATCCAGGTTTTCTACATTGGAAAGACCTGAAAGACCACATGTTTTCTGTGCATAGAGACCTCTCTCTCCCTCTCTAAAAATCTGTCGTTCTGCCCCTGAGCAAGGCAGTTAACCCTCTGTTCCCCGGGCACCGAAGACGTGGATGTCGATTAAGGCAGCCCCCCGCACCGCTCTGATTCAGAGGTTGGTTAGATGAGAACTAGTAGAGGCACATTGTGGGTGTTCAATTACACACTTTTGAAGTGTTTATGAGGATCACCAGAAAGTGTTGAATTTACCCTTTTCAAAGTGTTACCCTTTTAACACCGATAATTTCCAACACCAGTGGCATTAAAATGTTACACTAACTCACTGTTACGGCATTCACTAATACCTTTTGAAGCAAACTCTCCAGTGTTAAATCAACAGTGAAAGTGTTACATTCAAAACGGGTCCAGTTTCTGTACAGGTCCACACTTTTCAGTGTTAAATTAACACGCTGCTTAGTGTAAAGCCTTATTTGCATATTTCCAAGAGTGCCTTGCTTGTCATGTGAATTGTAGAGTTTACAACCCATGACTGTGTTTGTCAGTGACAAAGATATGGTTGTTGCATTCATCTATGTTCAGTCCCATGCCTTTCGCCAAGTGAGATCCTAAGTGAATATGTTATCATTTTAACCTTCAACAATACAACACAATAGAACACATAAGGCCTTATTTTGAGGGCCTAGTTTTACCATAATAAAGTGGCCTGAATCTCATGGTTCTCAGGCAAAATAAAGACTGCAAGTCACAAAATGATGTGTAATTCCTATTGGAATCCAGCCAGAGTGGGGCTATCCACAATTTGGAATTGTCATTCACCCACAACCTGCATTCAAAATGACTGCCAGGTTGGGAAGACTAAGGTATGAGTCTACCATAAGCATATAAACTGGCACAACTATTTCAGTAAGGGGTGCAATAAGTCCATATAACAGATTGAATTAGCTTAGAAAAATGTATGTTATTTACATAAGCATAATATGAATTAATCAATCAACATGCAGCAACATAGATATTAAAACAACCAATTCTGAAAATCAAACTGCAATAGATTATGCTGGGAAATATGATAATGATGGGTGTCGTTTTGGTTTACTGGTTATAATGGTTGTCGTTTTGGTTTACTGGTTATAATAGTTATTTTATACCAATGACTTAATTTAACACTCAGAGTTAATTTAACAACGTAATCAACACTAGAAATGTTACTGTTGATTTGATTGCAACACTGCTCTCTGCATCCAACTTTCATGACACAGGTGTTTCAAAGAGCTGTCAGTCAAGGCGAGCACTTGAATATAAGCTCCCCGCCCATCCAGCCTGTCTTCTCAAACTTCCTGGTATTTAGCCATGATAGGAAAAAGTACTTTGAAGTGATAGTTTGACTTTCAAATCCGTTGTATTGGTGTATGGCCAGTGACTTTTCTAGAGAGACCGCCAAGAATTATGATAGCTGATATGATAGATAAAAATAAAAAAAGATATGTGTTTGACAAAATCAACGGTACAAAACTCAAGATAAATGATCTATTTTAAGCAATTGTTCTTATGTCAACGTGTTGACTTTGAACTTTTACACTAACATCACCAATGTGAAATAAAAAGTATGCGTAATTCCCACCATTTCAATGGGGTCAAAATGTGATCTTGGTAATGTAGTAACACATACTGTACTGTCCACATCATGGAAAGTTGTGTACTATACATTAATTAGATATGGCAAAATAATGAAATATCTTAATTTAGGATGACAGTAAATAAAGCAAACACAGATTTTTTTAAATAATCACATATATTTAACCATTTAGAGATCTAAAATAATGCTCCGAAGCGTCCATAGGGCCTGTGCAGCATGCTGAACGTTTAATTCATTAGAGGTACGGTCTGGAGAGTGAGGCTGCTGTGTCTCAAATGGCTCCCTATTTGGGCCCATAAGGCTCTGCTCAAAAGTAATGCAGTGTACAGGGAATAGGGTAACATTTGGGTTGCACAGCTCCCCTCCAACCCAACATCTGCTCTGAGAGTGAGGTAAACACACGCACTCTGCATCATTGAAAATAATGGGAAAGTCCCCTAAAACCACACAATGGCAGTAAGCTTTGACTGATTAGGGTCCTCAACAGGTCATCATCATTACCACCATCCTCATTCAATTAACTAAAATCACATAGCCTACTGTCTCTATCACTCAGAGCTGTCACATCAGCTCAATGGCTTTTGAACATAGCCTTGTAGACTCCAATATCATACTGCCCCCATCTGGTATCATACTGCCCCCTTTTGGCCACACGATTGCATTACATGGACAGCGTTGGTTAATTAGAACATATTGGGTGTTATTTTGTTGTGGTTTTAACCCCATCCTCACCTGATGGAGGTGTTGGCAGCATCGGGGTCTCTAGCGGAGACCGTCATTAACACTGTGCTGATCTCTGTGTCCTCAGGGACCTCTATGTAGTAGGCAGGCGAGCTAAACTCTGGGGGCTCGTCCACATCCTCTACGCTGACGTGAACGATGGTGACATGGCTGAACGGGCCCTTATCCGGAAAACGGTGGTCAAGGTGCGTGTTGGCTCCTTCTATCTTCAGAGTGTAGCTCGCCTTGGTCTCAAAGTTCAGAGGCTAGATGAGAGAGAGACATGCTGACAGCGTTAGTAGATATGGTGTATCATAGGTAGGTGTCAATCATATAAATACTCAAGTAAAGATGTAGACTTAAGTCTATCTCAAGTCTGAATCAGGCCCCAAGATACCTTCACTAAACAAGCAGAGGTTTACAGGTATGTTGAGAAAGAATCTTAAGAGAAAATCAGCTGTTTATCAATCAAATAATGATTCTAAACTTGTTCCCTGGACTAAATTGAGGTCAATGTGACTCATAACTGCTGTGTCGACTCCTGTCAGTGGCCCTGAAAGCTTGTCATGACCTTTCATTGATGTCTACCCTATGTGTCTGTGTGTGTGCGCGTGCGCACGTGCTTTTATTGATGTTACCTTTCATTGATGTCTACCCTCTGTACCTTTTTGATGGTGATGATGCCAAACAGGTTGGTTGGGTCTGTGTTGATGTCGAAGGTGTCCCTCCCGTCTCCGTCGATTATGCTGTACCTCATCTCTGCATTGATGCCAATGTCACGGTCCTTCGCCCGAATACGACCCACAACAGACGACACCGGAGCCGACTCTGGAACACTCATCTGGTACAGCTCTGAGAAGGTGAAGAAGGGAGGAAGGGTGAGAGAGAGAGAACGACAGGTTAATCCAGGTTCAAATCATTTCAACGGATATTTGGTCAGCTCTTATGTCTTCTATCCTCCCCATATTTAGAAATGTATTCACATTCCACATAAATGTAGTAATTAGAAAAACAGATGTTTTATTTTGAGGTGGTGTCCAATTCAACCACAGAGCTGTGTGGCCTTAAATTTCCATAACAAAACACGGGTTGTTTCATTTATACCCATGATGTTTGCTGGTTGATGTTCTAATGTTTTTAGCCCTGAGCTCTGGGTGAATATCAATAACAACTGTGCATTTGAGGGATTTTTGTTGGTGAATATCTATTGTTGTGTGTCAGGTTGGGTACTATGTCAGCAAAAGGTAGACAGTGAGAAATCCCTTTTTAGTCAATAAAGCAGTTTTAGAACGTGGTTGGCCATTCTTCCTCTAGAGGGCACCAAACCTCTTAAATTACACCAAGACATTAAGAGGACAAACCCATGAACCTAGAGCACAGACTATGGCGCACAAATTGGTTCACACTGAGAGCCGGTTCGTAAATTGGGGTGTATTGTCATATGGGTCAACGAGAATTTTATTTCAACAATTTAACCTCTTTTCAAAAACGGGTGAAAGCGGTTCCCAATTTGAGATGCTCCTTACTGTCCAAACTGAAGAGGTCACACATTATGGTTGTCAGACAAGTGCCCCCATAGCATCTCACAATGTATTAAAGTCTCACTTAAGTGATGGCACTAATTGGAGAGAAGAGAGGGAAGGGGGACGAGAGGGAAGAGAGAGAGAAATAAGGGGTGGCGGTGGGGTTCCGAGGAGGAGACGAGACCACCAGTCAGGCAGACAGCTAGGGGATGTCTTGCGGCCGAGGATAGCCAGATAAGAGAGAGAAAGAGATTGAGAGAGGGATAGACAGATGACCTGATGAGGATGTTAATGAGGAGAGCAGGAATGGGGCCAATCAAAGAGACAGCATGTGTCCGGAATAGGACTGGTTGCCGGGTAACGAGAGAGAAACTTACTTGACACATTGGAAAGAATTAACAAAAAAACTGAGCAAACTAGAATTCGATTTAGCCATAAACAGAGTACACAGTGGCAGAATACCTGACCACTGTGACTGACCCAAACTTAAGAAAAGCTTTGACGATGTACAGACTCAGTGAGCATAGCCTTGCTATTGAGAAAGGCCGCCGTAGGCAGACCTGGCTCTCAAGAGAAGACAGGCTATGTGCACACTGCCCACAAAATGAGGTGGACTTCCTAACCTCCTGCCAAATGTTCGACCACATTAGAGACACATATTTCCCTCAGAATACACACTCACAAAGAATTTAAAAAACAAACACAATTTCGATAATCTCACATATCTATTGGGTGAAATACCACAGTGTGCCATCACAGCAGCAAGATTTGTGACCTTTTGCCACAAGAAAAGGGCAACCAGTGAAGAACATTGTAAATACAACCCATGTCTATGTTTATTTATCTTCCCTTTTGTACTTTAACTATTTGCACACAATATGACATTTGAAATGTCTTTATTCTTTTGGAACATTCGTGAGTGTCATGTTGACTGATAATTTTTATTGTTAATTTATTGTTAACACTTTTGTTTATTATCTACTTCACTTGCTTCGTCAATGTTAACATGTTTCCCATGCCAATAAAGCCCTTAATAAATTGAGGGCGAGGGAGAAAGAGAGGAGAGGGGTGGGTGGAGAGAAGGAGATCAGCGAGAGGCTGGGGGACTGGATGGATGGATGGATGATGATGACATAAAAAGTAACTGACTGGTGGCCAAAGAAAATTATGATGGGGGAGGAGAGAGCGAGCAGAATCTGAAGGAGATGGACAAGCGAGGAGATACACTGTGGATGAAGTGGAGGAGAGGGCTGGAGAGAAAGAGCAAGAGAAGAGGAAAGGAGAGGAAGATGAGGACATAAGAGGAAGATGAGAGTTCAGGAGAGAAAGAGCAAGAGGAGAGTACGAAAAATTAATTAAAATGTATGCACTCACTACTGTAAGTCGCTCTGGATAAGAGCATCTGCTAAATGACTAAAATGTAAGAGGGAAGGAGAGGGTTAACAAGAATGAAGACAAGGAAGTCAACAGTCTTGAGCATAAATTGAAGGGAATTAAAATAAACAAATACGGCACATGAGGAGAGGCGTCTCTGGATCTTACTCTGATCAAACATGGGTGGGTTATCATTGACGTCACTGAGGGTGATGTTGACCACTGTGGTTCCGGCCAGACCCCCTAGCTGGCCTCCCATGTCCTTGGCCTGGATGATGACGGAGTAGTTCTCCCTGACCTCACGGTCCATGCCCGCCAGAGACACACGCACCACGCCTGGGGGACAGAGAGAAACATGGGAGGGGGGGGGGAGAGAGAGGAAAGGGAGGTCACAATTAGAAACAGTGTGATTGGGAGGGTCAGCAGTGCAGTTGCCAGGCAGATTAGGGATGTGTCTTGGACAAGAGCCCTAAGTGCACTATGGAGGAAATAGGGTGCCATTTGGGATGCACAGGTATATTCATTGATTTGCCAGTTGTTACCATTGGCAGCCACAAGAGGGTATTCTTAACCAAGTTGATAGATTTTAAATCTGTTTTACGCTCAGCCTGTATGTTTGTTTGTGTGTACTTCTGGGAGGAGCAAACGTAAGTGCCTCAGCTCTTTGCCAAAACATGGCAATCTACTAACATAACTAAAACACAAATGTTGTAATTGCTATCGTTAATGCAGGTCCGA
This sequence comes from Salvelinus namaycush, assembly GCF_016432855.1. NCBI lineage: Eukaryota > Metazoa > Chordata > Actinopteri > Salmoniformes > Salmonidae > Salvelinus > Salvelinus namaycush. The sequence goes on from NC_052339.1 coordinate 7,156,025, forward strand.
TTATTTATTTTTTCAAGCGTCCCCTGTGCTCACATACCAGTCTTAGGCTCTACAGAGAAGTATGGCTGTCCCTGTAGCATGCTGTAGACCACCCTGGCACTGTTACCATACGTAGGGTCATCTGCATCTGTGGCTGTCATCCGAATCACCTCAGTGCCTAGGAAAGGAAGGGAGGAGAAGAAGAGAGTGACATGGTGAGCAATGTTATTTCCACACAATTGGAATGACTCATTCCATTTGTATGGTTATTTCAACAAGGCCTGTTTAAAAAATGGCCTGTCCATCTACATAAAACTGCTTCAATGTTGGTGAATGGTATAGGCTATAAAGGCAACTGTGTCTGTACCTGCACTCACTGGTGGATTTATAAATATTGTATCCCACTAGTGCAGTGTGTAAGCAGAGACATCATTTTGATGGCATAATGAAGATATTGCAGAGCCATCAATAACTTGCCTATTATGTTCACAGACTGAAACATCCTCATCTCCTTACCATCATAAATACACAGCTGTGAATAACCACAACAACCTTTATAGAGAGAATGTTAAACAGAGTTTGCTAACTGAATGAATGGAATGTTCAGAAGCAGCAGCACAATGTCCAGCTACACTACACACTCTCCAGCTTGGTCTGAAATGGCCCTGGTCAAAAGTTGTGCACTATGTAGGGAATCGGGTGCCATTTTGGATGCACACTATGGCTACGTCCCAATTATCCACAGTTCTTCCAAAGTGTGCACTTGCACACTTCCTGTCATGGATTTTTTTTAAATGGGTGTAATCATTGGCTTGAGGGAGTTTTCTACTATTTTAAAATCGATGCGAGACAGAGTGCAAGTGCACACTTTTGGAGAATAATGGGGAATCGGGACTTTGTCTCTGACCACCACAATCTCCCTTGACTCACCGATGGTTGACATCTCAGGTATGGTGGCCTGGTAGGGCCCTTCCAGGAACTTAGGTTCATTATCATTGATATCCTGGATTTTGACGATAAACTCAGACTGAGGCTCCAGGGGTCGGTCTGTCTGTCTGTTCCAGGCCTGGGCTCGCAGAAGGTACTGGGCCTTCACCTCACGGTCCAGCCTCTTGATAGCATGGATGTCGCCTGTACTGTCGTCAATGGTGAAGGTGGTGCCCGCACCGTCGCCTGACAGGATGTACTTGATGGAGCCGTCCCCTAGGTCCATGTCTGAGTGGAGCTGTGGGGGTCACAGGTCAGAGGTTAGGAGTCAAGACAGCTTAGGAGCCAGATATCCTATAATATAATAATAATAATACTAAAATAGTAATACTGTATATGCCATTAAGCAGACGCTTTTATCCAAAGCGACTTACAGTCATGTGTGCATACATTTTACATTATGGTTGGCCCTAGCAAGAATCAAATCCACAATTCTGCCATTGAATGCACAATGCTCACGTTCTATATGGAATTGTATGTTATTGGTGGCACACTTTTTCTCCATCCTAGAAAACACAGCTAATTAATCAAATTGCATTCTGAACTGAAGATCATGATTAGGTGATTATTGGAGTCAGGTGTGTTAGCTGGGGCTGGGGCAAAACTGTGACACCAATCAGGACCCCAAGGACTGGAATTGCCCACCCCTGTGGTAGACCATACTTTATAGTAATTTAGGTGTTTGGGCTTGATTTAGCATGGCGTTTACATTTATTGGGACTATTTGATTAGTGGCGTTATAGTAGCAGGCAAACTAAATCAAGTACAGGTCAAGTACAGTACCTGAAAGTATTTCAGATACTGAATTCGACCCAGGTCTGGTCCATTAGAGGTCAAGGACCACTGTATACATGGTCATTATAATGCTGTTTGTCTGGGGCTCTCTCATGAGACGAATGGTATAGTGTACGTCCCAAATGCACCAAGCATCAACAGGCTCACCACGCTGCTATTTGACCCACAATAGTCTTCTGATTACACAGTCTGCGTCCCAAATGCATAGGGTGCATATGGGCCCTGTTCAAAAGTAGTGCACTATATAGGGAATAGGGTGCTATCTGAGATAGAACAATATTACAGCTTTAGTCACGGTTGGTTGGTCATCAGAAGAAGAACAGTAATCATGTCCACCCCTCCTGATCAGTGGTGCTTATGGGAGCTACAGACATATCCCAAATGGAGCCATAGGGCTTTGGTCAAAAGTAGTGCACTACATAGGGAATAGATTGCCAAAGACCATTGTTGGTCTCTTAGTGCAAATACCAGCCTGTTGAGCCTATTGATGCTTGGTGCAATCACAACCCCAATCTGTACACACACAGACGCATACACAGCTCAGCATGCACACCGCACACACAGCTACCGCCCGCTAACATTATAATAACACTTTCTTTTCAAGATAAAACGTTAATCCTTTTACCTCTGGCTGCTGAAATATCACAAACTTAATATTATGTTTTACACTACCCTTATGGGGAAAAAAACACATACATTTGGCATGTGATCACGTCTCCCGTCATCTCATGTCATCATGTGATCTTATGTGAACTTAATGTTATAATATGGGGATACAAAAATTCAACATGTTATACCATGAAACTATACACCAACATTTGAACGTGTTTCACATGTAAAACTGCAAATTCGAAATGCACATGTGAATATTTATTAATTGTAAAAATACAAGTCCATACATGAGTTAGATTTTCACTTGTGAAAATGTAATTTTGGTATTTGCTATTTTATTAGGATCAGAATTTGCTGTTTATTTGAGCAATAAGGGCTCTATATAAGGGCTCTATATAAAACTGTATGCTTTCTTTAATTTGTTCTGGATTTGGGGACTGTGAAAAGTGGCATGTCTGGTGGGATAGGTGTGTGTGTCAGAGCTGTGTGTAAGTTGACTATGCAAACAATTTGGGATTTTCAACACATTAATGTTTCTTATAAAAGAAGAAGTGATGCAGTCAGTCTCTCCTCAACTCTTAGCAAAGAGAGAATGGAATGCATAGTATTTATATCAGCACTCTGATTACAATGAAGAGCAGAATGTGCCGCTCTGTTCAGGGCCAGCTGCAGTTTAACTAGGTCTTTCCTTGCAGCACTGGACCACACGACTGGACAATTATCAAGATTAGACAAAACTAGAGCCTACAGAACTTGCTTTTTGGAGTGTGGTGTCAAAAAAGCAGAGCATCTCTTTATTACGGCCAGACCTCTCCCCATCTTTACAACCATTGAATATATATGTTTTGACCATGACAGTTTACAATCTAAGGTAATGCCAAGTAATTTAGTCTCCTCAATTTGATTGTTCAACAGCCACACCATTCATTACCAGATTCAGCTGAGGTCTAGATTTTAAGGAATGATTTGTACCAAATACAATGCTCTTAGTTTTAGAGATGTTCAGGACCAGTTTATTACTGGCCACCAATTCCAAAACAGAATGCAACTCTTTGTTAAAGGTTTCAGTGACTTGCTGTTGCTTATATATGCTTGAATCATCAGCATACATGGACACACATGCTTTGTTTAATGCCAGTGGCAGGTCATTGGTAAAAATAGAAAAGAGTAGAGGGCCTAGAGAGCTGCCCTGCGGTACACCAAACTTTATATGTTTGACATTAGAGAAGCTTCCAATAAAGAACCCTTTGAGTTCTATTAGATAGATATCTCTGAATCCATGATAAGGCAGAGGTTGAAAAGCCATAACACATATGTTTTTTCAACAACAGGTTATGGTCAATAATATCAAAGGCTGCACTGAAATCTAACAGTACAGCTCCCACAATCTTCTTATTATCAATTTCTTCCAACCAATCATCAGTCATTTGTGTCAGTGCAGTACATGTTGAGTGCCCATCTCTATAAGCATGCTGAAAGTCTGTTGTTAATTTGTTTAAAGAGAAATAGCATTGTATTTGGTCAAACAGAATTTTTCCCAACAGTTTGCTAAGAGCTGGCAGCAAGCTTATAGGTCTGCTGTTAGAACCAGTAAAGGTCGCTTTACCACTCTTGGGTAGCGGAATTACTTTGGCTTCCCTCCAGGCCTGAGGACAAAGACTTTCTTCTAGGATCAGATTAAAATTCTGCAATTCACATGTTATTCTCCTCACATGTGAAAGGTGGTGTTAACATGTGAACTCCAAATGTAATACATGTCAACATATAGTTTCACATGTGAACAACTGACCTCACGCTTAGTTTTTCCATAAGGGTAAACTCTTGTAGCTACCTTTGTTGTCATGACGATGCTTACAATCATCCTGTATGTGTGTTTGGTAAGGTGACCAGAGCTGGGTTCAAATACATGTGTCTTTGATTATTTGTTATTTAAATACTTATTTACTGTGTATTATCAAATAATGTCCTATAAAAAGGAAATGTCCTATAAATATTCAAATACTTATTTTGAAATAGGCTATATTATTTCAAATACCAAACAGACCTGGGTTCAAATGCATGGTAGTATTTATTTGTATTTAAAGATACACTTTGAATTTCAGCATTTTATAATACAAGTATATTTTCAAACCCATAATTGAAATATCATAAATAGTATTTGAACCCAGGTCAAGAGATGACACACACACACCCGGTTAGTGTAGATTCTCAATAAGCACCCTGCTTTACCCCTATTGGCCCTGGTCAAAAGTAGTGCACTATGTGGAATAGGGTGCAATTTGGGACAGACTGAATATCATTCTGACTTCACTGAATCAGTGACATTTCACTACTTCACTTTACATGGTGGTGTTTTTTTCCTTTGAAAAAAAGAAGAAAGAAAATGGACAGTTCCACCATCTACACTTAACCCCTGGCTATACACCTTTCACACTGAGAAGGTCTCCTCTGCTTTGTCAGGGGCAGACGATAAGGAATGAGTGAAGGAAAACTGCCCCAGATACTCATCCACACTAACTCTCCATACAAACACAGTGGGGAACGTACTGCAGAGGTTATATCCAAAATGGCACCCTATTCCCTACATAGTGCGCCACTTTTGACCACAGCCCTATGGGCCTTAGCCAAAAGTAGTGCACTTTATAGGTAATAGGATGACATTTGGGATGCAGACAAACATCATTGGCAAAAGAGGATACTTTGAACACTCAGGTGTTAAAGTGGCTTGAACATTTGATCAATGATGATAGACCCTGTGGTCGTCAGAAGTCACGTTCAGCCGACAGCGACGATATTGATTGAAAAGTTGAGAGCTGTCATCGAACAGTTCAATAATAATGACGGTGCACATTTAGCAAATGCTTTAATCGAAAGTGACATGCAGTTCACACATATTCTCTTTGTGTGTGTGTGTGTGTGTGTGTGTTTGTGTTTGTGTGTGGACTTGCCTTTCCTATGTACAGCGGCTCCAGTCCAGTGTACTCCTCCAGCACAAAGAACTGGTTCCATACCCAGCCTCTCTTCACCCTCCTCAGCAGCCCTGCTCCACTCTCCTCTTCTGTCTTGGCTCTATCCATACGGCCCTGGGCCTCAGACAACAGGGCCAGCAAGGCCAGACCTATGCTGAGTAGGAGGGTGTAGACAGGCCTACCACCCCCAGGATGGTGGTGATGTCGATCTCCCATGATGGATACTCAACGATGATACGATGACCCGCAGATGACAGGCCTTTGTTTCTTGTGTCTTGGGAAGGTCTTCAAATGGCTACTTTCTCCTTTTCCTGCTTTGTGGAAAGTGAAAAAAGAAAAGAAAAGAGAGAAAGATGAGTTTCAAATCCTCCAAATGTAGATGTCATTATTGGACACTGACACTATCGCCCTTGGCCTATAAGCTCCTTCTCTGTTTCCTTATTTCTTTCTTTCCTTCACTGAAACTATTGAGGAAAGTATGGATGGATTAAAGGATGGAAGGATGGAGAGAAGACACTGATCCCAGTCTATTGTGTAGAACCACAGATGAATCTGCTTCTCTCTTCTGTCCTTTGTTGGATGATAATGAACCGTCTGTGTGTCTGTTTTTGTGTGTGTGTGTGTTTGTGTGTACATGCATGCGTGAGTGTCCATGTGTTTGTGTGTGGTAGAAATAGATAGCTGCGTTAACTCAATGAGTGGGGCCTCACACTGCATTCTAAATACATGTAGAGGAGGAGAGGGGAGAGAAGAGGGGAGATACGGGGTAATGATGGGAGAGAGATGGGGGAGAGGTTACTCCTCTTGGGGCTGAGGGTTAGTCTGAGAGGAGCCACGCATGATAGCTTCTTGAGCCCTAAGCCCCTGTGCTCTTTCTCCCTTTCCCACTCTCCTATTTACTGTTGTGCTTAGGCAACAGAAACCATCTTCAAAACTCTTTTCCTCAACCCCCTCCCCCCATCTTTCTCTTTGCTTTCTTTCTGTGTTGGTGGTTCACCTTCTCTTTTCCGTTTCTATAGGAACAGCGGTAACTTCTCTCATTTCTCTCTTTGCTAACAGTCTCTCAGTGTGTATCTGCTTCCCTCACTCTCTTTCTCTCCCCTCTCCCCTCTTTCCCTCTCTCAGAAAAAAAGGTGCTATCTAGAACCTAAAATGGTTCTTCAGCTGTCCCTATCAGATAACCCTTTCCACAGAGGGTTCTACATGGAACCCAACACGTTTCTATCTGAAACCAAAAACAGCTATCCTATGGGGACAGCCAAATAACGATTGCAACTTCCGGGTTGGAGCGAGTAGTCGCATTCCGCATTCCGCTTCGCTCCACAGGTAGTATTACCATTTCATTTTCATTTTCATTACAGTACAACGGTTTGATTTGTTTGATCTTAGCTAGCTACATAGCCGTCTTTGTATCAAAGATAATTGTGTAGTTATTGAGGTTCGCTAGCCAGCTATTTTCGTCCTAACGTAACGTAACGTAGTCAACACTGCTAGCTAGCCAGCTAGCCACCGAATAGCAGCACTGTAGAAACGATTGCATTACAACGGAACGACTTGATTAGTGTAGTGTTAGCTAGCTACACAGTTGTCTTTGCTATCTTTGATTTGTTTGATCTTAGCTAGCTACTTAGCTAGCTACATAGCCGTCTTTGTATCAAAGATAATTGTGTAGTTATTGAGGTTCGCTAGCCAGCTATTTTCGTCCTAACGTAACGTAACGTAGTCAACACTGCTAGCTAGCCAGCTAGCCACCGAATAGCAGCACTGTAGAAACGATTACATTACAACGGAACGACTTGATTAGTGTAGTGTTAGCTAGCTACATAGTTGTCTTTGCTATCTTTGTATCTAAGATAATTGTGTAGTTTTGAGTAATTATCGGTTAGCTAGCCAGCTATTTTCGTCCGCCGCGCTGCCGTTCTCCTACCTAGTCAACACTGCTAGCTAACACTGCTAGCTAGCCAACTTCTACCGAATAGCAGCACTGTAGAAACTTACATTACAACGGAACGACTTGATTAGCGTAGTGTTAGCTAGCTACATAGTTGTCTTTGCTGTCCTTGTATCCAAGATAATTGTGTAGTTTAGAGAAATTTAGAGAAATTGTCGAGGTTACCTAGCCAGTTAGAGGTTACCTAGCCAGCTACACTTTCAAACAAAGTCAACAACGCAGCCACTGCTAGCCAGCCTACTTCACCAGCCAGCAGTACTATATCATTTTAGTCAATAAGATGTTATTTTTTTTTTTTTGCAACGTAAGCTTAACTTTCTGAACATTCGAGACGTGTAGTCCACTTGTCATTCTAATCTCCTTTGCATTAGCGTAGCCTCTTCTGTAGCCTGTCAACTATGTGTCTGTCTATCCCTCTTCTCTCCTCTCTGCACAGACCATACAAACGCTTCACACCGCGTGGCCGCCGCTACTCTAACCTGGTGGTCCCAGCGCGCACGACCCACGTGGAGTTCCAGGTCTCCGGCAGCCTCTGGAACTGCCGATCTGCGGCCAACAAGGCAGAGTTCATCTCAGCCTATGCGTCCCTCCAGTCCCTCGACTTCTTGGCACTGACGGAAACATGGATTACCACTGATAACACTGCTACTCCTACTGCTCTCTCCTCGTCTGCCCACGTGTTCTCGCACACCCCGAGAGCTTCTGGTCAGCGGGGTGGTGGCACTGGGATCCTCATCTCTCCCAAGTGGACATTCTCTCTTTCTCCCCTGACCCATCTGTCTATCGCCTCCTTTGAATTCCATGCTGTCACAGTTACCAGCCCTTTCAAGCTTAACATCCTTATCATTTATCGCCCTCCAGGTTCCCTTGGAGAGTTCATCGATGAGCTTGACGCCCTGATAAGTTCCTTTCCTGAGGATGGCTCACCTCTCACAGTTCTGGGTGACTTTAACCTCCCCACGTCTACCTTTGACTCATTCCTCTCTGCCTCCTTCTTTCCACTCCTCTCCTCTTTTGACCTCACCCTCTCACCTTCCCCCCCTACTCACAAGGCAGGCAATACGCTTGACCTCATCTTTACTAGATGCTGTTCTTCCACTAATCTCACTGCAACTCCCCTCCAAGTCTCCGACCACTACCTTGTATCCTTTTCCCTCTCGCTCTCATCCAACACTTCCCACACTGCCCCTACTCGGATAGTATCGCGCCGTCCCAACCTTCGCTCTCTCTCCCCCGCTACTCTCTCCTCTTCCATCCTATCATCTCTTCCCTCTGCTCAAACCTTCTCCAACCTATCTCCTGATTCTGCCTCCTCAACCCTCCTCTCCTCCCTTTCTGCATCCTTTGACTCTCTATGTCCCCTATCCTCCAGGCCGGCTCGGTCCTCCCCTCCTGCTCCGTGGCTCGACGACTCACTGCGAGCTCACAGAACAGGGCTCCGGGCAGCCGAGCGGAAATGGAGGAAAACTCGCCTCCCTGCGGACCTGGCATCCTTTCACTCCCTCCTCTCTACATTCTCCTCTTCTGTCTCTGCTGCTAAAGCCACTTTCTACCACTCTAAATTCCAAGCATCTGCCTCTAACCCTAGGAAGCTCTTTGCCACCTTCTCCTCCCTCCTGAATCCTCCTCCCCCTCCTCCCCCCTCCTCCCTCTCTGCAGATGACTTCGTCAACCATTTTGAAAAAAAGGTCGACGACATCCGATCCTCGTTTGCTAAGTCAAACGACACCGCTGGTTCTGCTCACACTGCCCTACCCTGTGCTTTGACCTCTTTCTCCCCTCTCTCTCCAGATGAAATCTCGCGTCTTGTGACGGCCGGCCGCCCAACAACCTGCCCGCTTGACCCTATCCCCTCCTCTCTTCTCCAGACCATTTCCGGAGACCTTCTCCCTTACCTCACCTCGCTCATCAACTCATCCTTGACCGCTGGCTACATCCCTTCCGTCTTCAAGAGAGCGAGAGTTGCACCCCTTCTGAAAAAACCTACACTCGATCCCTCCGATGTCAACAACTACAGACCAGTATCCCTTCTTTCTTTTCTCTCCAAAACTCTTGAACGTGCCGTCCTTGGCCAGCTCTCCTGCTATCTCTCTCAGAATGACCTTCTTGATCCAAATCAGTCAGGTTTCAAGACTAGTCATTCAACTGAGACTGCTCTTCTCTGTGTCACGGAGGCGCTCCGCACTGCTAAAGCTAACTCTCTCTCCTCTGCTCTCATCCTTCTAGACCTATCGGCTGCCTTTGATACTGTGAACCATCAGATCCTCCTCTCCACCCTCTCCGAGCTGGGCATCTCCGGCGCGGCCCACGCTTGGATTGCGTCCTACCTGACAGGTCGCTCCTACCAGGTGGCGTGGCGAGAATCTGTCTCCGCACCACGTGCTCTCACCACTGGTGTCCCCCAGGGCTCTGTTCTAGGCCCTCTCCTATTCTCGCTATACACCAAGTCACTTGGCTCTGTCATATCCTCACATGGTCTCTCCTATCATTGCTATGCAGACGACACACAATTAATCTTCTCCTTTCCCCCCTCTGATAACCAGGTGGCGAATCGCATCTCTGCATGTCTGGCAGACATATCAGTGTGGATGACGGATCACCACCTCAAGCTGAACCTCGGCAAGACGGAGCTGCTCTTCCTCCCGGGGAAGGACTGCCCGTTCCATGATCTCGCCATCACGGTTGACAACTCCATTGTGTCCTCCTCCCAGAGTGCTAAGAACCTTGGCGTGATCCTGGACAACACCCTGTCGTTCTCAACTCACATCAAGGCGGTGACCCGTTCCTGTAGGTTCATGCTCTACAACATTCGCAGAGTACGACCCTGCCTCACACAGGAAGCGGCGCAGGTCCTAATCCAGGCACTTGTCATCTCCCGTCTGGATTACTGCAACTCGCTGTTGGCTGGGCTCCCTGCCTGTGCTATTAAACCCCTACAACTCATCCAGAACGCCGCAGCCCGTCTGGTGTTCAACCTTCCCAAGTTCTCTCACGTCACCCCGCTCCTCCGCTCTCTCCACTGGCTTCCAGTTGAAGCTCGCATCCGCTACAAGACCATGGTGCTTGCCTACGGAGCTGTGAGGGGAACGGCACCTCCGTACCTTCAGGCTCTGATCAGGCCCTACACCCAAACAAGGGCACTGCGTTCATCCACCTCTGGCCTGCTCGCCTCCCTACCTCTGAGGAAGTACAGTTCCCGCTCAGCCCAGTCAAAACTGTTCGCTGCTCTGGCACCCCAATGGTGGAACAAACTCCCTCACGACGCCAGGTCAGCGGAGTCAATCACCACCTTCCGGAGACACCTGAAACCCCACCTCTTTAAGGAATACCTAGGATAGGATAAAGTAATCCTTCTAACCCCCCCCTCCCCCTTAAAAGAGTTAGATGCACTATTGTAAAGTGGTTGTTCCACTGGATATCATAAGGTGAATGCACCAATTTGTAAGTCGCTCTGGATAAGAGCGTCTGCTAAATGACTTAAATGTAAATGTAAATGTAACTCTTTTGGAACCCTTTTTTCTGAGAGTGTAGAGGAGGCGGTGCTGTTTCTCCCGGCATCTCTCTCTCCCTCTCCCCTCTCTCCCAATCTCCCCTTCTTCCTCTCCCCTCTTCCCTGTCCTCTCTTCCTTTCTTTCCTCTCTACCTCTCTTTCCCTGGCTGTTGTAGAAGAGTTGAGATTTGCACTGTTCCTCATCTGTTAAGGTGCCACCAACCTCCTGTAACTACAAGCTACACGCTGCTGCCTAACAGGACAACAAACAACTAGTGCTGCTTTCCACTGAGGGTGTGTAGAGTTCTGCAAGATGTTTTGTTTCCACCATTTGGAATAGACTTGATAACTTATTTTTATAACTTACATTTTTTTGCACTCGGACAGCCCACAATAATCCGAAAAAACAAGGCCAATTGTTACTTTATGGTGCTGTAGTAAAAAAAAAAAAAAAAAGTTTTGTATTGATTTCAAGTAATGTTTTACATTTAATCAATGTATTTTTTCTACTCAAACTGTGCCTTTATGACACTCGCTTGATTTTCTTTCCTTTTATCAGTGAGCTGGTCACATCTGTTTGCCTCCACCACAATCTATTCCCGCTCTTTAATTAACAAGCTGCAGGGGGAAAAACTGATAGATCTATAGTGAAAAGGGGGGAAAGAGAAAAGAGAAAAGTGGAAGAAAAGAATGCCAGCAGGGGCGTGGAGAGAGAAATGGAAAGTAGGGGGCGACAAAGAGAGAATAGAGAAAGAGAGACTTTGTTGAGCTCTATTATATTGTGTAAGAGAGAGAGCTCATTGTGCCATAGTGGACACTCTCTGAATCTCAAAACACAGTTAATCATTATTGAAGAGTCACAAAAAGACTGGTGGCTAGGGAAGGGTAATGGGCAGGGTGCTTTTGCTATAAAGGCCCTGACAGGAGGGGGTATCTGGCTCCTAGCCCCCCTGGCCCTCCAACTCAGGGGATCTGTCCCAAATGTCACACTATTCACTATGGGCCCTGGTCAAAGTAATGTAATTTATATGGAATGGGGTGCCATTTGGGACACACCCAACCTGGGACTCAAAGCCCCACGAGAGCCTGACAGGCTGTGTGAGCCCTGACCTCCATGGGCCCCTCTTGGTCTCTGCTCTATTCTGTCTGTATTCTGTCTCCATTATTTCCATTCAAGTGGCCCTGTTGTTCATTATGAAGTCAAATTAGCACCTCGCTAAACCTTCCACACACCCCTTCACCTCCCCAGCCCCCTTCTCCGTCAAAGGTCAGGACTTGCACCCGTTACATTCGGCCTCTATTTTGTTGTGTCTAATGAGGTGACATGCTACATAATTGTGCTGGCTAAACACTCCACACATCTCCCTCAGACTAATCTGATGGCTTTTCACTTATTAAAGAAAAAAGAAAAAGCAGCTGTTCTTGCTGCTCCTGCCTTTACGACCTGCCACACAAGTTGCTCCCTGTCCTGAGCAGAGGAATGAAGGGAGGAACGGATGGATGGAGGGGGGAGGGTCGAGGAGGCATCAGATGAGAAAGCTTTACCAAACAAAAGAAGAGAGAGGGTTTTTCCCCCACCACAATTACATATTATACGGAAATGGTAAAAGCCACTAACTTTCAAGGAGAACTGAGAGATGTAGAATCCTGTTGCACGGTCTGTGTGTGTGTACGTTTTTAAGTGTGTAAATCAAGGAGGGGAGGGGCTGTCACAATCAACAGCAGTAGCAGCTGGTGTTGGCAATTGAAGGACCGTATTGTCGAGTCATCAAAATCTCAGTCAGTCTGTCAGCATTACACCTTATTCCCTATATAGTGCGCTACCCTGGTCAAAAGTATTACACTTTGTAAGGAATAGTGTGCCATTTGGGATGCAGGCTTAGCTTGTCAGTGTAACCGATGTGAAATGGCTAGCTAGTTAGCGGTGGTGCGCGCTAATAGCGTTTCAATTGGTGATGTCACTCGCTCTGAGACCTGAAGTACTTGTTCGGGCTGCGTCTTTTGTGGCGCGATGGGTAACAATGCTTCGTGGGTGACTGTTGTTGATGTGTGCAGAGTGTCCCTGGTTCGAGCCCAGGTTGGGGTGAGGAGAGGGACGGAAGCTAAACTGTTACATCAGCATGACCATGAACTACTATTTGGTGACAAAATACCTTTAAAAGATGTTCGTAGCTGACCACCACTTTTCTTTTTTCCCTTCGGCCAACTACAGACATTCACCCCAGTTAAAACAAGGCTTTCACAGGTGGAATCCCAACTAACAATCAAAAACCCTCTGACTTCAGTCCCTCAGACTCTGTGAATGCAGCCTGTCTTAAGTGCTCTGCTGCAGATCATACGAAAAGGATTTATACAATTTCACAAGTCGATCTTGTATGATTGTGGCCTACGTCCTATCGATAGAGCACATCCCTCTCGAGAGCAGGGGTGTACTTGTCCAAAACAGACGTATACACTCTGCTTTTGAACCATCAACAACTTTTCAACACATCAACAACGCACATTTTGAAGAGATAAATTCACACTTTCTCCGAACTTCGTGTGTGGTAACAACAGTGTGGTCAACAACAGAACTGTCACACAGATACAGTGTAACTTCATGTGTGGCGCGACAGTGTGGTTGTCACGTCTAATTCTGCTCCTCCCCTACGACGTGCGACGTCGCCGGAATACTAACCACCAGTCCTGGCACTCATCATTACGAGGAGCCGCGCGTCAGAGGGGTGGGGGGTGTACCATCATGTCTACTCCTGCTCCTACCCTCCGGCATAAGACATCGCCAGAATACTAATCACCGGTCCTTGCACTCATCCTTACGCGCACCTGGGACTCATTGTTAGGATTCACACCTGGACCTCATTACCTCCCCGTAATAAGTCCCTTCCTTTTGTTCATTCCTCAGTTGGTACTGCATCAAATCACATCACATTTTATTGGTCACATACACATGGTTAGCAGATGTTAATGTGAGTGTAGTGAAATACTTGTGCTTCTAGTTCCGACAGTGCAGTAATATCTGACAAGTAATCTAACAATTCCCCAACAACTACCGGATACACACAAATCTAAAGGGGTGAATGAGAATATGTACATATAAGTACATGGATGAGCGATGGCTGAGCTGCATAGGCAAGGTGCAATAGATGGTATAAAATAATGTATATACATGTGATATGAGTAATGTAAGATTTTGTAAACATTATTAAAGTGGCATTATTTAAAGTGGCATTGTTTAAAGTGACTAGTGATCAATTTATTAAAGAGTCCAGTGATTGGGTCTCAATGTAGGCAGCAGCCTCTCTGAGTTAGTGATTCATGTTTAGAAATCTGATGGCCTTGAGATAGAAGCTGTTTTTCAATTTCTCAGACCCAACTTTGATGCACCTGTACTGACCTCACCTTCTGGAATTCTAGCGGTGTGAACAGGCAGTGGCTCAGGTGGTTGTTGTCCTTGATGATCTTTTTCTTCCTGTGACATCGGGTGCTGTAGGTGTCATGGAGGTCAGGTAGTTTGCCCCCGGTGATGCGTTGTGCAGATCGCCTTGCGGTTGAGGGCGGTGCAGTTGCCGTACCAGGCTGTGATACATCCCAACAGCATGCTCTCGACTGTGCATCTGTAAAATGTTGTCAGGGTTTTGGGCGACAAGCCACGTTTCTTCAGCCTCCTGAGGTTGAAGAGGCACTGTTGCGCCTTCTTCACCACACTGTCTGTGTGGATGGACCATTTCAGTTTGTCTGTGATGTGTACGCCGAGGAACTTAAAACGTTCCACCTTCTCCACTACTGTCCCTTCTATGTGGATAGGGGGGTGCTCCCTCTGCTGTTTCCTAAAGCCCAATATCATCTCCTTTGTTTCGTTGATGTTGAGTCAGACACCACACTCCGAGTGCCCTTACCTCCTCCCTGTAGGCTGTCTCGTCGTTGTTAGTGTACAAGCCCACTACTGTTGGGTCATCTGCAAACTTGATGATTGATTTGAAGGCATGCATGGCCATAAAGTTGTGGGTGAACAGGGAGTACAGGAGAGGGCTGAGCACACACCCTTGTGGGGCCCCAGTGTTCAGGGTCAGCGAAGTGAAGATATTGTTTCCTACCTTCACCACCTGGGGGAGGCCAGTCAGAAAGTCCAGGACCCAATTACACAGGACGGGGTTGAGACCCAGGGCCTCCAGCTTTATGATGAGCTTGGAGGGTACTATGGTGTTCAATGCTGAGCAGTAGTCAATGAACAGCATTCTTACAGATATTATTTTTGTCCAGATGGGGTTGGGCAGTGTGCAGTGTGATGGTGATTGCGTCATATGTGGACCTGTTGGGGCGGTATGCAAACTGAATTGGGTCTAGGGTGGCAAGTAAGGTGGAGGTGATATGATCCTTGACTAGTCTCTCAAAGCACTTCATGATGACAGAAGTGAGTGCTATGGGGCGGTAGTAATTTATTTCAGTTTTTTTCTTTGCCTTCTGGGTACAGGAACAATGGTAGCCATCTTGAAGCATGTGGGGACAACAGACTGGGATAGGGAGCGATTTAATATGTCCGTAAACACACCATCCAGCTGGTCTGCGCATGCTCTGAGAACGCGGCTAGGGATGCCGTCTGGGCCAGCAGCCTTGCGAGGGTTGACAAGTTAAAATGTTTTACTCACGTCGGCCATGGAACTGTATTATCCTCAAAGTGGGCAAAGAAGGTGTTTAGTTTGTCTGGAAGCGTGACGTCGGTGTCCGTGATGTGGCTGTTTTTATTTTTGTAGTCCGTGATTTCCTGTAGACCCTGCCACATACATCTCGTGTCTGAGCCGATGAATTGCGAATCCACCTTGTCCCTGTACCGGCCTTTCGCTTGTTTGATTGCCTTGCGGAGGGAATAACTACACTGTTTTTATTCAGCCATATTTCCAGACCTCTTTCCATGGTAAAATGGGGTGGATCGCGCTTTCAGTTTTACGCGAATGCCGTCACCCATCCACAGTTTCTGGTTTGGGTAGGTTTTAATAGTCACAGTGGGTGCAACATCTCCAATGCACTTCTTTATAAACTCACTTACCGAGTCAGCGTATTGGCCGATGTTGCTCTCTGAGGCTGACCAGAACATATTCCAGTCCGCGTGATCAAAACAGTCTTGAAGCATGGCTTACGATTGGTCAGACCAGCGTTGAATAGTTCTCGTCACTGGTACATCCTGTTTGAGTTTCTGCCTATAAGACGGTACGAGCAAGATGGCGTCGTGGTCGGATTTCCCGAAGGGAGGGAGGGCGGGGGAGGGCTTTGTATGCTTTGCGGAAGTTAGAGTAGCAGTGGTCGAGAGTGTTACCCCTGCGCGTCGTGCAATAAATATGTTGATATAATTTAGGTAGCCTTGTTCTCAAATTTCTTTGTTAAAATCCCCAGCTACAATAAATGCAGCCTCCGGATATATATTTTCCAGTTTACATAGAGTCCAGTGAAGTTCCTTGAGGGCCGTCTTGGTGTTTGCTTGAGAGGGAATGTACACAACTGTGAATATAACTGCCGAGAATTCTCTTGGTAGGTAAAATGGCCGGCCTTTGATTGTAAGGAATTCAAGGTTGGGTGAGCAGAAGGACTTGAGATCCTGTATGTTGTTATGATTACACCATGAGTCGTTAATCATAAAGCATACTACACCCCGCCCTTCCTCTTCCCAGAGAGGTGTTTATTTTCTTTGGCGCGATGCTTGGAGAAGCCCGGTGGCTGAACCAATTCTGACAACATATCCCGAGAGAGCCATGTTTCTGTGAAACAGAGAATGTTGCAATCTCTGATGTCTCTCTGGAAGGAAACTCTTGCTTGAATATCGTCTACCTTGTTGTGAAGGGACTGGACATTGGCGAGTAGTATACGATGTGCACGTCTACGGAGCCTGACCAGGTGGCCGCTCCGTCTGCCCCTTCTGCGGCGCTGTTATTTTGGGTCGGCTACTGGGATTAGATCCATTGTCCTGGGTGGTGGTCCAAACAGAGGATTCGCTTCGGGAAAGTCGTATTCCTGGTCGTAATGTTGG
Organism: Salvelinus namaycush; assembly: GCF_016432855.1. Classification (NCBI taxonomy): domain Eukaryota; kingdom Metazoa; phylum Chordata; class Actinopteri; order Salmoniformes; family Salmonidae; genus Salvelinus; species Salvelinus namaycush. The sequence goes on from NC_052339.1 coordinate 7,172,827, forward strand.
TAAGTAGATGTTGCTCTTATATCCAATAGTTCTTACCGGCTGTATGTAATAAGACTTAAGTTTTCCTGGGGTAACAGTGTAAGAAATTATACATAAAAAAACGAAATACTGCATAGTTTCCTCAGAACTCGAAGCGAGGCGACCATCTCTGTTGGCTCCATTTTGTATGAATGTGTTCATGTTACCTCACTTCTGTTACGCTGTCTTGTTTCATGTTTGTTGTTTTCATTAAACATTTTACCTGCACCTGCTTTTTTAAAACATTTTACCTGCACCTGCATTTTACCTGAAGAGATGGGGTCATTCTACCAATTGCTTGCCTTTTGAGTAGTGTAACTTGGTGAAAAAAAACGGTTTATTTCATCTCATTTTAACATTGTCATAAAGAGCACATGTTCAACTTGTTCAACATGTTTTCGAATCTTATGAGGTAAAATAAAAACATTACTATAGTAAGTGCCTATTAAGTTTGAAGTGTTGACCGTAACAGGGTTGACAAATGCATCTTAAATCAGCCATGTATCCCCTTGTGACAGGGGGAATGGAAGCTTGTTGAGTGCAACAGGGAGGGGCAATTGAATGTTAGCTTCACAAAAAATTATGAAATTTATGTGTTATCCTCGACCAGCTCAGTTTTCCACTACAAAACACCAGAAAATGACCAAAAAGCTCACCACCTTTTATACTAGGGTTTGACTATAAGATGTTCAATTTTTTTTAAATATATATTTTAAAATGAATAGTTCCACCTTATTAAAACAATAGTTCAGTTCACATAACAGGGTTGACCTTAAAATGAGGGACAAATGTAAATCAATCAATCAATGAAATAAATAATCTGCAGACATTACTCAAAGCAACACAATAATTAGGGCCTTACAACGATGGTGAAAACTTGGAGAAATATTGGGTTTAAGTGGGTTAAAATCTTCCTAGAAGTCATAGAGGGTGCACAGAGGTACACGTCAAAATGCAGAATTTTGGCACAGCAGGTCTTTATTCATATTAGAAATCAGATTTTTTGAATTTTCCATGTGGTCTATAGCAGTGGTTCTTATATGGATTTGCATAGGGATCCAAATTGAACCAGGTTGTCTCAGTCGGGACCCAATATTTGCAAAACTATTTTGAATGCTTTTTCATGGTAAATGTAGCAATCATATGACAAGGGAACAACATTCCCACCACTTTCATAAATCAATAATACCATTTTCCCATATTCTTGATGAAGAATGTTAATAAACTCACTGGTTTGAGACCACAAAATCAACCAAAATTCTGCTGCTAATAGCTCTATATTGAAAATACTGTGATTAAATGACATCTGAGATTACATAATTTACAAATAATTTCATTATAATTTTTACACGCTTTCTACCTGGTTTAAGTTGTCGTAAATGTTTTTATTTGTATTTTATTTAAAGGACAATTCCACCCAAAAACGATATTTTGGTATTTCTTTCTTTAGTCCATTGTTGATATAGTCCCAAAATGTTTTGCATGTCAGCAATCACATTTTGAAGATATGTATCTTTCAAAACACAGAAATGCAAAACGCAGCATCAAAATGCAAAATATTTCTGTATTTTGATAGTTATATATCTTGAAAATGTGATTGCTGACATGCAAAACCCCAGTTTGTGCCAAGAAGGGGGTGGTGTATACTCAGTGTATATTAAAGTGCACTTCATTTAATATAACAGTCTATTATATCAAAGGTAGGCAAAAGGCATTAATTTCATGGTACAACCTATACGTAACATAATACCTATTGAAGAGAAAATGTTTATACTTTCTCCCAACTTTGTGTGTGGCGCGACAGTCCTGTCCTATATACCATGTAGATCCAGGTCCTCCAATTCATTAATAAGGCTTGATTTCACAGTGGGCATGTCCGTATCCTCCGTTCACCAGTTAAAGAGGGAGTCACCGTGAAAGAAGGCCAGTTTTGGGCTCCTAGCATCGTAAAACCCCTTGTGGGGAACCACAGGAAGATACGTCATGGCTAATTTGTTAACCACAATTGATTTAGCATGGTGAAGAAAGTTGAGGAAGTAGACACTATCGGGGCTCTTCATATCTTTGTCCCCAGAGAAGGATGAATGTATGTGGGTTCTTTAGGGCAGCAGGATTGAAAGGTAAAATCCTGGTATGGGAGACCAGATTCCCACCCATGTTAGACTGAAAAAAACACAAGGCATAAACATGGTTGGTTGATGAAAACAGATAGTCAACCAAATGAATTAACATAATCCCTCTACTTCCAATCTCTATGTGTTCTGGGGGCAACACGTGAGCCTCTTCAATTATAGGATCTCCGTACTCTGAACCCAGTTGTGTGGCTTTGTCAGTCTGCTGCATCAGTGGACTAGCACCCTCAGTGCCATACGAAGGGCATTCGTTGAACGTGTCACTCCTTTCTGCTTTGTCCTATGCTTTTCTACAACAATATAAACATTATTTCATTTGTTATTGCACTCTCTCTTTCCGTCTCTGGGGCTCCCTGTCTCATTCTTTCTCTCGCTCTCTCCATCTCTCTCTCTCTTTCCATGCATGTCCATTCATTCAGAGTGGGGTGGAAACCTTGTCATTTATGGAGAAATTAAATCATACAAACTGGCATTCATCCCGATCACTGGTGCATGGAAATGATGTCATGGAGCATGAGTGTCATCGGGAAAGTTTGCAATCAGTGTCATTTCACCACAAATTAACCAGAACCCTAGCTGGGTTGCGTCTCAAAGGCATCCAGTTCCTTGCATAGTGCACTACTTCTAACCGTAGGGAAAAGGGTGCCATTTAGGACATAGCCTGGGATCAACCAGGATCCCTGGGAAGCAGTTGTTAGTTATTATAGAGAAAACACAGCAACACATCAGCATGATGTGCGTCACTCAGGTCCATGAATGAGCATTAATAGTCCCCACTTTTACACAGATAATAATCACAATATCCTTTGTGCCTCTAGCTGTGTCTGAGCACAGCTGTCAATCCACTGGCGTATTACCCAGCTTCAATTTACAAGACAGGAGACAGCTTAATGGTTTTGGAGAAGAGTTTAAAAAAAAGACCTCCTTGTCATGTTGAAAAATGTAAGCCTTCACTGTGAGTGAGGAGTGAGGTTTGAATGCTAAACTAAAGTCCCTAAAAGCAGACCTAATAATACAGTGTGTTTGAACTGCCGACAAGGCTAGACGTGTACAGAATGAGCCTATACAGTTTGAACTCCGATTCATATTGAAGTTATACAAGTTTGTACTTTGCCACAAGCATTCTCACAGACCAATACTCACTCGTAATACTCTGGTTGTCTCTTGACAGCCAAATATCGTGCTGTACAAGACAAGTATTCTTACAGACCAATTCTCTATACTGAAAAACAGGTTACAGCTTCAGTTAGGTAGTTTTCCCACACTGGCATCATCTCTGCCAGTCACATTTTTCACAGGTTTCTCTTTCCGTTTCTGAATATTCAAAATATTCAGTCAAAAGAAAAACGTCCAAGACAAGGACTGTAACACCCAGTCAAGCGTTTGATTTAAATCTCTCATTGATGATCATGTCGAAAAGCATTCTAGCATGGAGTCAGAATCAATTAAAATTCCACACCTTACCTTCTATTTTTCCTTATTTCTTTTTTCTCTGTCCTTTTCAGACAGTTTTTGCTCTTCTTCTCTTATCTGTCTCTTCTTCTTTTCTCTCAAAGCTCACTAAATTCCCCTTGTAAAAGTTGTGGAAGTAACTGCCTGCAGTGCGTCAGTTCCCTATAGAGTCACCTTGGGTCCATGCTCCCTCTCAACTATACTGGCTGTCATTCTTTGAAAAGTTAAAAAAAAAAGTCTCCCCCTCTCTCTCTCTCTCGCTCTCTCTCTGTCTTGCTCTCTACGCACTCTTCTTCCTCTCTCCCTTTTACTTTCCACTCTCTCTCTCGTTCCATCTCCACAGTGTCATCCCCCCAGGAGCCAATCAGACTAAAGGACCATTTTCTGCTGTGCACAATCAGGGGTCAGCCCTCTTGATCCATCGTAATCCAACAATCTGCAACCTGAAGCAGGGGACAGGAATTCTGCAAAGAGCAGAGAAAGGGAGGAGGGGAGGAGAGAGAGAGGAGTGAGAGAGAGAGAGAGGGAGAGGAGCAGGGTGAGGGGCGGGTTCTTGTGCCATAAATGCCACTAATTTCATCTTTCTGGATTTGCAAGTGAATAAAGTGCTTTGTGTGTGTGGCGGGGGGAGTGCGCGAGAGAAGGGTGTGTACTCATTTCCTCATTTCATTGAGTGGTGAAGTGGAAAACAGAGAAAGAGGGAGATAGAGGAAAGGAAGGGGACATTTTTTTTTCTTCTATTCCACCCTTATGCATTTTAATGAGAGCATGTCGTACACGGACGGATGGATCTGTACAGGGATTTATAACATTAAAGTTCAAACTTAAAACGACATTATATATCACTGCAATGCCCAACCAGAGACAAAGCAATTTGTTTACCACATTTGCGTAAAGACTGTGGAAAATTAGATGCATGCCAATACACACAAGCACATAGCCGGCATTAAACATGGTCACGGAAAATCTGATCCCTGTTTAGAATAGAAAAATGATCATCCGTAAAGGAGGAGGAGCAGGAGGAAAAATCAATGTTTCATTTAAGGCAATCATGAAATTAATATGGTAAAGTTGAGTGTTTTTGACAAGGTCCCAAATGGCATCCTATTCCCTACACAGTGTATCAAAAGTAAAGCACTATACAGGGAATAGGATGCCATTTGGGATCAAATCTTTGTGCATGATTTTTCTTCTTTAATTCTTTCCACTAAATAAACTAGGAGAGAGAACATTGCAGGAATTATTCAACCATGCTTAGATAGTAAATTAAAATATATTAGAGGAAGGCAGTGTGACATGGTGTCGGTTTTGTTTCATTACATTTTGCAAGCACTCTGGGTTTGTGAAATGTCCTATACCAAATAAAATGCTTTGTCATTAATATTTCATTAGTAGACTATCATTATGTGACCAGTGGCTATTTTTTATCAACTGTTCCAAGCTATTTTGATATTGTAAAAGTGATATAACTACAGTACTCCAAACATAACCCATATTCCCCTTCTTGCACTGCAAGTCATATTTCTTTCCTTCTCTCTTGACATATTTTCTCTGAGAACAGTAAGCTCTTTTTTCCTCTCCAAGCCTTTCCAGTCTCTCATCTTCCTGACAGAGTAATTCAGTCTGTTGTATGGTACATAAAACACAGATGACGGCTGTTGTCGTCCTCCAGAGCACATATGGACAAAAGGTTACTCTCTCCATCAAGTTCAATATGTTTTTTCTCCTTCCCTCCTTCTTCTCCTCTCTTGTCCCTTTCAATATGTCTCTTTCTCATTTGCCAGCCCATTCTTCTTTCCCCTGTGTCCCCGACCTCTTTTCTTCTCTGAAGACCTGACTGGTTAGTGCTTCAGCCAATCTGTCAGACAAAGCTTGACTGAGCCCCCAGAAAAGACAGGGGGTCTCGGCCCTTCTCGGTCCCTCTCGTTCCCGCTTTGTCAGGGCGGGGTGCGATCGGGGGAGAGGGGCGGGGTTTGACAGGGTGACATTCCACCTCATTGAGCAGCGCTTTCCATCACACTGGCAGGCCGGGAGATCGTAATTGACAGAACAAATTGAACGTATGGTCTTATCGAAGAGAAGGACTCTTTTGTCTTTTCAGTCTTCTAGGGGTGGAGGAGGAAAGCCCCCAGAGGGGGTCCACCACAATTGTCATAGATACAGCATAGAAATTGGATTCAGTTGTGTTCTGGTTGTTCTGCTAATCTGGACATAGGTCTGGTGTGATATGCATAATGCAATAGAGACATGGTGTGTTGTAAAGCTTCCAGGATAACATCCACCCCTTCAAACGGTTAAGAGTTGTCGATTGGCCAAAAGGGAGGAAGCAACAACTTGTTCCCGTCACCTGGTAGTTACATTAATAAACTGGTCATGAAGCGGTAGAACTGAAAGAGAGAAAGATATCAGAAAAAATGTAAGAGGTAGAGAGAGAGCAAATCCTCCATGTCGTCTGACTGAGATGAGAGACGAAAGAAAGGAGAGGAGACACTTTTTTTTCTTCCCAAGATTAAAAGTGGCACAGACTACAAAAAGTAGACTACAAAGTGATTCCTCATGTCTTTGAGGTGCTCAGATAAAGCTTTTCATGTCTTCCTCCACTTATACTGTAGATAAAAACAAAGGGAAATTATGAGAGGAAGTGGTGACTCCTAGCACAGCAGATTTATGTGTCTATCTATGAAATTGGAGTAGAGTTGTGTACAGCATGGTCATTTCCAATGTCCCAGATATAAATACTACCTGGTTGTGTCACAAATGGCACCCTAGCCATATACATTGGCTTGCGGAAGTATGCACCCCCTTGGCATTTTTCCTATTTTGTTGCCTTACAACCTGGAATTAAAATGGATGTTTGGGGGGTTTGTTTCATTTGATTTAGACAACATGCCTACCCCTTTGAAGATCCACAATATTTTTTTATTGTGAAATAAACAAGAAATAAGACAAAAAACAGAACTTGAACGTGCATATCTATTCACCCCCCCCCAAAGTCAAGACTATGTAGAACCACCTTTTGCTGCAATTACAGCTGCAAAACTCTTGGGGTATGTCTCTATAAGCTTGGCACATCTAGCCACTGGGATTTTTGCCCATTCCTCAAGGCAAATCTGCTCCTGCTCCTTCAAGTTTGATGGGTTCCGCTGGTGTACAGCAATCTTTAAGTTATACCGCAGATTCTCAATTGGATGGAGGTCTGGGCTTTGACTACGCCATTCCAAGACATTTAAATGTTTTCCCTTAAACCACTAGAGTGTTGCTTTAGCAGTATGCTTAGGGTCATTGTCCTGCTGGAAGGTGAACCTCCGTCCCAGTCTCAAATCTCTGAAAGACTGAAACAGGTTTCCCTCAAGAATTTCCCTGTATTTGGCACCATCCATCATTCCTTCAATTCTGAGCAGTTTCCCAGTCCCTGCCAATGAAAAACGTCCCACAGCATGATGCTGCCACCATCATGCTTCACTGTGGGGATGGTGTTCTCGGGGCGATGAAAGGTGTTGGGTTTGCGCCAGACATAGTGTTTTCCTTTATGGCCAAAAAGCTAAATTTTAGTCTCATCTAACCAGAGTACCTTCTTCCATATGTTTGGGGAGCCTCCAACATGCCTTTTAGCGAACACCATAATTTTTTTCTTTAAGCAATGCTTTTTCTGGCCACTCTTCCATAAAGCCCAGCTCTGTGGAGTGTACGGCTTAAAGTGGTCCTATGGACAGATACTCCAATATTCGCTGTGGAGCTTTGTAGCTCCTTCAGTGTTGCCTTTAGTCTCTTTGTTGCCTCTGATTAATGCCCTCCTTGCCTAGTCGATGAGTTTTGGTGGGCGGCCCTCTCCTGTAAGGTTTGTTGTCGTGCCATATTCTTTCCATTTTCTAATAATCAATTTAATGGTGCTTCGTGGGATGAATACTTTTGCAAGGCACTGTACAATCAGAAAGGCACAGCACACAAGTTCATTATTTTCCATTGTTAAAAGTAACCCAAGCACATACAAAATAGGAGCTACATGCAAAACACAGACCCCTTGTGGAAAGTAGGAGAATTGTAATATCACTTACCCTGAATTCAAACAAATCTCCACCTCCCCCACCTTCACAAAATGTGGACACCCCTGAATGACTTATGCTGAATTTGACTTTTTAGTTCTTAATTTACTGGCAGCCAGTTACCTGTAAGTTACTGTTAAACATAGGTTTGAAAATATTACAGTAAGAGTCTTTCATACAGTAAAAATACAAAATATTTCCCTGCATTCTCTACAGATTTTTTTGTAGGATTGTTTTGAGTATCTGTTTTCGCATGTACATTGATTGATTATTATTATGCCACACAAAGATAAATAACATACATGTTTCTATAAAACAAATCCAATCAGCTAGTTAGATCTATTGCACACGTTACTAAAATAATTGTTCCAGTTTTAATGGTTTAGGTAGTCTACTTAAACAATATGCCTAATCCTGACAGTCATTTTTGCGGGTGAAAAATTTTGCAGGATGCGGGTGAAAAACTGCTGGATATTCTAACTGGCTCAATTCAAATAGGAATTACACATCACATTGAAAACCAGCATAATCTGATTTGCAGATGGGTTACAAAATCATTTTTGGGAAATTCCTGGAAATGGGAGGGAATAAGAAAACTTTGAATCCTTCAAACATGGTATCTGGGAAAGTAAAATATTATGCAACCCTAATTGCAGGCCTGATGTTGCCTGTAAACCATGAGTTTCAGGCCATTTTATTTGGGTAAAACTTTTATGACAAAACAAAAATATGTTTTGTCATAAAAAGTATACTTTGAATGATAACATTCGCCTAGGAAGTCACTTGGTGAAGGCCACAGGAGTGAAAATGAATGAAATCAACAATTATGTCTATGTCTTATGTCTAGGTCATAAATGAATTAGGGTCAAACTCCCATAAAAACAACTATCTTTTTTTTTTTTACAGTGTACTATATACACTACTTTTGACCAGAGCCATAATGACAAAATACAGGATGTTTTGTATAATTGTAAGAGAGCAGGAATTAGGCACTCGGTCAATTAGAGTGAACTATGTCTGCTTCCCAATTAGCACCCTATTCCCTATAGTATGTATTACTTTGGATGAGGGCCTGTAGGGCTCTGGTCAAAAGTGGTGCACTATATATGGAAAAGTTGGAACCTTGGTCAGAAGTAGTACACTATATAGGGAATAGAGTGCCATTTGGGATGTAATCAATGTTTTATATAATTAAGACAGCAAGATTTATGACATTCCAACCCACTATCACAGGTTATTGGAAAACAGATACAAATTACTTATTGGACATTTGTGACAGGCACATGAAAAAGTATTGTGTAGTATAATACAAGATAAAGACAGTAGGCTACTTAAGACAGAAACAATAGGAGGGATATCAGTCAGGGAGGATGGGTGGGTGAATAACACAATGTTTAAGTTTGTTCCACCTGAACGAGTCTGACCATAAGTTAGAGATCACTATGATGACACACCAAATGTGTTTGATGGATCGCGGGAAAAGCACAGGAATAGGCTTTTGTTGGCTACAGTCCAAGCTATTTCTTCCAACGGCGTGACTGCTGTCGGCATCCAAAGGTTATCCAATTTGAATAAATGCTTGGAGGTAAGGATGACAACAGCGGTGTAGTCTACGGCGATACGGATATCACTTATTATTGATATCTACATAGCGTATTGATGTGAATTACACTACTGCTCTCTCGTTTAGCTATTTGCACCTTACGGATTGCGGTTGGCTGTTCACAAATTTAAATTTGTATTTGAAGCCAATAATGGTTGAATTTAAGATGTTTAAGCTGTGTCACGTTCTGACCTTTATTTCCTTTGTTTTGTCTTTATTTAGTATGGTCAGGGCGTGAGTTGGGGTTGGCAGTCTAGTTTTGTATTTCTATGTTTTTCCTATTTCTGTGTTTGGCCTGATATGGTTCTCAATCAGAGGCAGGTGTTTTGTGTTGTCTCTGATTGGGAACCATATTTAGGTAGCCTGTTTTGTGTTGGGTTTTGTGGGTGGTTGTCTTCAGTCTTTGTGTGTCTGCACCAGATAGGACTGTTTCGGTTTTCACGTTTGTTGTTTTGTATTTGGAAGTGTTCAGTTTATTGTCTTTAATTAAACATTATGGACACTTACCACGCTGCGCTTTGGTCCTCTCCTTCTTCCACTGACGAAAGCCGTTACAAGCTGCCTATCAATCATTGTTTTTGAAACCAGTGGACAACATCATAAACAACAGAGCTAATAAGTCCTTAGTTTTGGGGTCATGCTCAGGTAAAACAATTTGGCTCGTCTATACTTCCATATTTCCAAGTCCTATTCTTGAAGATCAAGGGGTAAACATTCATTGTAATGACTGGAATTCTGATAGACTTTGGTTTTTAATGTAAAGATATAATTTAATCATATTATCTTATATAGTAGAACGCAATGGGTTAGAAGAATCCTACATAACCAACCCATAAAGTAAAATGTAATATCCATATTTGGCCAGCTATGTAACCTTTTACATTGATTTGTCCTGCAATAGATGTTGTTAAATTGGTAACATACATTTTTGTCTTTTTCTAATGCCTCTTAAGGGAAATGTAATCTAAAAGTAACGGAATGTAATCAGATTACGCTACTGAGTTTGGGTAATCCCAAAGTTATGTTACTAATTACAATTTTGGACAGGTAACTTTTAACTGTAACGAATTACATTTAGAAAGTAACCTATCCAACCCTGTCTATTTCGCGATAAGCTGTTATAGTGTTTTGCAACTACAGTAGTTCAATGTGCTCTGTCTTGGAGCTAGCTAGCTGTGTCTTTCTACTTTAGATGACACATTTTTACAAACGTGACCTTTCCACATTTCCCCACCACCACCTCGCCAGACTCAGATGCGTTCCAGTTGGCACTCCATTCTTATGTAGCTCATTACTTTTGACCAGGGCCAATAGAGCTCTGGCCACAAATATGGCACTATATAGGTAATAGGGTGTCACGTAGGATGAAACAGTCGACTTTCACACCGACAGGTTCAAACTTCCCGTCCGCTTTCTAACCTCATTGCAGAAGGTTCACTTGCTTCCCTGTGACACATAGCTATGGAGTGGCGTTCTTTTTGGGATAAAAGGCTTCCCCTCGGGCCGGTTGATGCTGTATTCCGTTGGGGATCAGATGCTAGTTGGCCCTGATGCACTGACGGGAATCGAAGAGACAGTGCAGCTCAGCGAAGTTTAGAAAACCTCAGGAATTTGTGTCAGGGAGACCAGGGAAAACATGTCTCTCTGCACTGCTATTTACCCTCCAACCCCCCTCACCCCCCATCACTCCCCATAGTCCCTAATCTCCATGACCCTGTCCTTGTCCCTGCTGCTGCAATATCCTGCCCCGCTATGCAGCAGAATCGGAGATAGAAAAGTGAAACCATAGAAGCTTACATAAATGGTCTAGACATAAAATACTGATAATGATGATTGTCAGGAAAAGCAGTTATGTTGAAGGAAACACAGAAACAATGACACACATATACACACATACACACACACACACACAAACGAACACTGAAAGTCCTTGTGAAGCACATGTGGGAGAACATTCATTGTAATTGATGCAAGAAGCAGTTGCAAAGAAACAATCAATGCTCATGCAACATGACATTTCTCTAAATTACGGATGCATGAACGTCAGCATTGTTGCTCCGACTTCATTATTTACATTAAACACAAAAATGTGGTTTAAAGACAGAAAAAAGCCCTCTGAACAAAATTAAACCAAAACCCAAAGAAAGAAAGAAGTTCCTGCCCAATTTGAGGAGTTGCCTGAAGCGCGAGAGGAATGGGAGACAGAGAAATATTGCTGTTGCAGAGAGCTTGTCGTGAGAACGACTAGCAACTATTCTGAACTTTGTGTGGTGAGCTTTCTGGCACCCAGTGCTGCATGATGACATGTTGTGTTACTTTTAACACATCACCGTGTTGGCACAACATGATTTGTGTACATTTTCAACACATGTTGTGTTAATTCCTACAATTAATGTGTTAAAAGCTGAAAACCATACAACACACCCTAGACGTGTTAGATTATTGACCAATCACATTGCGGATCTAAAGTCTTTATGCATCTATGCTGCGGCCCCACACCCTGGCCTTCACATCCTGAAATGTGAAGTGACAGCTGACAGCCTGGAGTGAGCCTCAGCCAGCAGGAGGAATATGAAACAAGAAACTGAGGTGTCCAATTGAGGTTAATGCGGAGCGGACACGGCAACATTTTAGCCCTGATTTATAAAAATAGCATGTATCTCAGGAACATTTGAAGAAGCTAGGCTAGTCAGGCAAATTTGTATTATAAGCGTTATCATATTTCCCAGCATGCTCTACTGCAGGTAAATTAAAAACAGATATCATTTTTTAACACTATCAGTTGGTGTTTTTGCATGTACATGATTGATTAATGTTATATTATACAAAGATAAATAACATACATGTATCTAAACTAATCCAATCCGTTAGTTCGTTAATTTGCAACCGTTACTGAAATGGTTGTTCCAGTTTAAACCATCTTCATAACCCTGGTAATAAACTTGAATGCTGGATGCAGGGGAATAAAAATCTCAACTAACACTGGATGCATTCCAATAGGAATAAAACTTTGCAAGCCAGTATAAATTCAATTGCAGGTAGGGTACAAATTGTCAGTAACTATTCAACAATTCCAGAGTATTTCTGGAAATCTCATTTGCAAACCTTGTGTAAATGGGAGCGAATAAGTAGTGATGTTACGCTAAGCAGTTTACTTTGGTGCAGTGTGCAGATGCTTGTGTCGCTTTATCAGAAGTATGTGATCCTTGACGTCCAAAGCTTTATTTCGTCGAACAACCACCTGATTGGTTTTGTATTGGTTACGGTAAAACGCTACACTGCACACATGATATGGCGTATTCCAGGTCATCTATTATGCTGTTCTAAATTATTTTGACCACCAGGTGGCACTAGTGTACACTGTGTTGATCAAAGCCTTGAGTAATGAACCTATTTTTGACTAAATTGGCTGGAAATACTCAACACTTCAGGACACTACACTTCCCCATCACTAGGAATAAGCAGGAAATCTGAAATATTTCAAGCAGAATTTCTGGGAATTTTGCAACCTATTTGCAGGCCTGATGTGGACTGTAAATTGTAAGTTCCAGGCCACTGTTTAATACTAAAATGAAACCTTTTGAGATACATATCAATTAAAACTTTAAAAATAACATGCACATAAGAACTCACTTGTTAATAGCAACCTAACTAAGTGTAAAAAGATTCAACAACTATATCTCTGTCACTAACAATTAAAGTCATGGGTAGTAACTCTACAATACACGCGAAAAGGAAAGGCACACTGGGAAATTATATTGGAGGGGTTGCTTAGCGGAGGTGTGGCTTTAGGGTTGTTATTTTTTGGTCACCCGTGAGTGGAAGTGTTGTACCAGTTTAACTGTATGCTAGAGGTACACATTAATAGTTTAATTTCCCCATCAAAGTAATTGTGTTAAAAGAAACACAACATTTGTTGTTTCTAAGTAGACACATGGCTGTGTTATAAATTAGGGCATAGTTTCTAAGAGAGTGGGTGTGCTTTATGCTATGAACTGACACTCTTCATTGTAGGAGGATTCAGCTTTTAAATACTTGGCCTCTACTAGTAAAACACGATGGAAAAGTTATAAATTGGGCCTCCCGGGTGGCGTAGTGGTCTAGGGCACTGCATCGCAGTGCTAACTGCGCCACCAGAGTCTCAGGGTTCGCGCCCAGGCTCTGTCGCAGCCGGCCGCGACCGGGAGGTCCGTGGGGCGACGCACAATTGGCATAGCGTCGTCCGGGTTAGGGAGGGTTTGGCCGGTAGGGATATCCTTGTCTCATCGCGCTCCAGCGACTCCTGTGGCGGGCCGGGCGCAGTGCGCGCTAACCAAGGGGGACAGGTACACGGTGTTTCCTCCGACACATTGGTGCGGCTGGCTTCCGGGTTGGAGGCGCGCTGTGTTAAGAAGCAGTGCGGCTTGGTTGGGTTGTGCTTCGGAGGACGCATGGCTTTCGACCTTCGTCTCTCCCGAGCCCGTACGGGAGTTGTAGCGATGAGACAAGATAGTAATTACTAGCGATTGGATACCACGAAAATTGGGGAGAAAATGGGATAAAAAAAAAATAATAATAATAATAATAAATTATAATTTATTGCTGTTGCTATTTAGGTGCCTGTACAGTACTGTACTCATATATTTGAGCCAATATTCTAGCAGTAGAAAGCCCACTTCAAGCACTGGCCTTAGTTATGTCTTAGTAAAGAGTAGTGATGTTATGTTTGATACCGGAGCTCTGTGGTGTAAGCTGAAATCGCTAAGCAGTTTACATTCGAAGCAGCGTGTCGATGCCTGTATCACTTTATCAGAAGCACATGATTAATGCCTTTTGAAACTTTGCTTCATCAAAGAATCACCTGATTAGTTTGGTATTGGTTTGTAGAAGACAAAAAACTATTTGATGTTGCCAATTATTTGAATGATTACTTTATTGGCAATGTGGGCAAACTTAGGCAGGAAATGTCAACAACGAATAGTGAGCCATCGTATTTATGCATAAAAATACAAATAATGAAAGAAAAGCATTGCAAGGTTTGAATTTTGTAAAGTTATTGTGGGTGAGATGGAACAAGTATTGTTATCGGTCAATAATGACAAACCTCCTGGCATTGACAACTTAGATGGAAAGCTACTGACGATGGTAGCTGACTCTGTAGCCACTGCTATCTGTCATATCTTTAATCTTAGCCTAGAGGAAAGTATTTGTCCTAAGGCCTGGAGGGAAGCCAAATGAGTTTCCTCTAACCAAGAGTGGTAAAGCAGCCTTTACTGGTTTAACAGCAGACCAATTAGCTTGCTGCTAGCTCTTATCAAAATGTTGGAAAGAATTGTGTTAGACCAAATACAATGCTATTTCTCTGTAAACAAACTAACAACAGACTTTCAGCATGCTTATAGAGAAGGGCACTCAACATGTACTGCACAGACTGTAGGAGCTGTACTGTTAGATTTCAGTGCAGCCTTTGATATTATTGACCATAACCTGTTAACCATAACCATAAAAAATTATGTTATGGCTTTTCAACCTCTGCCATATCATGGATTCAGAGATATCTATCTAGTAGAACTCAAAGGGTTTTCTTTAATAGAAGCTTCTCTAATGTCAAACATGTAAAGGGTGTTGTACCGCAGGGCAGCTCTCTAGGCCCTCTAATCTTTTCTATTTTTACCAATGACCTGCCACTGGCATTAAACAAAGCATGTGTGTCCATGTATGCAGATGATTCAACCATATATATGCATCAGCAACCACAGCTAATGACGTCACTGAAACCCTAATCAAAGATTGCATTCTGTTTTGGAATGGGTGGCCAGTAATAAACTGGTCCTGAACATCTCTTACACTAAGAGCATTGTATTTGGTACAAATCATTCACTAATTTCTAGACCTCAGCTAAATCTGGTAATGAGTGGTGTGGCTGTTGAACAAGTTGAGGAGACTAAATTACTTGGCGTTACCTTAGATTGTAAACTGTCATGGTCAAACATATAGATTAAATTGTTGTAAAGATGGGGAGAGGTCTGTACGTAATAAAGAGATGCTCTGCTTTTTTGACACCACACTCCAAAAAGCAAATCCTGCAGCGTCTAGTTTTGTCTTATCTTGATTAGTGTCCAGTTGTGTTGGCAAGTGCTGCAAGGAAAGACCTAGTAAGTTATATTTAAGCTGCTGCTGTCCCAGAACAGAGGGGCATGTCTTGCCCTTCATTGTAACCAGAGTGCTGATATAAATACTATGCATGCCTGTCTCTCTTGGCTAAGAGTTGAGGAAAGACTGACTGCATCACTTTTCTTTTTATATGAAACATTAATGTGTTGAAAGTCACAAATTGTTTGCATAGTCAACTTACACACAGCTCTGACACACACACACTTACCCAACCAGACATGGCACCAGGGGTCTTTTCACAGTCCCCAAATCCAGAACAAATTCAACAATCGTACAGTATTATATAGAGCCATTATTGCGTGAATGAACAGCAAACAGCAAACCTGGTTTCAAAAAACAGATAAAGCAACACCTCACGGCACAACGCCTCTCCCCTATTTGACCAAGATAGTTTGTGTGTATGTATTGGTATTGATATCTAGGCTGTGTGTGCCTTTTTAAATTATTTTTGGAATTGATGTAACTCTGTCCTTGAGCTGTTCTTGTCTATTACCAATATAATTAGAGCAGTAAAAATAAATGTTTTGTCATACCCGTGGTATACGGTCTGATATACCACGGCTGTCAGCCAATCAGCATTCAGGGATCGAACTACCCAGTTTATAACATCAATTAATCAATGTGCATGTACTGTAGAAAGAGATATGAAAACAAACTATTCTAAAAATCAACATGCAACAACTCATGATGGGTAATAATAGTAATGAAGCCCCTCCCATGTATTTTTCACTCTGACAGAGTTAACAGATATTAACTTTACACAGTCGAGTAACCACAACACCATGTGATTACAGTGATTTAAATAACACTTCATTTATTCACTGCAGGTGGTGTCAATTTCAATCCCAATGCATTCGCCAAGTAACTAAGCCTATCAATAAAGGGTTTAGCTCGTGAGACTGCTTTAACTTCTTATGGCTGCAGCCCGGCGTCGGTACACTTATGACAACAGCCAGCTCAAGTGCAGGGCGCGAAATTCAAAATATATATTTTTTAAATATTTAACTTTCACACATTAACAAGTCCAATACAGCATATGAAAGGTACACATCTTGTGAATCCAGCCAACATGTCCGATTTTTTTAATGTTTTACAGGGAAGACACAATATGTAAATCTATTAGCTAACCACGTTAGCAAAAGACACCACTTTTTTTACTCCACCAGTTTTTTACTCCATCAGTAGCTATCACAAATTCGACCAAATAAAGATATAAATAGCCACTAACCAAGAAACAACTTCATCAGATGACAGTCTGATAACATATTTATTGTATAGCATATGTTTTGTTAGAAAAATGTGCATATTTCAGGTATAAATCATAGTTTACATTGCAGCTACAATCAGAAATTGCACCGAAAGCAGCCATAAAACTTACAGACACCAACGTCAAATACCTAATTACTCATCATAAAACATTTCTGAAAAATACATAGTGTACAGCAAATGAAAGACAGGCATCTTGTGATTCCAGCCAATATTTCCGATTTATTAAGTGTTTTACAGCGAAAACAAAATGTAGCGTTATATTAGCTTAGCACAATAGCCAGAAACACTTGGTCGCCGACGACTAGTTCACATCTACGACAGATATATGAAATAGCATCATAAAATGTTTCTTACTTTTGCTGATCTTCCATCAGAATGTTGGACAAGGTGTCCTTTGTCCAGAACAGTCGTTGTTTGGATTTAGAACGGCAACTTTCCCTCTTCATTTAGCATGCGCACTAGCCAAGTGGCACGGATCTCTCCATCGCCAACAAAGTCAGAGAACGGAACACGGCAAAACTCCCGAAAAAATTTCAATAATCTGATTAAACTATATTGAAAAAACATACTTTACGATGATATGGTCACATGTATCAAATAAAATCAGAGCCGGAGATAGTAGTCGTCCATAACGGCAGCTAAACAGAAGGCAATCCCACTGTCCACCTCGCGCTCCCAAGAGTACCGGAAATGAGGGACACGTCATACAAAGAGCTTGTATTCCAATTCAGACCAAGATAAACACTAAATTTCTTCTCTCACAGCCTCTTGACATCCAGGGGAAGGTCTATGAAGTGCACGTAGACTCTTACGTATCATGCCCATGTATAGGCAGGAAGAAGAACAGAGCCTCGATTTCAGACTTTCCACTTCCTGGTCAGGAAGTTTGTGCCAAATGAGTTCTGTTTGACTCACAGATATAATTCAAACGGTTTTAGAAACTAGAGAGTGTTTTCTATCCAATAGTAATAATAATATGCATATTGTACGAGCAAGAATTGAGTACGAGGCCGTTTGAAATGGGCACCTTTAATCAGAGCTACTCAATACTGCCCCTGCAGCCATAAAAAGTTAATATAAATCTTAAATCACCAAAGCTAGCTTTGTTAAAATATAAAGTTTGGGAGCAGCAAGGCTACAATAAAGTCTGGTTCAGCAGCGTTGTCTTTTTTATCCTGGCGATGTTATGATATAATGCTTCTGACCCCAACCTGTTTAGAAATATTGTTGTTGTTAAAAAAATCTGATATCTTGTTTTTCGTTTAATGTGATTAAAAACCAAACTTATTAGTATGTTTCACTACTCTGGCTTTATGCTGACAATGTGCAATGCAATTTAGGAGCCGGCTGCTATTTCTGGAAAAGTGGGAATGTGATCTGTAAGATGGTTCCATAATGTGTATAACACATATTTAGGAGCAGTATAAGGTTGATTGGACTTCCCCACTTTCTCTTTGCATTAGAACTTTGGTCTGCTTCTGTGAAAAGTTTGGACTCATTATGTGCGATGTCCATTGAATGAAAGATGTCATTGTCTGGAAAGCCTGTTTAGAAACATCAAGTTGTGGGGCCTCCAGGAGTGGCACAGTGGTCTAAGGCAGGTATTTTTCAAACAGTCCATTTATATTTTCCAACGGGGCTATACATTTGGGTGAGGTTTTTTTCTCACCTGAGTAGCCTCATTTCACTCCCAAAAAATACAATTAAACCATCAAGGGTTCAGTGAAATAACAACAAAATGTGAAATACAGGTATCCTAATCAAATAATTAACATCCAATCACATTAACCGTTATTCTCTCACGGGAAACCTTCACTCTTGCACAGACATTTAGAAATGAAATATGACAATTTGAAAAATAAGCCACAGGAGTTTTTTGAGTGAGAATAAAGATGACTTTCGAGTAGTAATACATGTATAAAAGCAACAGATAGCATTAAATAAGAAGGGGCTAGAAGCGTCTTATATGGTGAGCTACCGAGTGGCTAGGACAGGCAAGCTCCATACTATTGTGGAGGACTTCATTCTTCCTGCTACCGCGGGACAATGCTGGGGGAAAGGACAAAAACACTATACAGACAATGCCTTCATCAAAAAACACTGTTTCACGATGCATCAGTGACATGGCAGGAGATGTTTTGAAACAATTACTGCTCCGCATACAAGCCAGTGAATTCTATGCGTTACAGCTAGATGAGTCAAGAGACGTGGCGAGCCTGGCACAGCTCCTGGTATACTATGTCCGTTTGGTTGATGGGGGGTCATTTAAGGAAGACATCCTCTTCTGCAAACCACTGGAAACCAGGACAACATGAGAGGATATTTTTAAAGTACTGGACAGCTTTGTGACATCAAATGGACTTTGGTGGTCAAGATGTGTTGGTATCTGAACTGATAGAGTGGTAACGCTCGTGCAAGCAGTTTCTCCCGACGCCACTTGGGTACGCTACAGCATCCACCGAGAGGCTCTTGCTGCCAAGGGAATGCCTGACAGCTCAAAATACGTTTTGGACACTACAGTGAAAATGGTTAACTTTGATAAAGCAAGGCCCTTGAACTCTCGTGTATTTTCTGCATTATGCAATGATATGGGCAGCGGCCATGTAACGCTTTTACAACATACAGAAGTGCGCTGGTTATCAAGGGGCAAAGTATTGACACATTTTTTTGAATTGAGAGACGAGTTTAAAGTTTTCTTTACTGACCATCATTTTCACTTGTCTGACTGCTTGCATGATGACGAGTTTCTCACAAGACTGGACTATCTGGGTCATGTTTTTTCTCACCTGATGACTCTATATTCAATGTGCGGGACAAAATTGAGGCTATGATTAAGAAGTTAGAGCTATTTTCTGTCTGTATTAACAAGGACAACACACAGATCTTTCCATCATTTTGTGTGCAAATGAACTCAAGCTTACAGACAATGTCAAATGTGATATAGTGAAGCACCTGAGTGAGGTACTTTCCCGAAACGGACGACACCAGCAACTGGATTCGTTATCCCTTTCATGCCCTGCCTCCAGGCCACTTACCGATATCTGAACAAGAGAGCCTCATCAAAATTGCAGCAAGCGGTTCTGTGAAGATTTAATTTATTCACAAGCCACTGCCAGATTTCTGGATAGGGCGCGCTCAGAGTTTCTTGCCTTGGCAAATCACGCTAAGACACTAATGCCCTTTGCAAAATCGTACCTATGTAGATTGGATTCTCGGCCCTCACTAGCATGAAAACTAAATACAGGCACAGACTGTGTGTGGAAAATGATTTAAGACTGAGATTCTCCAATACAACCCAACATTGCAGAGTTATGTACATCCTTTCAACCATACTCTTCTCATTAGTTATTCACAATTTTTGATGAACAAATAAGGTTTTATATGTAAGATGGCTAAATAAAGAGCAACATGATTGATTACTATTATATTGTTATTTGTGCCCTGGTCCTATAAAGGCTCTTTGTCACTTCCCACAAGCCAGGTTGTGACAAAAACTCACACTCCTTATGTTTAATAAATGTATTGTATAGTATGTGTGTGACAAGCTTACAATGAAGGCAAAAAAAAACATTTGAGAGCACGCTGGCCCTGGTGCTAGACGGGGTACGCAGCTGGAGGTTGAATGTTTGAAGGGGTAGGGGACTATAAAAAGTTTGGGAACCACTGGTCTAAAGCACTGCATCGCAGTGCTAGCTGTGCCATTAGAGATCCTGGTTCGAGGCTAAGCTCTGTCGCAGCCGGCCGCGACCGAGAGACCCATGGGATGGCGCACAATTGGCCCAGGTTTGTCCGTGTTAGGGGAGGGTTTGGCCGGCAGGGATGTTCTTGTCCTATCACACACTAGCGACTCCTGTGGCGGGCTGGATGCAATGCACAATCAATCATGTTGCTCGGCAGGTGTACGGTGCTTCCTCCAACACACTGGTGCGGCTGGCTTTCGGGTTATGTGGGCATTGTGTCAAGAAGCAGCTTTCCTGGGTTGTGTTTCGGAGGAAGCACGGCTCTCGACCTTCACCCCTCCTGAGTCCGTATGGGAGTTGCAGCGATGAGACGAGACTGTAACTACCAATTTGATAGCCTGAAAAAGGGGGTAATAATGACATTTAAAAAATAAACATCAAGTTGTTAAATAAGTACAGCTTTTTTTTTTTTTATGTATGTATCATTTTACATCTTCCATTTTCCTCCTTTGGATGTAAAGATCCCTGTCTGTAGTGCTGAGGCTATTGATATTTGCTTTGTTTACCTTAACAATTCTTCATGTGGCAAATTTGCTACAGGCCCTATCAACGGTGAAGGTAGGCTAATCTTATTTAATGTTTTGTGAGCATGTCCATGGCTCTGGCATGGCCATTTCGAAATGTGAATGCATTATATGATAATTTATCCATGTTGAAGCCAAATATTAGGCAACTTTATACTGTAAAAAACTGGATAGGCCTACATGTGTATCATAACTAGTCATATTATAACCTAGGGCTATTTTATAGTCTACTTTTGAATAATTAACAATAGCAATCTGCAAATGATAGAATGAACATCCATGCCCTCCTGTGTAATTGGGGTTGATGACAATACAATATAAAATACCATACACATCTTGAAGCAATCACATATTTAGCGATGGAGCATGTTCTGATTGGCCAGTATTGGGTCAAGCCTCTAAAATCCTACACCTTATTTATTCATCAAAACCCAGCCCTTTCTATGATGGTATCTTAAATTTTTCTCAGGTAGGACAATCAATTGGGTACTTTTTCCACCACTGTGTCTACGTGCGTGTGCCGAGACTGAATGAAAGCCTACCACCACAAGTGGTCTAGCTGTGTTTCATAAAAGAATGGAACATGTGATTTAAAGATAAAGAACATCCAGACAAAAAGACACAAAACAATACTCTCCTTGTCAGCTTGATAAAAATATACTTTGGCACCTGTTTTTCCAACATATTTAATGATGTACTAGAACACTGTGCTATTTCTAGGGTGTTTAGGGTAAAGTTATAATTAGTGTTAGGGTTAGAATTAGGATTAGGAGCTATGGTTGGTTTTAGGTTTAGGAGCTAGGTTTAGGGTTAAGGTTAGGTTTTGGGGTTAAGGTTAGGGTTATGGTTAAGGTTAGGGTAAGGATTTGGATTAGGGTTAGGGGTTATCCTCTCCTACCAAACAACTGACTGACTATCGCTACGAGTCTGGAAGGTTTTAAGAACAGTCACTTTCAATTATTTCTGAAATAGAGATGTTTCTCAACCAGATAGGCATTCAGAGGAGTTTTGTGAATCACCCAGTCTGAGATGCTGACATACCCTGTCTTGTATGCTCTTTGGGTGTTTATCTTTAGGATATTTGGCTAAAAGACAAAAACTCTAGTGTTTGTAATCCCCATAGGCCTCTGGTCAAAGTGCACTAAATAGGAATTTTTGGGGGGATACAGTCTAGGTCTATAGCACATTCAGGTTTCTATAGCTTTTGCCCTTTCAACCAGGGGCTCAGTACTGTGTACCTATGAGTTTAAGGTAATGTGACATTTCTAGGACTTCTGTACCTTCCTATTATGACATTCTTCTGCAGAAGAAAGGAAAATATTCCTTAGAGTCAAATCACGCCCTAGTCAAAAGTAGTGGACTACATGGGAATAAAGTGCCATTTGAGACGTTAGATAATGCTCTCATGATTCCTTACCAACTGTAAATATAGAATCCTTACTATTCTTAGAGGGAGGGGGTGGGAGCAAGGAGGTTTCTACACTGTAAAACCATAAAACATGTGACACGTTTATAACTTAAACATCAGTGTTTAAAACTTAAACATTAGGCATCTAGATCTGTCAATAAGTGGTCTCATCTTAAACACGGGCTTTTAGGCTGCAAGATTAAATATGAGAATCAGCTTTTTCCAGTCAGTTTCCAACCAGGAGAACACCTGTATCTCCAAAGTGTTATGATTTTCAACACTAGTGCTTACTTTCCTATTGTCATGTTTGGAGTGCATTTAGTCATTAGAAATTGATGTGACTTTCCATGGCTTTTATTCAGATCAGTGTTAGGAATGTATGTCACCTTACCTACATTTTAGCACAACTGAATAGGACATTTGATTGAAAAAAAAATATTTTCAATCGTGTGGCATTATTATGTAACTGTGTTGAGTTACCATTAAAAAGGGCATCGGGAGGGGCCTTATTATTATATTCCCCAGCATGCTTTGTTGTAGGTAGAGTTGTAATATCTATGTATCCTCATGCACATTGACTAATTGATCTTATACTGTACAAAGATATATTCATTTTTCTAAACTAATCCAATCTGTAAGGGTTTGGCTTTCTTGCACCCTTTACTGAGAAGGTTGTTCCAATTAATATGCTTTAGGTAGTCTTGTTTGTTTAATCTTACACCACAGCAGTTATTCTGAGTGCAGACTCCCTCTGGATTCTGACAATAATTACTAATGGCTTGGCAAACCAGTGTATTGTGTCTTCCAGGTCTGACATGATCTAAGAGTTTCTGAGTATAACAAGTCCATAACTAAATTCCTTATGAAATGTATAATATACGTGTGGTCATAAACAGTTTACATTTAATAGAAACATATCAACTTAGGCAGTCTTTTTGTGAAGACTTCTGGAAACAACTTACTGAATGCAACAATCATGTCTCTGTCACCAACAAACACAGTCAAGGGTTGGTACTGTATCGCTCACATTCACTCGAAAGGCATGTGGGGAAATATGCAAATATGGCATTATACCCCACAGTCAAGGGTAGGTACTGTATCGCTCACATTCACTCAAGTCATGTGGGGAAATTACCAAAATGGCGCTGACAAAGATGGTCGCCTCGCTTCGAGTCCTTAGGAAACTATGCAGTATTGTTTTTAATGTATTATTTCCTACATTGTTAGCCCAGAAAATCTTAAGTGTTAATTACATACAGCCGGGAAGAACTATTGGATAATAGAGCGACATCAACTTACCAACATTACGACCAGGAATACGACTTTCCCGAAGCGGATCCTTTGTTCGGACCACCACCCAGGATATTGGATCTAATCCCAGAGTCCGACCCAAAACAACGTCGCCGCAGAAGTGGTAGATGGAGCGGCCTCCTGGTCAGACTTTGGAGGCGTGCATACCAGCCACTGCTTACGAGTATATTACTCGCCAATGTCCAGTCTCTAGAGAACAAGGCGGACGAAATTAGGGCAAGGGTTGCCCTCCAGATAGACATCAGAGATTATAACATTCTCCGTTTCATGGAAACATGGCTCTCTCGGGATATGTTGTTGGCCACTGAAGCCACTGGGTTTCTTCATGCGTTGTGCCGACAGAAATAAACATCTTTCTGAGAAGAAGAAGGGCAGAGGTGTATGCTTCATGATTAATGACTCATGGTGTAATCATAACAAGTCCTTGTGTTCACCTGACCTAGAATTCCTTACAATCAAATACTGACCACATTATCTCCTAAGAGAATTCTCGAAGAGAATGGCCCTCAAGGAACTTCGCTGGACTCTATGTAAACTGGAAAATAAATATCCTGAGGCTGGATTTATTGTAGCTGGGGATTTTAACAAAGCTAATTTGAGAACAAGGCTACTGGACCACTGCTACTCTAATTGCGATGCATACAAGGCCCTCCCCCGCCCTCCCTTCGGCAAATTGGACCGAGACTCCATTTTGCTCCGGTCGTCCTACAGGCAGAAACTCAAACAGAATGTACCCAACAAGACCATTCAACACTGGTCTGACCAATCGGAATCCACGCTTCAAGATTGTTTTGATCACGCAGACTGGGAAATGTTCTGGGAAGCCTCAGAGAATAACATAGATTTATACGCTGACTTGGTTGAGTGAGTTTATGAGGAAGTGCATTGGAGATGTTGTACCCACTGTGACTATTAAAACCTACCCTAACCAGAAACCGTGGATAGATGGAGGCATTCGCACAAAACTGAAAGCGCGAACCACCGCATTCAACCATGGAAAGATGACTTGGAATATGGCTGAATATTAACAGTGTAGTTAGTCCCTCCACAAGTCAATCAAACAAGCGAAATGTCGGTATAGTGGAGTCACAATTCAACAGCTTAGACACGAGGCGTATGTGGCAGGGTCTAAAGGCAACTATGGACTACATAAGGAAAACCAGCCACATCACGGACACTGACGTCTTGCTTCCAGACAAACTAAACACCTTCTTTGCCCACTTTGAGAATAAATGCAGTGCCACCGACACAGCCCGCTACCAAGGACTGCAGGCCACCCCTCTATTTCTCCGTGGCTGACGTGAGTAAGACATTTAAACGTGTTAACCCTCGCAAGGCTGCTGGCCCAGACGGCATCCCTAGCTGCGTCCTCAGAGAATGCGCAGATGAGCTGGCTGGTGTGTTTACGGACATATTCAATCGCTCCCTATCTCAGTCTCTCTATGTCCTTCACAGACCGTTAAGATGGATGACCACTTTCTGCTCATAAAGCTGAATGACTAAAAGTGGTTTCATTCTAGCTTTTTTTAGCACATCGTTACTGTTTTGGTTAGTCAAAACAAACTAAAAGTGGCACCAAAATAGTACCATACTGGTAGGTCATATTGCCCTTTCCATAGAGAAGCCATATCATATAAACAATTGGGGTTGATCTAAACCTAATTCATACATTTGTTGATATAACAGTGTATGTAATGTAGACCTAGTATGTCAGTAGTTTCATAAGAGTGTATGTAATGTATGTGAATATACACCAGCCCTGTGCTGAGAGTATGCTAGACTGAGCTTTGTGGCCTAATGTAAGGTGAAGTGCACGGGAAGACGAGTGAATCAACAATTGACAGAGCTTTTGTTGCATCTTTAATTATGGCCTAAGTAGCTCCTCAAGGACCTGACTCACAGGGATGGGTCCACAGGGATGCTGGCCTATTTTGAATCCAATGCTTCCAACAGTTGTGTAAAGTTGGCTGGATGTCCATTGGGTGGTGGAACATTTTTGATACTCACGGGAAACTGTTGAGCATGAAAAACCCAGCAGCATTGCAGTTCTTCACTCAAACCAGTGCGCCTGGCACCTACTACCATACCCCATTCAAAGGCACTTAATTATTTTGTCTTGCCTGTTCACCCTCTGAATGGCACACATACACAATCCATGTCTCAATTTTCTCAAGGCTTTAAAATATATTTTTTAACCTGTCTCCTCCCCTTCATCTACACTGATTGAAGTGGATTTAACAAGTGGCATCAATTAGGGATCACAGCTTTTACCTGAATTCACCTGGTCAGGCTATGTCTTGGAAAGAGCAGGTGTTCCTAATGTTTTGTACACTCAGAGTATATATGTTTCTTTAGGCGGTTGAGAGTGGCCTTCCTGCTCAAAGGGGCTCTGTGTATGTACATGTGTGTGTTGGTTTTTTGAGAGTTTGTGAAGGGGACTGAGGAGGCCTAAGGTAATGTAAAACATCCTCCCTTTCACCCTCTGTGTTTCGGGGCTGTGAATAGCTTTGTCTCTCAGGTACGCGTTCTGCTACAGACAACTCTTCCTCCCTCTCCTCTCCTTCTCTTCTCCTTCCCGCTCTCTTTGGCAGGGCTATGCATAGCTTTTCTCCTCCTGCCCTTCTCCCTGTCTCCGTCTCTGTGGATAGATGTGTGGCTAGGTCTGCCTCGCAGGTACACATTCTGCTCCTCGCTACCTCCAGTGAGATCAACAGCTGTGTCAGAGTTGATGATCCACAGCAAATATGCTGCTGTCTGCCCGTATTACCGCTAGTGGCATAGGCAGGAGCAGACACACACACGCACACAACCAGGCCTTCATAAGACATCTAGTCAGGCCTACCCCACCACGCTACCTGTGAGGACCAGGCACACAGCCGGAGGGGGAGCGGATTTTGTGTGTGTGGCTGTGTGGCTGTGGCTGTGGCTGTGTGTGTGTGTGTGTGTGTGTGTGTGGTGTGCCCATCCCAGCCTGTCACCCCCATAAAGAGACAAGGCTTTTTCAGCTTTTGTAGACACCACTACGGTACGTGTGTTAGCGTTATCTCTGCAAAGAAGACATCCTCCTTCATCAGAAATTAACACAGAAGTACATGTCCTTGAGACTATGGAAATGGGAGGGGGGAATGACGCATCTCTCTCCTCTCTTCTTTTCTCCTCTGTTCCCCCTCGCTCTCTCTCTCTTTCTCTCCCTCTGTCTGTCTCTTATTTATTTTCCTTTAGTTCTCTCTTCCGTTAGGTCAGTGTCATCTTTGTCTCCTCTCCACAGTGTTGGCTCATGTTTCAGTGTCTTTTCATTGCAGCTTGAAAACGGACAGCACACAAAATGCCGTTGTGATGAACCACTACCCCAGGTCTCTCTCTACCTCTCTTTCCCTCTCTCCACAAGAACCCAATGTGTGAGGATCAGGATAATGCTAGCTACATGCATTGTCTTCTGTTCATCACCAACTGTTACTCAGACATTTTTCTCATAAAGTTTGTGGCATGTGGAAAGACATATACATGACAATCAGATAGTTCTCAGGTATGTTGTGAAAAAAATAGACATATGTGGTGGTTAAGAGCATGGATGAAATATTTCACTCTTACTGAGACATACTGTACACTGTAAAGGGGTTTCTGTGAATTTGACCATAGCTTACAGGAACCATAGCTTACAGGAGCCGCTCGGTAGCAGAAAAAAAATGCTGTATTGCATATTACAGTACACCTACTGTACTATAAATAGGGTATCAACTCAAATACTGTGTAATGACACACAGTACAATACCATAACATTTACTGCACTGTTCTGTAAAAAAGTAAATGCTACCGTAATCAGAATTAATGAATAAATTAAAGAATGGATTAAGCACATTCATTAAGGGAGTGGTTTGTATGTCACGGCATTTGACTGTAATTATAAGGGATTGGTGTCACGACTTCAACCGAGGCAGGCTCTCCTTCCCGTTCGGGTGGCGCTCGGCGGTCGTCGTCACCGGCCTACTAGCTGCCACTGACTCTTTTTCCTCCCCCTCCCTATGTGTTTATTTGTATCACCTGTGTTGAGGTAAATTGGCAATTAGGGTGGCTTTATTAGTCAGCCAGCCCGTATGCTTCTTTGTGCGGGATTGTTCGTCTGTAGTTGGATTTCGGAAGGGGTTTGTAGTATTGTGTACTGGGTTTGTCTCCCGTGTTTGTAGACAGGTGTTTATGACACCCAGTAAGTCCGTGTTGGACATTTTGTTTGCCGGTTGGGCATTAAAGAATCACCGTATTGAAGCTCTGCTGTTCCTGCGTCTGATTTCACACCCCCCGACACCCAGGTCGTTACAATTGGTGCAAGCAGGTTGGCTGCTAGGTAAAGTGTTTGCACATTAATTCTTATTTGGTGTTTGTATCAATTGCACTTCTAGAGGCCTTAACAACTGCTTCCAAACTGGCAGCAACTACAGGGCAAAACAGACCAGGACATGGCAAAATACTCAACCGTTTAAGGTTAAGTGTACAAAACATTTGTAACACTTTCCTAATACTGAGTTGCACCCTCTTTTGCAACTCAAAAGGGGGTGCAACTCAATATTAGGAAGTGTTCCTAATGTTTTCTACCTTCAGTGTATAATCCATGCACTCATGCTTTCACTCCATTGTGGGAAAATGTTGTGGGTGGGGAAACAATTGCTGTATTTCAAATGGTACTGTAATCCAAACTGACAGAACACAGTAACATACTGTATCTTTGGAGCGCCAAAAACCTTTTGACTACTAGTAGGTGCATGGTGGTTAAAAAAGTTTGGGAAGTGAGAAATGTGAGAGGCTATATTTGTTGCTCATGAGTGAGAATGCTTTACCAAAATGACTGTATAAATCACAGTTTTCCGTTAAAATGTAGTTCTCATAAAGGTAGTCTCATGTGGAAAAACAGACATGTGCATTTGTGTGAGATGCAGGATAATATTACATTCATTGTGTTCATGTATTCTTCTATTAATCTCTTACTCAGACATAGTTCTCATAAAAGTTGTCATGTGGAAAGACATGTACTGTATGTGGTCATGTATGAGCATGGATGGAATCTGTTGTCCTGCCCCATTTCAAAGAGCTTCTTCAGTGTTTGCATTCCAAATGGCACCCTAATCTTTTTGGGCCCTGGTCAAAAGTACACTGCTCAAAAAAATAAAGGGAACACTTAAACAACACAATGTAACTCCAAGTCAATCACACTTCTGTGAAATCAAACTGTCCACTTAGGAAGCAACACTGATTGACAATAAATTTCACATGCTGTTGTGCAAATGGAATAGACAAAAGGTGGAAATTATAGGCAATTAGCAAGACACCCCCAATAAAGGAGTGATTCTGCAGGTGGTGACCACAGACCACTTCTCAGTTCCTATGCTTCCTGGCTTATGTTTTGGTCACTTTTGAATGCTGGCGGTGCTCTCACTCTAGTGGTAGCATGAGACGGAGTCTACAACCCACACAAGTGGCTCAGGTAGTGCAGCTCATCCAGGATGGCACATCAATGCGAGCTGTGGCAAGAAGGTTTGCTGTGTCTGTCAGCGTAGTGTCCAGAGCATGGAGGCGCTACCAGGAGACAGGCCAGTACATCAGGAGACGTGGAGGAGGCCGTAGGAGGGCAACAACCCAGCAGCAGGACCGCTACCTCCGCCTTTGAGCAGGAGGAGCACTGCCAGAGCCCCGCAAAATGACCTCCAGCAGGCCACAAATGTGCATGTGTCTGCTCAAACGGTCAGAAACAGACTCCATGAGGGTGGTATGAGGGCCCGACGTCCACAGGTGGGGGTTGTGCTTACAGCCCAACACCGTGCAGGACGTTTGGCATTTGCCAGAGAACACCAAGATTGGCAAATTCGCCACTGGCGCCCTGTGCTCTTCACAGATGAAAGCAGGTTCACACTGAGCACATGAGCACATGTGACAGACGTGACAGAGTCTGGAGACGCCGTGGAGAACGTTCTGCTGCCTGCAACATCCTCCAGCATGACCGGTTTGGCGGTGGGTCAGTCATGGTGTGGGGTGGCATTTCTTTGTGGGGCCGCACAGCCCTCCATGTGCTCGCCAGAGGTAGCCTGACTGCCATTAGGTACCGAGATGAGATCCTCAGAGCCCTTGTGAGACCATATGCTGACACATGCACATTTGTGGCCTGCTGGAGGTCATTTTGCGGGGCTCTGGCAGTGCTCCTCCTGCTCAAAGGCGGAGGTAGCGGTCCTGCTGCTGGGTTGTTGCCCTTCTACGGCCTCCTCCACGTCTCCTGATGTACTGGCCTGTCTCCTGTTAGCGCCTCCATGCTCTGGACACTACGCTGACAGACACAGCAAACCTTCTTGCCACAGCTCGCATTGATGTGCCATCCTGGATGAGCTGCACTACCTGAGCCACTTGTGTGGGTTGTAGACTCCGTCTCATGCTACCACTAGAGTGAGAGCACCGCCAGCATTCAAAAGTGACCAAAACATAAGCCAGGAAGCATAGGAACTGAGAAGTGGTCTGTGGTCACCACCTGCAGAATCACTCCTTTATTGGGGGTGTCTTGCTAATTGCCTATAATTTCCACCTTTTGTCTATTCCATTTGCACAACAACATGTGAAATTTATTGTCAATCAGTGTTGCTTCCTAAGTGGACAGTTTGATTTCACAGAAGTGTGATTGACTTGGAGTTACATTGTGTTGTTTAAGTGTTCCCTTTATTTTTTTGAGCAGTGTAGTTCACCACATATGGAATAGGATGCCTTTTAGGACACACACAGTATCAACAGTGGTATCTGGACAACAACGGTATTATCAGAAGCTTTTATGAGCAACAGCCAGTTCTGCTCAGCCTCCTTTTTTCATATAAAAACAAGGCAGCCGATTTGTTTGAATGTTCCCTAAAGGCAATTACCTATTTCTAATGTATTTGGTTTAGTATAATGCAATGCTGAGTAAGGGAGAGTAATAAGCAATTAAGCCCTGTTAATAACTAATCTGGCCTGAATAGCCAGGTCCAAAAATACATATAATAAATTCTGTGCATTATACTGTATAAGGGTATAGGACAATGAGAGAAATGTAGAAATATAATTATACACAGAGAGGCAGACACTGCCGCACTGCCTGGATCCATGCCCTGTGTGTGCAGAGGCTTCCTGCCAATAGGGGGCACAGGGACACATGCCCTCTCAGATTTGTCCAGTATCTTTTGGGGTTCTCTGCATTACTACTCACCAAGCAATTTTATTAAGTTGGCTAGAGCAAGCCCAGATAAGTTTCTCTCCCAACCTCAGAACTAGCTACCAAGTAGCCGTTTCAGGCTAATAATCAAGTCAGAGCAGCTAGCTTGCCTAATTATCTTAGCTGGCATACCTGCTGGCAAGGTTGATAGACTTTAGAAAAGCAGGCATTGACTAAATGTACTCGCATTCATTTCAATCTTTTACCCAGATTTTTAACAGAGATGCTTCTCTGCATAACTAATCTTGCCTGAACAGCCAGGTCTGTAGTTTCTTAAAAAATATATATATTTTTAGATATGCAGAAAATGTTTAATTCTTTTTTTACATAGAATTTAGCATTATGATGTTGTGATTTTACTTTCATTAATCTGATGACTGTTATTAATTTCATCCACTAAATAGGTTTAAGTGTTACCTGATTAAATTAATCATGTAACAGTTACTTAGCTGTGCCAGTGATTGTCTGAGAGGGGAGTTCTCTCTCCACCTCGGGTAGACAGTCAAAGTTCCAAACCACTTTACACATGCAGCTGCAGACTGGAGATTTCCTGGTCTGGTAGGTGAGTTCATTTTCTTCACCTCGTGTTGAGGTTCAAAGTTCAAACTATTTCAGATATGTAGCGACCGCTCCACCCTTTTCTGGTCTAATGTTCATTTTGCTACAAAGGCTTTTTATGGACTCTGGCCAAAAGGGATGGCTCCGTCCGTCTGACACGCTCTTCTGACCTCACTCGGGGTGTGGCTACTTAATATGCAAAGGATATGATTAGAAGTTATCTCTTATGACTCCTAAAATCACATTCATATCTTAACAAATATACTTTCAGCATTTTTCATATCCTATGTACAACGTTGGTTGTCGGGTCTCCATGGGTGGAAACTTGACCGATAAAGGGGGTTTCTTTTCCTTTGTACATACAGTTTTTATTGACGTCACAAAATGAAAAACGATATGACATTAGTTTTCTACATCTCCCCACTGACCATTCCCCACATTCTTTATGTTAGAATTATTGTTCCATTATCCACTTGTTAAATGTTAGAGTTTCGGGCGGGCAAAAGTCTCTAGAGACAAAGGGACGTTCCTTTAGCCAACACTGGAGGGTAGAGAGAGAGAGTCCTCTCCTGCTTAGTTTACGACCGGGTGTATAGGTGTCAACCCCCCCCCCCCCCCCCCCCCCACACACACACACCCCAGTTCCCTGTGGTTATTGCCATTGCCAAGCTGATCTGATCCATTGTGATCCTCACAGGACAGTCATGACAATGACTACGGCTCTAGATTGCAGGGAAAAGCTGTTTCAGGTGTTTGAAAAATGCAAAATTCTCCAACTTCCCGATGGCTCCAGACCACCCCCGAGCCATCCCCAAAAAAACGTTTTTGGGGTGCATGACGCCCTTGTGTCGCTTTCTCGCTCTACCTATCTATCTATCTCTCTCTTTCTCTCGCTCTATCACTCTCTCTGATCCTCTCTCTGCTGTTCATGGTTGCCATCTAAGAGCTGACACAAAAATGCTGATAAAGAAATAGAAAACATTGAAACTCTCTCTACCTCTCTTTCCCTCTCTCCACAAGAACCCAATGTGTGAGGATCAGGATAATGTTAGCTACATTCATTGTCTTCTGTTCATCACCAACTGTTACCAACTGTCGTCCGTGCTGTTGAGTAGTGTGATAACTACTTTATGTTCAGGTCACACGGGGAATGAATAAGGAGAGAACTACACTGAACAAAATATAAACTCAACATGCAACAATTTCAAAGATTTTACTAAGGTACAGTTCATATAAGGAATTAAGTCAATTGAAATGAATTCGTTAGACCCTAATCTATGGATTTCACGACTGGGAATACATTTACCTTGGATCTGGATCTGAAAACCAGCGTGGATCTGAAAACCAGCCAGTATCTGGTGTGACCACCATTTGCCTCATGCAGCGCGACACATCTCCTTTGCACAGAGTTGATCAGGCTGTGGATTGTCACCAGTGGAATGTTCTCCCACTTCTCTTCATTGGCTGTGCGAAGTTTCTGGATATTGGCGGCAACTGGAACACGCTCTCATACACGTCGATCAAGAGCATCCCAAACATGCTCAATGGGTGACATGTCTGGTGAGTATGCAGGCCATGGAAGAACTGGGACATCTATAGCTTACAAGAATTGTATACAGATCAAGTGCATTATCTTGATTAAACATGAGGTGATGGCACACGGTTGAATGGAACAACAATAGGTCTCAGGATTTCGTCACTGTATCTCTGTGCATTCACCTTTCCATTGATAAAATGCAATTGTGTTCATTGTCCATAGCTTATGTCTGCCCATACCATAACCCCACCGCCATTTGACAAATCTACAAAACCGATTGCCCACACAAAGCCATACACGCTGTCTGACATCTGCCCGGTACAGTTGAAACCGGGATTCATCCATGAAAAGCACACTTCCCCAGGGTGCTAGTGGCCATCGAAGGTGAGCGTTTTTCCTACTGAAGCCGGTTACAACGCCGAACTGCAGTCAGGTTAAAACCCGGATGAGGACGACGAGCACACAGATGAGCTTCCCTGAGACAGTTTCTGACAGTTTGTGCAGAAATGCTTTGTTTATGTAAACCCACAGTTTCATCAGCTTGTCTCAGATAATCCCGCAGGTGAAAAAGACGGATGGGGAGATCCTGGTCTTGCGTGGTTACATGAGGTTACACGTGGTCTGCGTTTGTGAGGCTGGTTGGACATACTTCCAAATTCTCTTAACTTCTCTAGGATAGGTGGACGGTAGCGTCCCACTTGGCCAAAATCCAGAAAAAATGTAGCGCGCCAAATTCAAATATATTACTATAAAAATCTATCTTTCATGAAATCACACATGAAAGACACCAAATTAAAGCTACACATGTTGTGAATCCAGCCAACATGTCTGATTTCAAAAAGGATTTAAGGGGAAAGCACACCAAACAATTATGTTAGCTCAGTACATAGCCACAGAAAAACACAGCCATTTTCCCAGCAAAATATAGTTGTAACAAAAAGCAGAAATAGAGATAAAATTAATCACTAACCTTTGAACATCTTCATCAGATGACACTCATATGACATCATGTTACACAATACATTTATGTTTTGTTCGATAATGTGCATATTTATATCCACACATCTCGGTTTACATTGGCGCCATGTTCAGAAATGCCTCCAAAATATCCGGAGTAATTACAGAGAGCCACGTCAAATAACAGAAATACTCATCATAAACTTTGATGAAAGATACATGTTTTACATATAATTAAATATACACTTGTTCTTAATGCAACCGCTGTGTCAGATTTTTAAAAAACTTTAGGAAAAACCATTCCATGCAGTAATCTCAGACGGCGCTCAGAAATACACAACATTTCTCCGCCATGTTGGAGTCAACAGAAATACGAAATTACATCATAAATATTCCCTTACCTTTGATGATCTTTCATCAGAATGCAGTGCCAGGAATCCTAGTTCCACAATAAATCGTTGTTTTGTTCGATAATGTCCATTACTTATGTCCAATTAGCTAATTTTGCTAGCATGTGTAGTACACATGTCCAAACGCTCGCGCAGATGCAGGCAAACATCGGACGAAAACTTCCAAAAGTTATATTACAAGTCGAATAAACTGGTCAAACTTAGTAGAGAATCAATCTTCAGGATGTTGTTATCATATATATCCAATAACGTTCCAAACGGAGCATTCTTTTCAGTCTCTATAAGCAATGGAACGCATGACGAAAACATGAGGAATGTGCGTGACCAAGAACTGGCACTCTGCCAGACCACTGACTCAAACACCTCCCATCCGGTCCCACAACACAGTATAAGCTTCATTCCACGTTCTACTGACTGTTGACATCTAGTGGAAGGCGTAGGAAGTGCAAACAGATCCATATATTACAGGGAATTGAATAGGCGATGACTTTAACATCGACCACTCTCATAATTCTCACTTCCGGTTTAGATTTTTTCTCAGGTTTGTGCCTGCCATATGAGTTCTGTTATACTCACAGACATCATTCAAACAGTTTTAGAAACTTCAGCGTGTTTTCTATCCAATAGTAATAATAATATGCATATATTAGCATCTGGGACAGAGTAGGAGGCAGTTCACTATGGGCACGTAATTCATCCAAAAGTGAAAATGCTGCTCCCTATATCAAAGAAGTTAAACCACGTCAGAGCCCTGGTCAAAAGTAGGGCACTATATAGGGAATAGGGTGCCATTTGTGACACAGCCGGATTGATGCTGAAACAAAAATCTCTGTCGTATAGACATTGTTCTTGTGTGAACACCTTCCTTTTCCATGTGGGAGAGAGGACTGCCTTTGGGGATATTGGCTCTGCTTACAGAATGCCATTGTACATGTTCTCAAATGTACTCAGTTAAATACACATTCACATGCACGTGCATGCACACAAACAAGCAAGCAAAATTACACACGCCCTCCTCATCTCTGCATGTTTTCCCATCCACTGTCTATCCATCTCCATCTTTCCATAGCAAATTAACACTGCCTCATACATCAGGCCTGTTTGATGAGAAATTGATACAGTACTAACTCATTTGCCCCTCACAGTCTCTCACCCACTCTGCCCTGGGCTGAGGCACGCATACGGGAAGGGCTTGTGTGTGTTTGTGTGGCGTTTCGGCGGTTTAATCGCAGACCACTTGACCCTGACGGGTGGACGGAGGGTGGCTGGTGCAGTCATCCGGTCCTGGTGTTAATGGTCTATGAGAGAGTGTGAGGTTGTTAAGAAGTGCTATATGTCTGTCACATACATGCACACACACACACACACACACACACACACACACACACACACATAAACAAACACACACACATGCACACTTCTAAACCTGTTAGTGTCATTTCCCAATCTGCCGTACTGCTTTGATGCCTAGCCCTACCACTACTAATGACAATGGACATCAGGGTGGCTAGGAAGCCATCACTGCTTTGTTTCTTATCATGTGACCATACACATGCTGATTTGTGTGAGGCTGTTCTATGCCTGTGAGTGTGTGTGTGTGTGTGCATCATGTACCCAATTAAATGAAAAGGGTTTCAGGAATCATCTTATCAAAACCAGTGCTTTAGCAGATATCAGATGTGCCTTATTGAATTTGCTAGATGGATGGATTGCAGAGGAAATCTCAGAAAGCCTTTAGAATTAAAGCAAAGTCTTCTTCTATTAGCAGACTAGTGTATGGATTCCCTATAGAACCAGGGCACCAGGGAGAGGAGAAGAGTTCCCAGAATGGCAGCTAGTGCTTACTAATACAGAAATAGCCCTGAAGAGAGAGAAGCTCTCTGTAGTATCCTGCCTTTTCCCTTCCTTTCAGATGAGGTGGAGGGGATGGCGGGAGGGAGAGAGAGAGAGAGCGAGTGATTGAATTAATTATGTTTTATCACCTTTTAGCTGATTGAAGCCCACCTTAGTCCCTACAGACAGCTTGTGTTTGTGTCTTCTCAGGCGCCAAATGGATTCGGCTAGCCGTCACCGTAGCAGCAGTTGCCATCTCGGTTGTCAGGGACATGGACTAGACTGGGGGGCCTGAGTGGTGAGTCATTCGGTTGGAAGCTTTGCTCTTTTACATTGTGTATTAATCAACCTCTCTCTCTCTTTAATGTAATGTAATAGTATAAGGGTCTTTCATCAAACACAAAATGCCAAAATCAAACACAAAATACAATTTTTGATGTACTGTTTTTTTTACATTAAGTTGCCCTTATTTATGTCAAGGATTCCATCCTCTAAATCCTGTCAGACTAGCATTATAGGCTAACAAAATGTATAACATCTAAACAATAGCCATTTAGTAAGAGCCTGTGATGAAAACCATTTGGCATGAGAGAGAGAGGCTATGATTGAGATTGAGGCTGCATCCCAAAATAGCACCCTATTCTATATACAGTGCACTACTTTCGACCAGAACACACACACACACACACACACACACACACACACACACACACACACACACACACCTCTCTGTTTAAAGTAGTGAACTATATAGGGAATAAGACAATGTCTTTTGAGACACTGCGGGAGTGTTCTATCAAGCCCATCTCTCTCATCTCCCGCATATCAGTTGTTCTCTGCTGTGGTGCTGTGATAAACACGCATCGAAACGCGGAAGCATTCAGATGTCAATGGGATCGATTGGGTGATGGATCAGGCCTGGGAATAAATTACACATGGCTTCACAATCGCCGTCAGTTAGTTAAACAGGCAGGGAATTGATTTACAAGGAGACTGCTTTCAAACTGTTAACACCAGAGACAGATAGATTGCGAGTGATAGAGAGTGTAACATAGTTATGGATAAGAGTATACCAAGAGAGAAAGTGAATGGAGAGAGAGACAGAAAGTAAATTGACAGAGAGAAAGAGACAGAAGAGCACTATGTAGGGAATGAGGTGGCATTTTAGACACAGATCATGACATATCACAGATCTTACACAAAATCATTTTACCGTATGTCTCGGTTTGACAAACAGATTCCTGTTCTCAAATGTATACAGAAAGAGCAATTGAAAACTGGCCACCTACTGCTGTGGGACATGTCATACAATTTCAAATTTAGCTATCTCCTCCCACGACTTAGACCCCCACCAAGCTACCTTCCTAGCGGCCATTTCCTATGCCAAGTATGTTTCAGGACAAAAGACCAAAGTCAAGAGAAAGCACACATAATTTATGCCTTGGGACACTAACATTGTGTAGACTAGACCTGAGTTCAAATACATGACAATGTCTTATACTCTCTTCCAATGAGCCTTCACCCAATTTGTTGGATGGCCCTTACAGCATGGCTCATACTAGGTTTGAGTTTGCTTTAACAGATCATAGGGAGGGGGGCAGGCTTGCAAGGAATAACAACGCATCATGACAGAGGCACTTCCCTACCACAGTGTATGGAAAAACAAGCAGAGCCTTGACTGTTTCACAAACTCTCTACTCCCTTTATGACTGAACCCCCCGCATGGCCTGGCCTTCGACAGTTTATTCCTTGTGAAGATAAACACTTCTATAAATAAGAGAGGACAAAGCGAATCACCTCTCTGTTTAAGGCAATCGTTCAGGACACAGCACCTCTTCCATACACAGCCAGGACAGATTGTTTATTTTATTTAATCTGGGTGTTATGATGGTGGGTGATGGTGGGTCTGTGTGTGTATTGGACCAGTTGGGGAATGGTTGGAGAGGGGCAGAGACTTTGTCCCAAATGGCACCCTATTCCCTGTAGTGCTTTGGTCAAAAATACTGCACTTCATAGGGAATAGGGTACCATTTCTGAGGCAGACAGATAGAACCCAGAGCAGCGTGTGGTATTTGCTATTTTCCACGGATCCAGATGGCCATCACCTCATGTTGATTTTGGAGCCCTGCTCCTGCCAAGCCTGCCAAGCCTCTCCTCCCCACGGCGGCGACGAAAGGCGAGAAGAACCAAGATGTTAAACACGACCCCCCCAGCTCCTCGCCTTGTTCCTAGCCTCCATGGCGAAACAGGGATTGTGATTGTATGCTGGCTACACTGAGAATTGAGAGCCAGGATGGATTTGGAGGCTGAGCCGAGGGAGAGAATGGAGGGAGCGAGAGATATAGAGAGAGGTTGGATTTGAGGTTGAGCCGGAGGGAGAGAAAGAGAGAGAGAGAAATAGAGGGATGCTGGCTAGGAAGAAGAGCAGAACAAACTAAACGAAAACTCATCAGCTCCCCCTCAAGCTGTGTTCTGTGAGATGATTTCTGCCGTCTGTCTCTTTTCTAGCCAACACCAACCTTCTGTGTTTGCTAACTTTACCTCCCCCACCTGCCATGATGGGATCATTTGTTGCACCACCATTATGACCTAGCTGTATAATTATGACTGTTGACTGCTGCCCTGCTCTTAGCCCACTCGTGGTGTCCTCCTAACCTTAAAGGTCAACTGAACGCATGAACTAACTTCTCTGGTTGATATCGATATTAGTCAGAAACATTGCAATGCCAAAATGTACTAAAAAGTACAAGTAGGATCATTTTGGTCATATAGTCAGCAGATTCCAAAACGGAGTATTGTGTAACCGAGTTTGTCACGACTTATATTGGATTGGGTTTTCATTTAGATCATGCAAACTTGCCCACTAACACGGAATAATCACCTTGGGAGAATTGTCATGCATAGAGAAACAGCTGTGCTGATTGCGCTCTATCCAATCGTATGGACAGTGAGACAGACCGGACTTGTTAACACACATGTCGCCAATGTTATGTTGAAAGAACACTTGCCCTCCTAAACCCTTTATGGTTGGTCACTTGCTGATGTGTTTGATAGTGATCATTCAATGTGCCCAGTGCTGGACTTGGATGGAAATTTGGGTGCCGGTAATGTTTGTATTTGTATACTTTTTAGCTAACCCAGCAAACATGACCTCATTATCCCCATGTGGGTACTCAGTGGGGAAGGTGGGCAAGGGTTAGCCCAAAGCAAGCCCACACCAGCCCGACACGGGTTAGCCCACAACAAGCCCAACACAGGCTAGGTGTCTGTCATCATGACATACAGCACTTTGGGGTGGACACCCACCTGTCTCGATCAATGAGAGAAGACTTGAATTCACACCAGCCTAACATGGGCTAAACCACACCAGACCAACATGGGCCAGCCCACACCTAGCCCAACATGAGCTAGCCAACACCAAGCCCATGAAAGTCTAACATGGTCTAGCCTACACCAAACCAACAAAGGCTAGGTGTCTGTCATAATGACATGTAGCAATTTGGGGTGGACACCCAACTGTCTTGATCAATGAGAGAAGACTTGAAATAGACAACATGGTGGCGTCCACATTATTGGATTACTTTATGGAGTCAAAAAGTTATTTTAATACCAGAGCCTTTTCTAAATTCAAACGGACCCCCTGCAACTGGACACAGACATTTTATGAGACTCCTGTTTCCAGGAATTGAGGATGAAGACTATCGCCAAGCTAAGTTTGGTTGAAGATTCTCTGTTCTACACCAAATAGTACCTATCCTGTAACTCCCTGTAATGGATCCCAAAAATCTTTGGCTAAATCACAGTATCTGGTCTAACATTCTGTAGCTAGTACCACTAACAAAAGGCTTGGTAGGAAACGTTTGTTCATACAGAATGGTTGACATTAAACTCATTACAAGTATTTTCCCTTTTCCTGATGAAACTAGAGAAATTATATTGAGTTCAAATTAATACAATGAAAACTTGGTTTGGAAAGGCCATTGACACCTGCGCTAATAAGTGATTTAAATACATTCCAGGGTTATGATTTTTTTGTCACCCACCAGCATCAACATTGCCGGAGTAACAAAACCATGGATGACTTGGACTACATGGTACATGATAAAAAAATGGCCACATAAATTCATAATTAAAAACTTTACAAGGTAAAAGTAAAAGAATGTTTTCTAAAAACAATTGACAATGACAACTGAACACTGTAGAACTTAAATAAAACGCACATACAAGGCAAGACATATACAGCTTGACATATACAAGACATATACAGCTAGCTACTTAAGAACATGCTTGGTTAAAAACTACAAAAATGACTATTAATGTAGGAGAATATAACACATTAGACGTGATAAAATATAATACAAAGAAAAAACATGTGTTTTCTATTTTTTTTATCCATCATCTTTGAAATGCAAAAGAAAGGCCATTATATACTTAGGAGTCTACGCACAATTTATATTTTGGCCACTATATGGCAGCAGTGTATGTGCAAAGTTTTAGACTGATCCAATGAACCATTGCATTACTGTTCAAAATGTTGTATCAAGTCTGCCCAAATGTGCCGAATTGGTCAATTGATACATTTTCAAGTACATAACTATACAGAACATACAACAATTATTTGGTAATAAAAAGTTTAATTTTACACACTCCCAGGAATGTCTTAAATTATGGATAATTAGCTTCCCTACAGAAAAGACACTGGAGGTTCATTTGTAAATTGGGAGGCCCTCGAACACATAGTGAGCGCTTGAGGGGGGGCTATCCAGGGGCTCTGAGGTAACGGAATGTATGAGGAAAAAAGTGACAAACACAACGTAGCAGCGTAGCAGACAGAGTAAACAGCCAAGTAGCCTTCTAACTATGGTGGTGAAATGGAGAGCACTCTCCAAGGTGCTGATTATTTCAAAGCACTTTAGACATCACTGCAGAACACCCGCCATACACATATGCACACATACTCAGCTGTGGGACATACATGATTTTCAAGACATCAATGCAGCAGTAGAACAAATATCACAATATTCGAATACAAGTTCAAAATAAAATAAACCAATCTAGGCTACAGCAGAACACATATGAGAATATATAGGCCTCCTGCCTATGTGATAATATGACGCACATATTCAGTTGAACCTCACAGTAGAGAACAAGTTTGTAAAGGAAAAATGTGTTCCTACCTTAGGTTTCAAAACCTACCACAATGACTTTTCCCATGTCAAGTCCATTTAACTGTCAATTTCTTTCTCAAAGCCATGAGCGAGCCTGTGTTTGTGACGTTTATACACATTCTAAGGCTCTTATGAAGACTCTGGCTGTAGTGTCTATTTTTGAATTTTGAGTGTTAACTATAACCTGGGTGTCCTCTTTAACATTGTCTACAATGATAGCTGCCACTAAATGCGCATTAGTTCGGGCATGTTCAAAAACCTATTTTCTGAGGGCTCTTTGTTGTTGTTTTTACATCGGAGGTGGAGGACGTTACTGTACGTTCCACCCATTCTTTTGCTAGTTTAATCCCTCCAGTCGTTTCTAGACCCAAGCTCCCTACCTTTTTGCATGTTGGACTGCCTAGTTTAACATTTGCTTGATCTTGAACTGAGCCTCCGTCCAACTTGCACCTGCTCTGAGCACTTCGTCGGTGGATGCTCTTGATTACACAGAAGGGTCCCGAGCATTTATGTGATTTTTTTTATGTGATGGTTTTTCTGGGGGGCGGGAGAAATAACGAGGCAACTTGATTTAACTGTGCTAACTTTTATTAGTATGTTTACAGTGCGAACACTGAAACAATGAATAAATCATGCCCCGGGAGGTACTGGATCTGGGAAAATGAAATCTGAGAGGTGCCGGATCCTGTTCGAATGAAGCACTGCCTGGAGGTCAATAGAGCCGAAATGACAGCAATGTATCTTTACAGCCCTGCTACAAAAGGTAAATTCTCAATGGATGACACACGTATGCATTCCATCTTCTGATAGATAATCAGAAATAAAGTTGGTTTGGTTGGTTTCTGGTGTAGCAGGTAGAACGTCAAATTGACACAATGCTGATGGGTTTGGATCTTGGTCATCATCTATGGCTGACTGTTTCCTCCATCCAACAGGACCAAGCTGTCCTGTACATTATAGATTGACATTGGGATAACATGAAACAAATGATTACTTCAATAGTACATGGTACCATGCAATGTCATATTCCTGTATACACCGCACTTTATCCTGTGCATATGCCAATTAAAGATTGATTTAGATTTTGACATTATACTGATAACGTACTCACTGTTAATGAATTCAACCACCTCATCTTCTTCAATGCTCTCTAGGCTTGTGAATCACTATCAATGCTCTGTTGACTACAGCTAAGTTGTAACGCTGACCAAATACACTAAGTGTAAAAAACATTAAGAACACCTTCTTAATATTGAGTTGCACCCCCCTTTTGCCTCAATTCGTCGGGGGGTGGACTATTAAAGGTGTCGAAAGCATTCCACAGGGATCCAATGCTTCCCACAGTTGTGTCAAGTTGGCCGGATGTCCTTTGGGTGGTGAACAGGGAATCTGTTGAGTGTTAAAAACCCAGCAACATTGCAATTCTTGACACACTTGTCCCGGGTTTGTCCCGGGTTTGTTGTTGTAGATCCCTGCTGTTTGTTGTTGTTATCAATCTTCCCTGTGACCTGCCCTGTTTGGAACTGTGAGGAGTAACAGCGTAACCTAAGTTGCTAGCTACCATGACAAACACCAAAGCTGGCTGGTGGATTCAACTAATAAAATAATGTACAACTTGACCAGAGAGGTCCAGGACTTGAAGAAGAGTTTGCAGTTCTCCCAGGGTCAACCCGATGAGTTGAAACAGGAGAATGGCAAGATGACAGCAATCATTAATTAATTGAGAGAGGACATCAATTCTGTGTGTGAAGTCATGATAACAATGATGGAGAAATCTCAAGGGACAATCAAGGAGGAACAACATGGTAGTGGACGGAATTGCAGAACCTCCACATGAGACCTCGACGGAGTCTGAGGACAAAGTGAGTGAAATTATCTCTGAGAAAATTGAAGATGGACCACAGGAAGATTGAGGTGGAGCATGCCCACAGGACTGGAAAACCCACCACTGGCCCAGGTGATAGGCCCAGGCCGATAGTGATCAAGTTCCTGAGGTTCAAGGACAAGGTAGCTGTTTTGGAAAGAGCCAAGAACTTGAGAGGAACGTATATGTTCCTCGACGAGGACTATCCTGAAGCCGTGCACCAGAAGAGGAAATAACTTATCCCAGTCATAAAAGCTTCCAGAGCGTGTGGGGGCATTTCTTGCATCTGCTATGACAGGCTCATTGTCCACCCTCCCTCCCAAAAGCCTGGAAGGGATGACAGAGCCAAGCCTATGGGTTCGTAACTTCAACCCCGCAGCACACACACACACACACACACCAATTGATTAACTGCTGAATGTATTTTTTTTTTTATCTTGCTTTGTTTTCTCCTTTCCACGTGTCTGTTAAGCTACCAGGAAAGGGCTGAAAATAGCCCACATTAATAATATATGTAACCATAGAAAAAAGGTTCATGTATTCAATAACTTGCTAACATCAGATAACATTCATATATTAGCCGTTTCTGAGACTCACTAAGGTAATTCATTTGATGATACAGCAGTAGCTGTAGAAGTGACAGAAATGCGTATGGGAGAGGTGTTGCTGTATATATTCAGAGTCATATCCTTTAGAGAAGATCTTATGTCATGTGTTACTGAAGTGTTGTGGTTGCAGGTTCACTGGGCACATCTAAAGCTTTTTCTTTTGGGGTGTTGCTATAGGCCACCAAGTTCTAACAGTCAGTATCTAAATAATATGTGTGAAATGCTTGAATGTGTAAGTGATGTAAACAGAGAGGTCTACTTTCTTGGGGACCTGAATATTGACTGGTTTTCATCAAGCTGTCTGCTCAAGAGGAAGCTTCTCACTGTAACCAGTGCCTGTAACCTGGTTCAGGTTATTAATCAACATACCAGGGTGTTTATTAAACACTACAGGAACAAGATCATCCACATGTATCGATCACATTTTTACTAATACTGTAGAACTTTGTTCTAAAGCTGTATCCGTACCCATTGGATGCAGTGATTACAATATAGCTGCTATATCCAGGGAAGCCAAAGTTCCAAAAGCTGTGCCTAAAATAGTATATAAGAGATCATACAAAAGATTATGCTGTGACTCTTATAAGAATTATGTTAAAAATATTTGTTGGTTTGATGTCATTAATAAGGAGTATCCAGACGCTGCACTTGATGATATTAATGGCGCCTGAGTAGATGGCTGCCGTTTTACGGTCGCCTAACCAATTGTGCTATTGTGTGTATTTTTTTGCATTATTTGTAACTTATTTTGTATATAATATTTCTGCCACCATCTCTTATGAACAAATATAGCTTCTGGATATCAGAACACCGATTACACACCTCGTACTGGACAAAGCTTTTTTCTTTAACGAGTCGGACGCAAAGGATTTACATCAGACACCGGACCAGGCCCAAATCCCAATCATTCGCATGAATTAGAGACAGAGATATAGCGGACGTAGGTCAGGGTGCCTTGTAAGAATCCGACGGCGAGTGAGTAACCCGCCTCTACCATCATTGGATAACAAACTGGATGAGC
This sequence comes from Salvelinus namaycush, assembly GCF_016432855.1. Taxonomy (NCBI): domain Eukaryota; kingdom Metazoa; phylum Chordata; class Actinopteri; order Salmoniformes; family Salmonidae; genus Salvelinus; species Salvelinus namaycush. The sequence goes on from NC_052339.1 coordinate 7,217,655, forward strand.
TCCGATCAAGACTATCCTACCAACAAAACATTAAAAACTGTTATATCTTATGTTACACCTAGTCGTGGCTGAACGACGACAAGATAGAACAGCTGCCGCCGGTAAGACAAGGGTTGGCGGTCTGTGTCTATTTGTCAATAACTGCTGGTTCACAAAATCTAATATTAAGGAAGTCTCGAGGTTTTTGCTTGCCTGAGGTAGAGTATCTCATGAATAGCTGTAGACCACAGTATTTACCAAGAGAGTTTTCATCTATATTTTTCGTAGCTGTCTATTTACCATCACAAACCGAAGCTGGCACTAAGACCGCACTCAACGAGCTGTATAAGGCCATAAGCAAACAAGAAAATGCTCATCCAGAGGCAGCGCTCCTAGTGACCGGGGACTTTAACCCTTTGACGCGTACGATCACATATTTGTGATCATTGTTGAGTGGTCCTTGCAGCATACGATCTCAAATTTGTAATTGGAACAGTAGCAACAGAACGTATGATGCAACAAACGCATCTAAACACCATTGTGATAGGAACAGCATCTAAATATTTTTTTGTACTGATGGAAAATAAAGGTCTTAAACTCAGACTTGTCTAGGTGCTGCTGTGCGTTTTTGTTGCTAACCTTACTTTGCCACCTGACAACTTGACGGTTTTTACTTTAAAATTACCGTTTATATTTTTCGTTTTTTTCCCTCGCTCGACTTTTTTTCATTCGACTTTTTCACTCCGGAAGCTTTATGTGGACGTGGTTCGTCAGGACCTCCAGCAGCCAAAGCTAAGTAGTAACATTAACATGATGCCTTCTAATTGCAGTCGCTGTAATCATAATATACAGGAGAATGATTGCCTTACGGCGAGGATAGCTGTGCTGCAAGCCCAGCTTCAGACGCAATCGTTAGGCAAGGGTAATTTCAGTGTAGGAAAGGATGAAACAGCATCTGTGCCACCAGTAAGTACAGATAGTAGTATAAATCCCCTCGCACAGTCCCCGCATCCGGACAACTTTCTCATGGCTTCTGGAGGGAAATGCTGTAGGAATGCTCAACTGGTGTCGCTCATTCAGCCGACAGAAACTTTCAACCGGTTCTCCCCATTAAGCAGCGGGTCGAAGTCAGAGGCCGAGCCTTCTCTGATCTCTACTCCTCACGTTACGGGGTCTGAGACGCCGAAGGCTCCCACCAATAGCTCTGACAAATTGAAAACCCTAGTCATTGGCGACTCCATTACCCGTAGTATTAGACTTAAAACTAATCATCCAGCGATCATACACTGTTTACCAGGGGGCAGGGCTACCGACGTTAAGGCTAATCTGAAGATGGTGCTGGCTAAAGCTGGTGAGTGTAGAGAGTATAGGGATATTGTTATCCACGTCGGCACCAACGATGTTAGGATGAAACAGTCAGAGGTCACCAAGCGCAACATAGCTTCAGCGTGTTAATCAGCTAGAAAGATGTGTCAGCATCGAGTATTTGTCTCTGGCCCCCTCCCAGTTAGGGGGAGTGATGAGCTCTACAGCAGAGTCTCACAACTCAATCGCTGGTTGAAAACTGTTTTCTGCCCCTCCCAAAAGATAGAATTTGTAGATAATTGGCCCTCTTTCTGGGATTCACCCACAAACAGGACCAAGCCTGGCCTGTTGAGGAGTGATGGACTCCATCCTAGCTGGAGGGGTGCACTCATCTTATCTACGAACATAGACAGGGCTTTAACTCCCCTAGCTCCACAATGAAATAGGGTGCAGGCCAGGCAGCAGGCTGTTAGCCTGCCAGCTTAGTGGAGTCTGCCATTAGCACAGTCAGTGTAATCAGCTCAGCTATCCCCATTGAGACCGTGGCTGTGCCTCGACTTAGGTTGTGCAAAAATAAACATGGCGGTGTTCGCCTTAGCAATCTCACTGGAATAAAGACCTCCTCCATTCCTGCCATTATTGAAAGAGATTGTGATACCTCACATCTCAAAATAGGTCTACTTAACGTTAGATCCCTCACTTCCAAGGCAGGTATGGTCAATGAACTAATCACTGATCATAATCTTGATGTGATTGGCCTGACTGAAACATGGCTTAAGCCTGATGAATTTATTGTGTTAAATGAGGCCTCACCTCCTGGTTACACTAGTGACCATATCCCCCATGCATCCCGCAAAGGCGGAGGTGTTGCTAACATTAATGATAGGAAATTTCAATATACCCCCAAAAAATGACGTTTTCGTCTTTTGAGCTTCAAGTCATGAAATCTATGCAGCCTATTCAATCACTTTTTATAGCTACTGTTTAGAGGCCTCCTGGGCCATATACAGCGTTCCTCCGGAGTTCCCTGAATTCCTATCGGACCTTGTAGTCATGGCAGATAATATTCAATTTTTTGGTGACTTTAATATTCACATGGAAAAGTCCACAGACACACTCCAAATGTCTTTCGGAGCCATCATCGACTCAGTGGGTTTTGTCCAACATGTCTCCGGACCTACTCTCTGCGACAGTCATACTCTGGACCTAGTTTTGTCCCACTTTAAGATGTTGTGGATCTTAAAGTTTTTCCTCATAATCCTGGACTATCGGACCACCATTTTATTATGTCTGCAATCGCAACAAATCATCAGCTCAGACCCAAACCAAGGATCATCAAAAGTAGTGGGTATCTTTTGGACAACCCAAAGATTCCAAGATACCCTTCGAGACTCCCTCCGCCTACCCAAGGATGTCAAAGTACAAAAATCAGTTACCCACCTATCTGAGGATCTCAATTTAACCTTGCGCAATACCCTAGATGCAGTAGCACCCCTAAAAACAAAAAACATTTGTCATAAGAAACTAGCTCCCTGGTATACAGAAAATACCCATGCTCTGAAGCAAGCTTCCAGAAAATTGGAACGGAAATGGCGCCACACCAAACTGGAAGTCATCCGACTAGCTTGGAAAGACAGTACCGTGCAGTATCGAAGAGCCCTCGCTGCTGCTTGATCCTCCTATTTTTCCAACTTACCTCTCTGGGATAGGTGGGACATTAGCGTCCCACCTGGCCAAAATCCAGTGAAAATGCAGAGCGCCAAATTCAAATAAATTACTATAAAAATTAAACTTTCATCAAATCACACATGCAAAACACGAAATTAAAGCTACACTTGTTGTGAATCCAGCCAACGTGTCAGATTTCAAAAAGGCTTTACGGCGAAAGCAAACGATGCTATTACCTGAGGATAGCACCCCAGCAAACAAACACAGACAATCATATTTCAACCCTCCAGGCGCGACACAAAACGCAGAAATAAAGATATAATTCATGCCTTACCTTTGACGAGCTTCTTCTGTTGGCACTCCAATATGTCCCATAAACATCACAAATGGTCCTTTTGTTCGATTAATTCCGTCGATATATATCCAAAATATCAATTTATTTGGCGTGTTTGATCCAGAAAAACACCGGTTCCAACTCGCGCAACATGACTACAAAATTTCTCATAAGTTACCTGTAAGCTTTGTCCAAACATTTCAAAGTATTTCCTAATACAACTTTAGGTATTTTTTAAAGTAAATAATCGATAAAATTTAAGACGGGACATAATGTGTTCAATACCGGAGGGAAAAAAAATGGAGAGTGCTTTTCAGGTCACGCGCCTCTAACAAAGATTACACTTCCCTCGTTCTGAACAGTGCTACTTCTTCATTTCTCCAAGGAAAAACCTCAACCAAATTCTAAAGACATTTACTCCTGAGGTGCTGACCTGTTGCACCCTCGACATCCACTGTGATTATTATTATTTGACCCTGCTGGTCACCTATGAACATTTGAACATCTTGGCCATGTTCTGTTATAATCTCCACCCGGCACAGCCAGAAGAGGACTGGCCACCCCTCATAGCCTGGTTCCTCTCTAGGTTTCTTCCTAGGTTCTGGCCTTTCTAGGGAGTTTTTCTAGCCACTGTGCTTCTACACCTGCATTGCTTGCTGTTTGGGGTTTTAGGCTGGGTTTCTGTACAGCGCTTTGAGATATCAGCTGATGTAAGAAGGGCTTTATAAATACATTTGATTTGATTTGATCCAAGCATCACATGGAACACAACCACAGCCAAAGTCATTCCATAAACCAGTCTAAATAACAGGTTTTCACATTTTCCAGGTTTTTCACATTTTCCCTAGCCAATATCCTTTAGCATAATCTGTAGACTACTGTGGAGCACGATTTGGGTTGTTACATTACATCGTAATGTAGCTATTGTTAGATTCCTTTGATTACAAAACAGTCCGAGTACAGATGTTAGTTAGCTAAGTAGCCATATTAGCTAACTTTAACATTGAACACACTAAGGTTAGCAGCTAACATAGCTAGCAGGCTAAAAACTCAACGCACATTTACATAGCTACCAGTCCATGAGGTCGGTGGCCATTTTGGCATCACTCTTAATACCTTTCAAAATAATTCCAAGGTTTATCCGGTTTCTGGATTGATCATCAATTGTCTTTTTGTTGCATCATTTTCTCTTTTGGGGTCGAGTTAATTCAGAACCAAGAATTATGCTTTATTCTGTCTACATTTCTGAAAGCGTTGTCCCTCTTTCCAGGACAGTTTATCTGTAATCTAATTAGCTAGCTTGTTGGCTTCGTCTGCTCTGTGTTTGTTTCTGGCAGCTGTAGCTTGCAAGTGACTTTCCTTTCATTTCTAGCTGCAGAGCCATGGCAGCAAGATTGGGGCTCAATACCTTTGTTTTCATTCAAATTGGAAAAACAACACAAGAAGTGAATTCCATCTTGGGCCAACATTGTGGACATGTTTGCTGGGAATATTCTATAAGAGATGCAAGGACTCAAGCAGTATAACATGTGAGGTGCCGGTACTCAATTATATGACCTCCTGCCAGTCAGGCACTGAGTCTGCACTGAGTCTGAGCCTCTTGTGTCCCTCCATAACCTGTTTTGTAACATGATTCGCTATGAAAGAGTGCCAGACAGACACACAATCTGGTAATAGATAGTGCAGCAGCAGACTCAATAGTATACATCATTTGTTTTACTTGAGAAATACTGCACCAAACACCATAGGTAGATGTACGATTGCACAACTAAAACTGTCTCAGCAAAAACGTCAAAATGAATTACAGATTTATTGATTTATCTTAATTCTGACAATTTTGAGGATGTGGTGGGATATGTTGTGGCTACTGTCTCTAGAGGGTACGATAACACACTCACATTGAGTTTGGCGCTCAGAGATCAACACAACCCAAGAAGATATCCCCCGTGTTGGAGTCAACATAAGTCAGAAATAGCATTATAAATATTCACTTACCTTTTATGATCTTCATCAGAATGCACTCCCAGGAATCCCAGTTCCACAAATGTTTGATTTGTTTCATAAAGTCCATAATTTATGTCCAAATTCCTCCGCGTTCAGTACACAATCTAAACTCACGACGCGCAGGCAGGTCCAGGAAAAAGTTCAGACGAAAAGTCATATTACAGTCCGTGAAACATGTCAAACGAAATATAGAATCAATCTTTAGGATGTTTTTAACATAAATCTTCAATAATGTTCCAACCGGAGAATTTCTTTGTCTTCAGAAAAGCAATGGAACAGAGCTCGCTCTCACGTGAATGAGCGTCACGTGCTCAAGGCATTCTGGCAGACCTCTGACTCATTCCCTTCTCATTTGGCCCCACTTCACAGTAGAAGCATCAAACAAGGTCCTAAAGACTGTTGACATCTAGTGGAAGCCTTAGGAAGTGCAACATGGCCAATATACCACTGTATCTTCAATAGGGAATGAGTTGAAAAACGACCAACCTCAGATTTCCCACTTCCTGGTTAGATTTTTTCTCAGGTTTTTGTCCGCCATATGAGTTCTGTTATACTCACAGACATCATTCAAACAGTTTTAGGAACTTCAGAGTGTTTTCTATCCAAATATAGTAATAATATGCATATATTAGCAACTGGGACTGAGTAGCAGGCAGTTTACTCTGGGCACGCTTTTCATCCAAATGTGAAAATGCTGCCCCCTATCCATAACAAGTTAACAACAAGTTTATTTTTAAAATGGTGTAAAGTACTTGTATGTCTGAGGAATTTTAATTATGAGATTTCTGTTGTTTTGAATTTGGCGCCCTGCACTTTCACTGGCTGTTGTCATATCGATCCCGTTAACGGGATCCCAGCCATAAGAAGTTTTAAGCAAAAGAAGAGCCTTGTCACCAAGTTCACCAACTTTGCTACAGCCCAGGCTAAGCACATCTCAGTGCTAAATCTCTCTATCTTCCATAGGAGTGGCAAGTTGGGCTATACCGACCTGTTCCACTCCTCGGAGCAGGTGGCTTGCTCAACTCCACTACACAGGGACTGGGCCAGTGTTGTAAGGCGAAAGGGCCGAAAGGAGTCACGACCTGGGAGGCCCCTTCCCAACTTGGAAGATCTGCTTTGCTTAACAAAAAGGTTGTGGCCCTTTTGCTCTCCAGCAGCCGATATCGCTACCTTCAAACAACCTGGTGATAATACCAGTCCCCCCCATGCACAACCATCAGAATTGCATCAAGCGGAACCCAGACAGTGCACAACAGAGGGCCACCACACCACCGGACTACTGCAGCATCAGTCCACCAAGACAACGGAGGCCCTTGTCGCTCCCCACGTCAGCCTCATTCTCAGAGGCATCGGCCTGTCTCCAAAAGGGTCCCCCACACCACCATGCTACGGAGGCACTTGTGCACCGAGCCAACAGAGGCCCTCGTCGACCCCACGTGACAGCCCTCCTCTCAGGGGCAGCGCCCCTCAACGACAAAAGTGCCACTCGCCTCAACGTGTACCCCCCTCATCTGTCGTTGATCCATGAACTTTTAGTAATGCTTCCCACAATCTTGAAGCTGCTACCTGAGGCTGACTCTGGTAATACATGTGGGTTCGAATGACAATAGTCAGGGCAGCTCCAAATGCCTGAAACAAGACTTCATGGACCTGGTAGGAGCCGCAAAGTATGCAGGCTCCTTATCTCTGTTCCGCTACCCTCAAGAGGTCGTGGGTCTAACCGCTGCAGCAAACTCCTTCAGCAAACGCTGAAAACATACTGTGCATCAGTGAAAGTGGCATTCAGTGACAATTTCGAACTATTTTGGAAGCGGAATGCACCCAAACGGCCACGGAGCATAGCTTCTCTCTGCGAACATGGCACGGTCGCTAACCCAGTGACTCTCTGACAGCCCAAGCTCCCAGGTACTTCCTGTTATTACTACTCATTCCCGTGTATGTTCTGTTAGAAATGATCTCAGTTCTATGAGTGCTAAAATCCGTCATCAAATTCCTATTGAGCTACTTCCCCTCATTAATACTGGTTACTCCACCAGTCTGCTCCCACTCAGATGGCAGACTCGGGCTAGGTCTAATGCACATTCATTTGCAAAGTATTATCTCCAAGATGGACATTTGGGTTCGGATAATCCTGACATTCTGTTTGCAGATTGTGGGTGAATAAAAGTTTAAATTGTTGGATATATGCTGGTATGCCGGTGATCAGTGTCCAAAACACGGCAAAGGCTGGTCACCTGCAAAAACAACAACATTGTCACGTTCCTGACCTGTTTTCTGTTGTTTTGTATGTGTTTAGTTGGTCAGGACGTGAGCTGGGTGGGAATTCTATGTTGTGTGTCTAGTTTGTCTGTTTCTATGTCAGCCTAGTGTGGGTTCTCAATCAGAGACAGATGGTAGTCGTTGTCTCTGATTGAGACTCATATATAGGAGGCTTGTTTTGTGTTGGGATTTTGTGGGTGTTTGTTACCTGTCTCTGTGTTTGTGTTCTGCACCAGATAGGTCTGTATCGGTTTTGCACATTTGTTATTTTGTAGGTTGTTTGTAGTGTTTCACTTGTGTTTGTATTAAACATGTTTAACACTAGCCGCGCTGCATTTTGGTCCTCTCCTTCACCCCTGGAAGAAAACCTTTACAGAAACACCCACCAAACCCGGACCAAGCAGCGTGGCAACGGGCAGCAGCAACAGCAGCAGCAGTACAAGGAGGAATGGACATGGGAGGAGATTCTGGACGGAGAGGGACCCTGGGCAGAGCCAGAGGAGTGTCGCCGTCCCAAAGCGGAGCTGGAGGCATCAAAAGCGGAGAGGCGGCATTATGAGGCGCTGGCAAGGCAGAGTGGCTGGAAACCCGAGAGGCTCACCCAAAAATTTCTTGGGGGGGGGGGATAAAGGGGAGTGTGGCGAAGCCGGGTTGGATACCTGAGCCAACTCCCCGGGCTTACCGTGGAGTGAGAGGGCGTCGTACTGGTCAGACACCGTGTTATGCGGTAAAGCGCACGGTGTCCCCAGTACGCGTGCTTAGCCCAGTGCGGGCTATTCCACCTTGCCGCACTGGGAGGGCTAGGTTGGGCATCGAGCCGGATGTCATGAAGCCGGCCCAACGTATCTGGCCTCCAGTACATCTCCTCGGGCCGGCGTACATGGCACCAGCCTTACAGGTGGTGTCCCCGGTTCGCCTGCATAGTCCAGTGCGGGCTATTCCACCTCGCCGCACTGGCAGGGCTACGGGCACCATTCAACCTGGTAAGGTTGGAGAGGCTCGGTGCTCAAGAGCGCGTGTCCTCCTTCACGGTCCGGTATATCCGGCGCCACCTTCCCGCCCCAGCCCAGTACCACCAGTGCCTACACCACGCACCAGGCTTCCAGTGCATCGCCAGAGCCCTGTTCCTCCTCCCCGCACTCGCCCTGAGGTGCGTGCCCTCAGCCCGGTACCTCCAGTTCCGGCACCACGCATCAGGCCTATAGTGCGTCTCAGCCGGCCAGAGTATGCCGTCTGCCCAGTGGTGCCTGAACTGCCCGTCTGCCCAGCGGCGCCTGAACTGCCCGTCTGCCCAGCGGCGCCTGAACTGCCCGTCTGCCCAACGCCGTCTGAACCGTCCGTCTGCCCAGCGCCGTCTGAGCCGTCCGTCTGCCCAGCGCCGTCTGAGCCATCCGTCTGCCCAGCGCCGTCTGAGCCATCCGTCTGCCCAGCGCCGTCTGAGCCATCCGTCTGCCCAGCGCCGTCTGAGCCATCCGTCTGCCCAGCGCCTTCTGAGCCATCCGTCTGCCCAGCGCCTTCTGAGCCATCCGTCTGCCCAGCGCCTTCTGAGCCATCCGTCTGCCCAGCGCCTTCTGAGCCATCCGTCTGCCACGAGCCATTAGAGCCGCCCGTCTGTCCCGAGCCATTAGAGCCGTCCGTCAGTCAGGAGCCGCTAGAGCCGTCCGTCAGTCAGGAGCCGCCAGAGCCGCCAGCCAGTCAGGAGCTGCCAGAGACGCCAGCCAGTCAGGAGCTGCCAGAGACGCCAGCCAGTCAGGAGCTGCCAGAGACGCCAGCCAGTCAGGAGCTGCCAGAGACGCCAGCCAGTCAGGAGCTGCCCTACAGTCATGAGCTGCCCTTCAGTCATGAGCTGCCCTTCAGTCATGAGCTGCCCTTCAGTCATGAGCTGCCCTTCAGTCATGAGCTGCCCTCCAGTCATGAGCTGCCCTCCAGTCATGAGCTGCCCTCCAGTCATGAGCTGCCCTCCAGTCATGAGCTGCCCTCCAGTCATGAGCTGCCTTCCAGTCCGGAGCTGCCACTAGTCCGGAGTTGTCCCTCTGTCCTGAGCTACCTCTCTGTCCTGGGCTACCTCTCTGTCCTGAGCTACCTCTTTGTCCTGAACTAGCTCTCTGTCCTGAGTTGTCTCCTCTATTGTAGAGGGGAGTTGGTGAAGGTTCCTGGACCATGGTCGGGGGCGAGGGTCGCCACTCAAGGGACGCTAAGGAGGTGGACAAAGACAATGGTGGAGTGGTGCCCTCGTCCACCGCCGGAGCCGCCACCGCGGACAGATGCCCACCCAGACCCTCCCCTTGAGTTTTAGGGGTGCGCCCGGAGTTCGCACCTTGAGGGGGGGGTTCTGTCACGTTCCTGACCTGTTTTCTGTTGTTTTGTATGTGTTTAGTTGGTCAGGACGTGAGCTGGGTGGGAATTCTATGTTGTGTGTCTAGTTTGTCTGTTTCTATGTCACTTGTGTTTGTATTAAACATGTTTAACACTAGCCGCGCTGCATTTTGGTCCTCTCCTTCACCCCTGGAAGAAAACCTTTACAAACATGGTCTTGTCATTCTTCAGCACCGTTGTGGAGTTCAATGGCTGTGCAGGTGGCTTATTTTGTGCAGAGGGAGGGAACTCCCATCTCACTTTATTCATAGTGCCGGCCAGACTGGTTTTCTTTGCTAGCAACTTGTTCACCAATGACAGTGAAGTGAAGAAATTGTCCATGATGACATTTCTCCCCTTGCCAAGGTAAGGTTCCACAAGCCTCATCACCATATTCTCTGACAATAGCTCACCTGCTGCACGATGTGAATATTTTCACAGATATTGAAAGCTGTACAATTTATGTAGCCTACTCACTGTTTAGCCTACTCCAAGTAGGTCAGAGTAGAATGATGACTGCTTTGATTCAGTGGACTGATATAGGGTACATACCATTTTAAGATTACAATGAGAATGGATCATTACAATTGAATAAGCTCACCCTGTTCTTCATTCACAATTGGTGATTACATAGTTATGCATTATTCCCTTCCCCTCGCTCATGAACTAACCAATTCTCCCCCTTTCTCCCTATCATACTTCACTTAATTTATTAAATCTGTTGTTATATGTAAGAACAATGACATGCCCTCTTAGAACTGGTTATAACTCCAGTTCTGTATGTGATATTAAGATTCTAACACCAACAGTGTGTTATAAAGACTTATTTAGGAAAAGTCAAGGACGGAAGGGGACAAAAAATGCCAGAGTAAAACCAATAAAATAGTAATTACCAGTCAAAAAGCCCGCTTTAGCTGTTCTAGTTTTAAAACAGACATTGATAAGCTGACTAAAAAGTTGAGAGTAAAGATTGGTTTCCTGTATAGAAATAAATCCTGTCTCACTTTTGAAAAAAGCAACACTTCTCCCAGTAATTGACTATGGCAGCTCAATCTACATGGCAGCCTCTTTAAAACCTCTAGATTCAGTATTCCACTCAGCCTAGCATTTCATCACTGGTTGTCACGCCCTGGCCTTAGTATTCTTTGTTTTCTTTAATATTTTAGTTAGGTCAGGGTGTGACATGGGGAAATATATGTGTTTTTGGATTGTCTAGGGGTTTGTATGTTAAATGGGTCATTGTCTTGTCTAGGTGTTTGTATGTCTATGGCTGCCTAGATTGGTTCTCAATTAGAGGCAGCTGTGGTTCATTGTCTCTGATTGAGAGCCATATTTAAGGCAGCCATAGGCATTGGGTTTTGTGGGTAATTGTCTATGTAGAACGTTTGTAGCTTTTGTATTGCACTTACGTTTGTAGCTTCACGGTCGTTTGTTGTTTTGTTTCGTTTTGTTATAAGTGTTCGTTTCGTGTTTCACTCGTCTCAAATAAAAGAGATCTATTTTTCACACGCTGCGCCTTGGTCCACTCATTATCCTCAAGACGATCGTGACAGAATTACCCACCAAACCGGGACCAAACAGCGTGTTAAGCAGCAGCAGGAGCAGCGCATAAAGGATTCTTGGACCTGGGAGGAGATACGGGGAGGTAAGGGACATTGGGCTCAACCGGGAGAATATCGCCTCCCTCGTGAAGAGCTGGAGGCAGCTAAAGCCGAGAGGAGGCGATATGAGGAGGCAGCACGGAAGCAAGGCTGGAAGCCCGAGAGTCAAACCCAAAAATGTATTGGGGGGGGTGGCTACAAGGGAGTGTGGCGAAGTCAGGTAGGAGACCTGCACCAACTCCCCGAGCTTACCGTGGAGCGCGAAAGTACGGGCAGACACCGTGTTATGCGGTAGAGCGCACGGTGTCTCCTGTACGTGTGCATAGCCCGGTGCGGGTTATTCCACCTCCCCGCACTGGCAGGGCTAGATTGAGTATTGAGCCGGATGTCATGAAGCCGGCCCAACGCATCTGGCCTCCAGTGCGTCTCCTCGGGCCGGCATACATGGCACCAGCCTTACGCATGGTGTCCCCGGTTCTCCTACACAGCCCAGTGCGGGTTATTCCACCTCCCCGCACTGGTCGGGATACGGGGAGCATACAACCAGGTAAGGTTGGGCAGGCTCAGTGCTCAAGGGAGCCAGTACGCCTGCACGGTCCGGTATTTCCGGCGCCACCTCCCCGCCCCAGCCCAGTACCACCAGTGCCTACACCACGCACCAGGCTTCCAGTGTGTCTCCAGAGCCCTGTTCCTCCTCCACGCACTCGCCCTATGGTGCGTGTCTCCAGCCCGGTACCACCAGTTCCGGCACCACGCACCAAGCCTCCTGTACGTCTCCAGAGTCCTGTGCATCCTGTTGCTGCTCCCCGCACTAGCCCTGAGATGCGTGTCCCCAGCCCGGTACCACCAGTGCCGGCACCACGCACTAGGCCTAATGTGCGTCTCCAGGGTCCAGTATGCCCTGTTCCTTCTCCCCGCACTAGCCTTCAGGTGCGTGTCCCCAGCCCGGTACCTCCAGTTCCGGTACCACGCACCAAGCCTCCTGTGCGTCTCCGGAGCCCTGTACGCACTGTTCCTTCTCCCCGCACTCGCCCTGAGGTGCGTGCCCTCAGCCCGGTACCACCAGTTCCGGTACCACGCACCAGGCCTATAGTGTGCCTCGAGAATTCAGTGTGCCCTGTGCCTGCTCCCCGCACTAGCCTTGAGGTGCGTGTCTCCAGTCCGGTACCACCAGTTCCGGCACCACGCACCAGGCCTACTGTGCGCCTCAGCAGGTCAGAGTCGGCCGTCTGCCCAACGCCGCCTGCACTGCTCGTCTGCCCAGCGCCGTCTGAGCCGCCTGCCTGCCCAGCGCCGTCTGAGCCATCCGTCTGCCCAGCGCCGTCTGAGCCATCCGTCTGCCCAGCGCCGTCTGAGCCATCCGTCTGCCCAGCGCCGTCTGAGCCATCCGTCTGCCCAGCGCCGTCTGAGCCATCCGTCTGCCCAGCGCCGTCTGAGCCATCCGTCTGCCCAGCGCCGTCTGAGCCATCCGTCTGCCCAGCGCCGTCTGAGCCGTCCGTCTGCCCAGCGCCGTCTGAGCCGTCCATCTGTCCCAGCACCGTCTGAGCCGTCCGTCTGTCCCGAGCCGTCAGAGCCGTCCGTCAGTCAGGAGCCGCTAGAGCCGCCAATCAGCCAGGATCTGCCAGAGCCGCCAACCAGCCAGGATCTTCCAGAGCCGCCAGTCAGCCAGGATCTGCCAGAGCCGCCAGTCAGCCAGGATCTGCCAGAGCCGCCAGTCAGCCAGGATCTGCCAGAGCCGCCAATCAGCCAGGATCTGCCAGAGCCGCCAATCAGCCATGAGCAGCCAGAGCCGCCAGCCAGCCATGAGCAGCCAGAGCCGCCAGCCAGCCATGAGCAGCCAGAGCCGCCAGCCAGCCATGAGCAGCCAGAGCCGCCAGCCAGCCATGAGCAGCCAGAGCCGCCAGCCAGCCATGAGCAGCCAGAGCCGCCAGCCAGCCATGAGCAGCCAGCCATGAGCAGCCAGAGCCGCCAGCCAGCCATGAGCAGCCAGAGTCGCCAGCCAGCCATGAGCAGCCAGAGTCGCCAGCCAGCCATGAGCAGCCAGCCAGCCATGAGCAGCCAGAGTCGCCAGCCAGCCATGAGCAGCCAGCCAGCCATGAGCAGCCAGAGTCGCCAGCCAGCCATGAGCAGCCAGAGTCGCCAGCCAGCCATGAGCAGCCAGAGTCGCCAGCCAGCCATGAGCAGCCAGAGTCGCCAGCCAGCCATGAGCAGCCAGAGTCGCCAGCCAGCCATGAGCAGCCAGAGTCGCCAGCCAGCCATGAGCAGCCAGGATCTTCCAGAGTCGCCAGCCAGCCATGAGCAGCCAGAGTCGCCAGCCAGCCAGGATCTTCCAGAGTCGCCAGCCAGCCAGGATCTTCCAGAGCCGCCAGTCAGCCAGGATCTACCAGAGACACCAAAGCTGGTATTGACAATGGTGGAGTGGGGGTCACGTCCCGCACCCGAGCCGTCGCCATAGGAAGGCCCACCCCGGACCCTCCCCTTCTGTGTTAGGTTTTGCGGCCGGAGTCCGCACCTTTGGGGGGGGGGGGGGGGGGGTACTGTCACGCCCTGGCCTTAGTATTCTTTGTTTTCTTTATTATTTTAGTTAGGTCAGGGTGTGACATAGGGAATGTATGTGTTTTTGGATTGTCTAGGGGTTTGTATGTTAAATGGGTCAGTGTCTTGTCTAGGTGTTTGTATGTCTCTGGCTGCCTAGATTGGTTCTCAATTAGAGGCAGCTGTGGTTCATTGTCTCTGATTGAGAGCCATATTTAAGGCAGCCATAGGCATTGGGTTTTGTGGGTAATTGTCTATGTAGAACGTTTGTAGCTTTTGTATTGCACTTACGTTTGTAGCTTCACGGTCGTTTGTTGTTTTGTTTCGTTTTGTTATAAGTGTTCGTTTCGTGTTTCACTCGTCTCAAATAAAAGAGATCTATTTTTCACACGCTGCGCCTTGGTCCACTCATTATCCTCAAGACGATCGTGACAGAATTACCCACCAAACCGGGACCAAACAGCGTGTTAAGCAGCAGCAGGAGCAGCGCATAAAGGATTCTTGGACCTGGGAGGAGATACGGGGAGGTAAGGGACATTGGGCTCAACCGGGAGAATATCGCCTCCCTCGTGAAGAGCTGGAGGCAGCTAAAGCCGAGAGGAGGCGATATGAGGAGGCAGCACGGAAGCAAGGCTGGAAGCCCGAGAGTCAAACCCAAAAATGTATTGGGGGGGGTGGCTACAAGGGAGTGTGGCGAAGTCAGGTAGGAGACCTGCACCAACTCCCCGAGCTTACCGTGGAGCGCGAAAGTACGGGCAGACACCGTGTTATGCGGTAGAGCGCACGGTGTCTCCTGTACGTGTGCATAGCCCGGTGCGGGTTATTCCACCTCCCCGCACTGGCAGGGCTAGATTGAGTATTGAGCCGGATGTCATGAAGCCGGCCCAACGCATCTGGCCTCCAGTGCGTCTCCTCGGGCCGGCATACATGGCACCAGCCTTACGCATGGTGTCCCCGGTTCTCCTACACAGCCCAGTGCGGGTTATTCCACCTCCCCGCACTGGTCGGGATACGGGGAGCATACAACCAGGTAAGGTTGGGCAGGCTCAGTGCTCAAGGGAGCCAGTACGCCTGCACGGTCCGGTATTTCCGGCGCCACCTCCCCGCCCCAGCCCAGTACCACCAGTGCCTACACCACGCACCAGGCTTCCAGTGTGTCTCCAGAGCCCTGTTCCTCCTCCACGCACTCGCCCTATGGTGCGTGTCTCCAGCCCGGTACCACCAGTTCCGGCACCACGCACCAAGCCTCCTGTACGTCTCCAGAGTCCTGTGCATCCTGTTGCTGCTCCCCGCACTAGCCCTGAGATGCGTGTCCCCAGCCCGGTACCACCAGTGCCGGCACCACGCACTAGGCCTAATGTGCGTCTCCAGGGTCCAGTATGCCCTGTTCCTTCTCCCCGCACTAGCCTTCAGGTGCGTGTCCCCAGCCCGGTACCTCCAGTTCCGGTACCACGCACCAAGCCTCCTGTGCGTCTCCGGAGCCCTGTACGCACTGTTCCTTCTCCCCGCACTCGCCCTGAGGTGCGTGCCCTCAGCCCGGTACCACCAGTTCCGGTACCACGCACCAGGCCTATAGTGTGCCTCGAGAATTCAGTGTGCCCTGTGCCTGCTCCCCGCACTAGCCTTGAGGTGCGTGTCTCCAGTCCGGTACCACCAGTTCCGGCACCACGCACCAGGCCTACTGTGCGCCTCAGCAGGTCAGAGTCGGCCGTCTGCCCAACGCCGCCTGCACTGCTCGTCTGCCCAGCGCCGTCTGAGCCGCCTGCCTGCCCAGCGCCGTCTGAGCCATCCGTCTGCCCAGCGCCGTCTGAGCCATCCGTCTGCCCAGCGCCGTCTGAGCCATCCGTCTGCCCAGCGCCGTCTGAGCCATCCGTCTGCCCAGCGCCGTCTGAGCCATCCGTCTGCCCAGCGCCGTCTGAGCCGTCCGTCTGCCCAGCGCCGTCTGAGCCGTCCGTTTGCCCAGCGCCGTCTGAGCCGTCCATCTGTCCCAGCACCGTCTGAGCCGTCCGTCTGTCCCGAGCCGTCAGAGCCGTCCGTCAGTCAGGAGCCGCTAGAGCCGCCAGTCAGCCAGGATCTGCCAGAGCCGCCAACCAGCCAGGATCTTCCAGAGCCGCCAGTCAGCCAGGATCTGCCAGAGCCGCCAGTCAGCCAGGATCTGCCAGAGCCGCCAGTCAGCCAGGATCTGCCAGAGCCGCCAATCAGCCAGGATCTGCCAGAGCCGCCAATCAGCCATGAGCAGCCAGAGCCGCCAGCCAGCCATGAGCAGCCAGAGCCGCCAGCCAGCCATGAGCAGCCAGAGCCGCCAGCCAGCCATGAGCAGCCAGAGCCGCCAGCCAGCCATGAGCAGCCAGAGCCGCCAGCCAGCCATGAGCAGCCAGAGCCGCCAGCCAGCCATGAGCAGCCAGCCATGAGCAGCCAGAGCCGCCAGCCAGCCATGAGCAGCCAGAGTCGCCAGCCAGCCATGAGCAGCCAGAGTCGCCAGCCAGCCATGAGCAGCCAGCCAGCCATGAGCAGCCAGAGTCGCCAGCCAGCCATGAGCAGCCAGCCAGCCATGAGCAGCCAGAGTCGCCAGCCAGCCATGAGCAGCCAGAGTCGCCAGCCAGCCATGAGCAGCCAGAGTCGCCAGCCAGCCATGAGCAGCCAGAGTCGCCAGCCAGCCATGAGCAGCCAGAGTCGCCAGCCAGCCATGAGCAGCCAGGATCTTCCAGAGTCGCCAGCCAGCCATGAGCAGCCAGAGTCGCCAGCCAGCCAGGATCTTCCAGAGTCGCCAGCCAGCCAGGATCTTCCAGAGCCGCCAGTCAGCCAGGATCTACCAGAGACACCAAAGCTGGTATTGACAATGGTGGAGTGGGGGTCACGTCCCGCACCCGAGCCGTCGCCATAGGAAGGCCCACCCCGGACCCTCCCCTTCTGTGTTAGGTTTTGCGGCCGGAGTCCGCACCTTTGGGGGGTGGGGGGGGGGTACTGTCACGCCCTGGCCTTAGTATTCTTTGTTTTCTTTATTATTTTAGTTAGGTCAGGGTGTGACATGGGGAATGTATGTGTTTTTGGATTGTCTAGGGGTTTGTATGTTAAATGGGTCAGTGTCTTGTCTAGGTGTTTGTATGTCTCTGGCTGCCTAGATTGGTTCTCAATTAGAGGCAGCTGTGGTTCATTGTCTCTGATTGAGAGCCATATTTAAGGCAGCCATAGGCATTGGGTTTTGTGGGTAATTGTCTATGTAGAACGTTTGTAGCTTTTGTATTGCACTTACGTTTGTAGCTTCACGGTCGTTTGTTGTTTTGTTTCGTTTTGTTATAAGTGTTCGTTTCGTGTTTCACTCGTCTCAAATAAAAGAGATCTATTTTTCACACGCTGCGCCTTGGTCCACTCATTATCCTCAAGACGATCGTGACACTGGTGATCATTTCTGTACGTATCATTGACTCTTATATAGTTCTGTTGGCTGGGAGTCTCTGACTACCAGAAAGGCCCAACATTGGCTATTATTTTTATATAAAGCACTTCTCCAGAAACTATATGACTTCTTCAACTCACTTCTAAATTGGAAACATAGTAACTTTAAGACTCGCTCTCAAGACCGGTTAGTTCTAGAGATTGCACAGGTCTCCTCTAAGATAGGGAAGACTGCTTTCAATTACTATGCCCCTCAGTCCTGTAATGACCCACAGGTCACTCTAAAACGTTATTATTTGGTCTCAAAAGGTGAATTTAGGGCTCTGATAAAAAATGTGACCAATGAAAACTGCCCTTGTTTTCATTGATTTTATATTTTTTTTCTATTGCCCTTTTTAATGTAATGAAATTAATTTAAAATGTTGTAAGTGCAATTTTTTGTGATCATGCTTCAATTGGTGCTCACATTGCTTGAACTGTTGTTCTCAGGACACCATTGGAAATGAGACGCTGGTCTCAATGGGTTCCCCTGGTCAAATATAGGTTAATAAGTAATAAAGGGCCCTGGTCGAAAGTAGTAGGGGATAGGGTGCCATGAGGGAGGCAAACAAGCACTTCATTCTGTTCCCCGGCCACACTCATCCAGGGTTTGCTCTCTCAGGGGTGTTATCTCATCTCGAGAAGCCCTCCCTGGCCCTCTGTGGCTGGGTCTAATCTGGCCCCTTTACACTAGAAGTGCCAAGACCGCCATTTTAAGAACATGTGAATTAAACATTTGAATTACTCTGCTAAATTCTAACACCGTCGTTGTTAGTATTTCAATATCGGATACAGAGTTTGTGTAAGAAGCTGTTTTAGGAAGACGTTTCATCCCTATCCCCCGTCCCCCCGTGTACATGTGTGCTGGTGGAGTTATGGTGGGTGACACTCAAATTTGCCTCTCCCATGTCGTTGTTTAGCCTGGCTCACTCACACAGAAGCTGCTAAGGGATGGAGGGATGGGTAGGGATGGCAGGGAGAGGATATTTGGACACTCTCTCCTCTCCCAGCACGTCTTGAATTGAAGAGAACGAGAGAGAAGGGAGACAGGAGAGAGAAAAAAGGGGAGGTGCAAAACCTCAATAAACTGTGTTTTACAACCGGCGAACAAGAGGAATCTGATTAAATATGGAAAGCTCAGGATCACGCCAGCCGCTCATTGCCGATTGTGCTCTGTGTCCCGCAAAAAAAGATAAGATACAGGTCTATAGTGATCTGTACACTGGATCATCTATTACAGGTTTATGCTGTCGAGCTTCCCAGCCTCCCACTTTCCCAGAAACTAGTTTCATCTATCCATCCCGTCTCATCCATCTCTTTCTATATTCTTCAATCCCTTGTCTTTAACTGGGCTCCAGCTCCTTTGAGTTTCAAGCCAACACTTCAGATCTGTAGCACTTTTCATGAGCTCGGTTTTACAGCCGAGGACTTGAGAGGAAATTAACATAATTTATACTGAGCAGTGCTCCCCTCTCTCTTCGTCTCAGAATCCTTCTGGATACTGAGAGAAAGATCTAATATGTGTACAGTACTATCTCTCTCTCTCGCTCACCATCTCTCTATCTCTCGTTCTCTGTCTCTCTCTTTCTCTCACTCACACACTTTCTCTCTCTCTCTATCTTGATTTCTCTCTCTCATTTTCGATCTCTCTTTCAAACACACACTCACACACATAATTGTAGAAGTGTTCTTTCATTAGATAATATTTCACAGCCAGAGTGCCATAGCAGAAAGATGAAGAAAAAATCAGATGGCTTATCTGACTGGGGTCTTCATCAATACTACATTGATTTTCACACTTTTTTACTTAACAACAAGCTAAGCTGTGTTTTGGTATATTTCACTTGTGATTTCATGAAAATAAATATTTTGAGTATTTTTTATTTTTATTTGGCGCTCTGCAATTCAGCGGTTGTTTACGAAAATGATCCCGTTAAAGGGTTCCGTGCGCCAAGAGGTTAAATTTGCCAGTGTTAAAAGCAACGACTATTTTCCACCGAGAGTGTTAAATCAACACTGAGAGTGTTGAGTCTGTGGACCCATACAGACACTGGAACCCTGTTAAATTAATGCACAGCTTAGTGTAAATATTTCCCAGAGTGCCTTGCCTTTTGAATAAATTGTAGAGTTACCACCCATGACAGTATTTGTTGGTGACAGAGAGATGGTTGTTGCATGCATTCATTTCAACCCCATGGAATTCATCAAGTGAGCTGTTAAGGCAGTATGTTAATGTTAAAAATGTTCATTATTAACTAAAGACCATATTTTGTAGTGATAGGAAACCAAGGCTTTTCTTTTTGAAGGCTTTTGAGCTTTTACCAAATTGTGTTGAAAAACAGTTCATTACTCAGAGCTTCATTATCAGTTCACAATACACGTTAGTGTCATCTGCTGGTCAGCAATAAATAGTGGCGTGTGATTATCAGATAGACGTTTTTTGTAAGTCGTTGGCTTTAGCAGCATGAAATCTGTTTGAATAGCAGGTTTGCATCTTACATTATGCTTCCCTACATTGCCTTCAAGTTTACTATTTAAGAATCTATGACATTATGTAGGATTCTTAGACAGAAGCTTGTTCTAGAGGCGAAAGAAAAGCATACATATTTAGGTGAGGTGCTGGCTAGTGGAGTAGAACGCTTGAAAAACTAAAGGAGAGCTGCACACTAGGAGCTCAGATGCAATAATTTAATAAGCTAATATCCAATGTTTCGACAGACAAGCTGTCTTCATCAGGGTATAATGAAAAACAGTGTGGGGTGACTAGTTTATATAGTGTCAAAGGACCCACACACAGGTGTCTGTAATCATGGCCAGGTGTGGCCTGATATCATTGGTTAATTCTCAGATATAAAAAAAATTACATACCAAAAACATGAATGGATAGCATATGGTCATTGATACAATTTGGCTACATAGGCCTACAAACATTTACAATAGCAAAATCACAATAATCGAAGAATGGCTTCAGATCAAAGTCTACGTTGAGACCGAGAGGAGCAAGGGTCTTTCACTTAAATACACAGGCAGCCTCTCGTTTTAACAATAAATCCCTCTCCTAGGGAGGGTGACATGTGCGATGCCGATATAACATAGGGACGAAATCGAGTGGTTTGCTTCCAAAAAGTGGGCCGCAACTGGATAAGTTGAGTTTTTGCACCTAATGGGGCTACGATGCTCCGAGATTCGTACTTTTAATTTGCACTGTGTTTTACCCACATAATTTTTACCACAAGGACAAGTTATAAGACAAATAACTGCCTTAGTGGAGCATGAGCTAACACCTTCAATTGGGATCTGTTTCCTTGTTTGGGGGTGTTTGAAGGATCTACATTTATAAGTGCCATTGCATTGAGCAGAGCCATTACACTTGTAGTTTCCACTCAGTAGGGGCGCAAATAGACGTTGTGCAGGGATATCTTGGGGTGGTAAATCAGAGCTTACCAATTGATCTCTGAGATTTCTGCCCCGCGAGAATACAACCAAGGGAGGGTCTGTCAACACATCACCGATACTGTCATCGGATCTTAGAATGCCAATGTGTGTGAACGATTTCCTTAATTTGTTCAGAGCACTTCAAATAGCGTGTAGTTAGAACGCCAGAATGCTTCTTTTTCCGAGACTGTCCTTGAAAAGGTCATGTCTCGGTTTGTTTTGAATTTTCTCAAAGGCAGTATTAATCTGACCATTTTTGTACCCCCTGTCTTTTAATTTTCTTTGCGTTTCAGCCATATTTCTGTCGAAATCTGATTGTTTTTTGCAAATTGTGTTGATTCGACAGAATTGGCTGTAGGGCAAACTGTTTT
Organism: Salvelinus namaycush; assembly: GCF_016432855.1. Classification (NCBI taxonomy): domain Eukaryota; kingdom Metazoa; phylum Chordata; class Actinopteri; order Salmoniformes; family Salmonidae; genus Salvelinus; species Salvelinus namaycush. The sequence continues at coordinate 7,238,936 of NC_052339.1, forward strand.
TCAAGGGAAGCGGGTGACAACTATCAGCCCTCAACAAACTGTTACGATCAGTAACAGTTTGCCCTACAGAAGCTTGTAACATACTCTGTTTCACAGAAACAGCTCTCTCAGAATATACAGTCCCCATCCATTCAGCCACATTCATGATAAACCACTCATGGTGTGATTGTGATAACATACAGACACTCAAGTCCTTTCGTTCACCCGACCTAGAGTACCTCACAATCAAATACCGACCGTATTACCGAATTCTCTTCGGTTATAGTCACAGCCATGTACATTCCCCCTCAAGCCAATAACACAATGGCCCTCAAAGAACTTCACTGGACTTTAAGCAAACTGGAAACCACATATCCTGAGGCCGCATTTATTGTAGCTGTGGATTTTAACAAAGCAAATTTGAGGAAAACGCTACCAAGTTCTATCAACACATCGACTGTAGTACTTGCGCTGCTAAAACACTAGACCACTGCTACTTCAACATCCGGGATGCCTGCAAGGCCCTCCCCTGCCTTCCCTTCGGTAAATCTGATCATGACTCCATTTTGCTCCTATCTTCCTGTAGGCAGAAACTCAAACAGGAAGTACCCATGCCAAGGACTATTCAACGCTGGTCTGACCAATCGGAATCAACGCTTCAAGATTGTTTTGATCACTTGGACTGGGATATGTTCCGTGAAGTCTCCAAGAATAACATTGACAAATACACTGATACGGTGACGGAGTTTATCAGGAAGTGTATAGGAGATGTTGAACCCACTGTGACTATTAAAACCTAAACTTGACCAGAAACCATGGATAGATGGCATCATTCGCGCAAAACTGAAAGTGCAAACAATCGCATTTAACCATTGCAAGGTGACTGGGCATATGGCAGAATACAAACAGTGTAGGTGTTCCATGACGGAGGCAAAATGTCAGTAAAAAGATAAAGTGGAGTCGCAGAATACTGTTTGTATTCTGCCTCTACTTCATCACCATCCCTGATCCGGGAGCATCCTCATCAGTAAAAAAGCTGACTAGCATAGCCTAGCATAGCGCCACAAGTAAATAATAGCGTATAAATATCATGAAATCACAAGTCCAATACAGCAAATGAAAGATACACATCTTGTGAATCCAGCCATCATTTCCGATTTTTAAAATGTTTTACAGCGAAAACACAATATGTATTTCTATTAGCTAACCACAATAGCAAAAGACTCAACCGCATATTTTCACAATTTTTTTACCGCATAGGTAGCTATCACAAAACCGACCAAATAGAGATATAATTAGTCACTAACCAAGAAACAACTTCATCAGATGACAGTCGTATAACATGTTATACAATAAATCTATGTTTTGTTCGAAAATGTGCATATTTGAGGTATAAATCATAGTTTTACATTGCAGCTACAATCACAAATAGCACCGAAACAGCAAGAATAATTACAGAGAGCAACGTGAAATACCTAAATACTCATCATAAAACATTTATGAAAAATACATGGTGTACAGCAAATGAAAGATAAACATCTTGTGAATCCAGACAATATTTCCGATTTTTTAAGTGTTTTACAGCGAAAACACAATATAGCATTATATTAGCTTACCACAATAGCCAAACACACAACCGCATTCATTCACCGCAAAGGTAGCGATCGCAAAAAAACAGCAAAAGATATAAAATTAATCACTAACCTTGACCAACTTCATCAGATGACAGTCCTATAACATCAGGTTGTACAATACACTTATGTTTTGTTCGAAAATGTGCATATTTTGAGCTGCAAACCGTGGTTATACATTGTGAATATGTAGCATCGATTCACCAGAATCTCCGGAGAAATTTTGGACAGTCACCTAATCTAATCAAAGAACTCATCATAAACTTTACTAAAAAATACATGTTGGACAGCAAATGAAAGATACACTAGTTCTTAATGCAATCGCCGCGTTAGATTTTTTTAAATAACTTTACCATAACAAACAGCTTACGTTATAGCGAGACAGCGCCCGCAAAAAGGAAGGAAAATACGACTAAACATTTTCCACAGAAATACGAAATAACATCATAAATGGTTCTTACTTTTGCTGAGCTTCCATCAGAATCTTGTACAAGGAGTCCTTTGTCCAGAATAAATCGTTGTTTGGTTTTAGAATGTCCTCTTCTCCTGTCGAATTAGCAACCTTAGCTAGCCAAGTGGCGCGAAGATGTCCATCTTCACCTAACGCAGAGAACGGAAAACTCCAAAACTCCCGATAAACGTTGAATAATCTGATAAAACTATATTGAAAATACATACTTTACGATGATATTATCACATGTATCAAATAAAATCAAAGCCGGAGATATTAGCCGTCTATACCGAACGCTTTTCAGAAGCCAATGCTGATGTCCTTCCCGCGCCTTGGTAGACAAAGGAAATAGTGGTCACGTCATTCCAAGAGCTCTTGTTCGACCTCAGATCAAGCTAGACACCCCATTCCACCTCCCACTGCCTGTTGACATCTAGTGGAAGGCGTATGAAGTGCATGTATATCCATAGATTTCAAGCAAATGAATAGGAAGGCCCTGGAACAGAGCCTCGATTTCAGATTTTTCACTTCCTGTTAGGAAGTTTGCTGCAAAATGAGTTCTGTTTTACTCACAGATATAATTCAAACGGTTTTAGAAACTTGAGAGTGTTTTCTATCCAATAGTAATAATAATCTGCATATTGTATGATCTAGAATAGAGTACGAGGCAGTTTAATTTGGGCACGATTTTTTACAAAGTGAAAACAGCGCCCCCATATTGACAAGAAGTTAACTTCTACTTGCACACTATCCCGGATCCGGGAGCACCCTCATCAGTAAAAAAGCTGACTAGCATAGCCTAGCATAGCGCCACAAGTAAATACTAGCATCTAAATATCATTAAATCACAAGTCCAAGACACCAGATGAAAGATACACATCTTGTGAATCCAGCCATCATTTCTGATTTTTAAAATATTTTACAGGGAAGACACAATATGTATTTCTATTAGCTAACCACGATAGCAAAAGACAACTTTTTTTCCCACCATTTTTTTCCTGCATAGGTAGCTATCACAAATTCGACCAAATAAAGATATAAATAGTCACTAACCAAGAAACAACTTCATCAGATGACAGTCTGATAACATATTTATTGTATAGCATAGGTTTTGTTAGAAAAATGTGCATATTTCAGGTGTAAATCATAGTTTTACATTGCAGCCACCATCACAACTCTCACAAAAGCAACTAGAATAACTACAGAGACCAACGTGAATTACCTAAATACTCATCATAAAACATTTATGAAAAATACACAGCGTACAGCAAATGAAAGACAAAGATCTTGTGAATCCAGCCAATATTTCAGATTTTTTAAGTGTTTTACAGCGAAAACACAATATAGCATTATATTAGCTTACTACAATAGCCAACCACACAACAGCATTGATTCAAGCCAACAATAGCGATAACGAATAAACCAGCAAAAGATATTAATCTTTTCACTAACCTTCTCAAACTTCTTCAGATGACAGTCCTATAACATCATATTACACAATACATATAGAGTTTGTTCGAAAATGTGCATATTTAGCGGCACAAATCGTGGTTATACAATGAGAATAGTAGCCAAGCTGCAAACAAAATGTCGGGAGAAATCTTGGGAGAGGCACCTAATCTAATCAATAACTAATCATAAACTTGACTAAAAAATACAGGTTGGACAGCAAATGAAAGATACATTAGTTCTTAATGCAACCGCTGTGTTAGATTTTTAAAATTAACGTTACTACGACATACAGCGTGCGCTAAAGCGAGACCGCACCGAAATTAATGGCGGAATAATAGTTTGACATTTTTCAACAGAACAACGAATTAACATCAGAAATAGTTCTTACTTTTTGATGAGCTTCCATCAGAATCTTGGGCAAGTTGTCCTTTGTCCAGAAGAATCGTTGCTCGGTTGTAGATTGTCGCCTTCAACTTTGGAATTAGCAGTAAACATTAGCCATGTGGCGAAGACGTGCCCAACTCACTATAACGCAGCACTAAGAAATATCCGAAAATCGCAATATACTGATATAAACTGATATAACTCGGTTTAAAATAACTACATTATGATGTCTTTAACACCTATATCGAATAAAATCAGAGCCGGATATATCTAAGGCCTATAACGAGAGCTTTCCAGAACGCCATCCTGAGGTCTGTCTTGCGTCATGGCGAATGTTGAAAAAAGTGTACCCCACGTTCCAAAACCCTTTATATGGCCTCAGATCTGCCTAGCAACTCCATTCCAATTCTCATTGCTTGCTGACATCCAGGGGAAGGCGTATGCAGTGCATGTCGACCAATAGAATACATGCAAATTAATAAACCGACCCTGGAACAGATTGCCTGATTTCAGATTTCTCACTTGCTGACAGGAAGATTGCTCCAACTTGAGTTCTGTTTTACTCACAGATATAATTCAAACGGTTTTAGAAACTAGAGAGTGTTTTCTATCCAATAGTAATAATAATATGCATATTGTACGAGCAAGAATTGAGTACGAGGCAGTTTAATTTGGGAACGAATTTTTTACAAAGTGAAAACAGCACCCCCTATTGAGAAAAGGTTCAGCTCAGACACGAGACGTATGTGGGAAGGTCTACACACAATCACGGACTACAAAGGGAAAACCAGCAACATCACGGACACCGATGTCTTGCTTCCAGACAAACTAAACACCTTTTCCGGCTTTGATGATAACACAGTGCCACCGATGCGGCCCGCTACGAAGGACTGTGGGCTCTCCTTCTCTGTGGCCAACGTGAGTAAGACATTTAAGCCTCCCAAGCCGTGTCCTCAGAGCATGCGCAGAACAGCTGGCTGGAGTGTTTATGGACATATTCAATCTCTCCCTATCCCAGTCTGCTGTCCCCACATGCTTCAAGATGTTCACCATTGTTCCTGTACCCAAGATAGCAAAGGTAACTGAACTAAATGACTATCGCCCCATAGCACTCACTTCTGTCATCATGAAGTACCTTGAGAGACTAGTCAAGGATCATATCACCTCTACCTTACCTGTCACCCTAGAACCACTTCAATTTGCTTACCGCCCTAATAGAGCCACAGATCATGCAATCGCCATCACACTGCACACTGCCCTATACCATCTGGACAAGAGGAATAGCTATGTAAGAATGCTGTTCATTGACTATAGCTCAGCATTTAACACCATATTACCCTCCAAGCTCATCATTAAGGCTGAGGCCCTGGGTCTGAACCCCGCCGTCAAGGCAAAGGGTGGCTACTTAGAAAAATCTCAAATATAAAATATATTTTGACTTTTTTGGTTACTACATGATTCCATGTGTGTTATTTCATAGTTTTGATGTCTTCACTATTATTCTACAATGTAGAAAAGAGTCAAAATAAAGAAAATGTGTTTATTAAAACCTCTCTAACGTCCCACCTCATCAACAGCCAGTGATACTGCAGGGCACCATATTCAAAACAACAGAAATCCCATAATTTACATTCCTCAAACATACAAGTATTTTACACCATTTTAAAGCTACACTTGTTGTAAATCCAGCCAAAGTGTCCGATTTCAAAAAGGTTTTACGACGAAAGCACACCAAACGATTATGTAAGGTATGAGCCACAGAAAAAGACAGAAAAAGACAGCCATGTTCCCAGCTAAAGAGAGCATTAACAAAAAGCATAAATAGAGATAAGATTAATCACTAACCTTTGATAATCTTCCTCAGATGACAATCATAGGACTTCATGTTACACAATACATGTATTTTATGTTAGGTAAAGTTCATATTTATATCCAAGAATATGAGTTTAGCCAAGACGCTACTGTATCACTTGGCAAAAAGCCTGAGAAAATGCATAGCGCCACATTAAAATGAATGACTATGAAAATTACTATAAAATCAAACTTTCATTAATCCCACATGAAAGATATCAAATTAAAGCTACACTGGTTGTGAATCCAGCCAACACGTCAGAATTCAAATAGGCTTTTCAGCGAAAGCATACGATGCTATTATCTGAGCATAGCACCATTGTAAACAAAAGAGAGAAAACATTTCAACCCTGCAGGAGCGACACAAAACGCAGAATAAAAATATAATTCATGCCTTACCTTTGACGAGCTTCTGTTGTTGGCACTCCAATATGTCCCATAAACATCACAAATGGTCCTTTTGTTCGATTAATTCCGTCGATATATGTCCAAAATGTCCATTTATTTGGCGCGTTTGATCCAGAAAAACACCGGTTCCAACTTGCTCAAACATAACGACAAAATATATCAAAGGTTACCTTTAAACTTTGCCAAAAAATGTCAAACTACTTATGTAATACAACTTTAGGTATTTTTTAACGTCAATAATCGATAAAATTGAAGACAGGGTGATATGTGTTCAATACAGGATTAAAACGATATGTAGCATGCCTTCTGTTTGATTGAAACGCATGTCTGGGACACCAGGAGTGCCTCGACTTCAAGATGGCCGTATTTCTTCATTACACAAAGGAATAACCTCAACCTATTTCTCACGATTGTTGACATCCAGTGGAAGCCGTAGGAACTGCAAGCAAGTTGCTTAGAAATCTGGTGTCCCAATAAAACCCATTGAAAAGACGGTGACCTCAAAAAAGAAAAAATCTGAATGGTTTGTCCTCGGGGTTTCGCCTGCTAAATAAGTTCTGTTATACCCACAGACAAGAATCAAACAGTTTTAGAAACTTCAGAGTGTTTTCTATCCAAATCTACTAATAATATGCATATTTTATCTCCTGGCGATGAGTAACGGGCAGTTGAATTTGGGTATGTTTTTCATCCTAACGTGAAAATGCTGCCCCCTACCCTAGAGAAGTTAATAACTTAAAATTGTGCACACTCCTCAAACAATAGCATGGTATTCTTTCACTGTAATAGCTAGTGAAAATTGGAGAGTGCAGTTAGATTAACAAGAATTTAAGCTTTCTGACAATATCAGACATGTCTATTTCCTGGGAAATGTTCTTGTTACTTACAACATCATGCTAATTGCCTTAGCCTACGTTAGCTCAACCGTCCCGTGGAAGGGACACCAATCCCGAAGTAGTTTTAACCCCATCTTTCTGTGTTTTTGCATGTACAGTTGAAGTTGGAAGTTTACATACACTTAGGTTGAAGTCATTAAAACTCGTTTTTAAACCACTCCACAAATTTCTTGTTAACAAACTATAGTTTTGGCAAGTCGGTTAGGACGTCTACTTTGTGCATGACACAAGTCATTTTTCAAACAATTGTTTACAGACAGATTAGTTCACTGTATCACAAATCCAGTTGGTCAGAAGTTTACATACACTAAGTTGACTGTGCCGTTAAACAGCTTGAAAATTCCAGAAAATGATGTCATGGCTTTAGAAACTTCTGATAGGCTAATTGACATCATTTGAGTCAATTGGAGGTGTACCTATGGATATATTTCAAGGCCTACCTTCAAGCTCAGTGCATCTTTACTTGACATCATGGGAAAATCAAAATAAATCAGCCAAGACCTCAGAAAAAAAATTGTAGACCTCCACAAGTCTGGTTCATCCTTGGGAGCAATTTACAAACGCCTGAAGGTACCACGTTCATCTGTACAAACAATAGTACACATGTATAAACATCATGGGACCACCCAGCCATCATACCGCTCAGGAACGAGACGCTTTCTCTCTCCTAGAGATGAAAGTGCAAATCAATCCCAAAACAACAGCAAAGGACCTTGTGAAAATGCTGGAGGAAACAGGTACAAAAGTATCTATATACACAGTAAAACGAGTCCTATATCAACATAACCTGAAAGACCGCTCAGCAAGGAAGAAGCCACTGCTCCAAAACCGGCATTAAAAAGCCAGTCTATGGTTTGCAACTGCACATGGGGACAAAGATTGGACTTTTTGGAGAAATGTTCTCTGGTCTGTAGAAACAAAAAACGAACTGTTTGGCCATAATGACCATCGTTATGTTTGGAGGAAAAAGGGGGAGGCTTGCATGCTGAAGAACACCATCCCAACCGTGAAGCACAGGGGTGGCAGCATCATGTTGTGGGGGTGCTTTGCTGCAGGAGGGACTGGTGCACTTCAAAAAAATAGATGGCATCATGAGAAATGAAAATGATGTGGATATATTGAAGCAACAGCTCAAGAGATCAGCCTGGAAGTTAAAGCTTGGTGCAAATGGGTCTTCCAAATGGACAATGACCCCAAGTATACTTTCAAAGTTGTGGCAAAATGGCTTAAGGACAACAAAGTCAAGGTATTGGAGTGGCCATCACAAAGCCCTGACCTCAATCCCAATTTGTTTTGGGAAAACTGAAAAAGCTTGTGCGAGCAAGGAGGCCTACAAACCTGATTCAGTTACACCAGCTCTGTCAGGAGGAATGGGCCAAAATTCACCCAACTTATTGTGAGAAGCTTGTGGAAGGCTACCCAAAACGTTTGACCTAAGTTAAACAATTTAAAGGCAATGTTACCAAATACAAATGTAGTGTATGGTAACTTCAGACCCACTGGGAATGTGATGAAAGAAATAAAAGCTGAAATAAATCATTCTCTCTACTATTATTCTGACATTTCACATTCTTAAAATAAAGTGATGATCCTAACTGACCTAAAACAGGGAATTTTACCTTGGATTAAATGTCAGGAATTGTGAAAAACTGAGTTTAAATGTATTTGGCTAAGGCATATGTAAACTTCTGACTTCACCTGTACATTGATTGATTGATTAACCTTATGCAACACAAAGATAAAAAACATACATTTATCTATACAAATCCAATCAGTTACTTTGATTTTTTTGCACCCGTTACTGAAATGGTTGTTCCTGTTTAAATGGCGTCGGTAGACTCCTCACAATGATCTTGATGCAAGTAGTCATTCTGAATGCAGGTTGCTGGTGAATGATAGGTCCTATTTTCGGCTATTCTAGTACTGGCTGAATTCCAATAATAATTACACTTCTCTTTGCAGGCTAGTATAATGTGATTTGTTGGTACGTTTGCATAATTCTGGCAATTTTCCCCAAAATTCCTGAAAATATGATGACATTGCTAAAGTCGACAAATAATTGGTAGAAAACAACTTTGCCATCATTATGATTTTGTCAAGTTTACGTTAGAGAGATGGCAATGTTGCCATGAGCAAGCAAAGGTTGTCATAAATAGCTGGCAATGCTAACATTAGCTAGCAAAAATGTTGGTGCTCTCCTCTCAATCTTAGCTAGCTATAAAGTTATACTGCATCTACAGTGCCTTGCAAAAGTATTCATTCCAACTTGGCGTTTTTCCCTTGTGTTGCATTACAACCTGTAATTTAAATAGATTTTTATTTGGATTTCATGTAATGGACATACACAAAATAGTCCAAAATGGTGAAGTGAAATGAAAAAAATTACTTGTTTCAAACAATTCAAAAAAATAAAATACAGAAACGTGGTGCGTGCATATGTTTTCACCCCCTTCGCTATGAAGCCCCTAAATTAGATCTGGTGCAACAAGTTACCTTCAGAAGTCACATAATTAGTTAAATAAAGTCCACCTGTGTGCAATCTAAGTGTCACATGATCTCAGTATATATACACCTGTTCTGAAAGGCCCTGGAGTCTACAACACCACTAAGCAAGGTGCACCACCAAGCAAGCGGCACCATGATGACCAAGGTGCTCTCCAAACAGGTCAGGGACAAAGTTGTGGAGGAGTACAGATCAGGGTTAGGTTATAAAAAATATCCGAAACTTTGTACATCCCACGGCGCACCATTAAATCCATCATTAAACTTTTTAAAGAATATGGCACCACAACAAACCTGCTAAGAGAGGGCAGCCAACCAAAACTCATGGACTAGGCAAGGAGGGAATTAATCAGAGAGGCAACAAAGAGACCAAAGATAACCCTGAAGGAGCTGCAAAGCTCCACAGCGGAGATTGGAGTATCTGTCCACTTTAAGCTGTACACTCCACAGAGCTGGGCTTTACGGAAGACTGGCCAGAAAAAACATTGCTTAAAGAACAAAATATGCAAACATGTTTGGTGTTCGCCAAAGGCATGTGGTAGACTCCCCAAACATATGGAAGAAAGTACTCTGGTCAGATGAGACTAAAATTGAGCTTTTTGGCCATCAAGGAAAATGCTATGTCTGGCCCATAGCCAACACCTCTCGTCACCCCGAGAACATCATCCCCACAGTGAAGCATGGTGGTGGCAGCATCATGCTGTGGGGATGCTTTTCATCGGCAGGGACTGGGAAACTGGTCAGAATGATGGATGAGTCTAAATACAGGGAAATTCTTGAGGTAAACCTGTTTCAGTCTTCCAGAGATTTGAGACTAGGATGGAGGTTCACCTTCCAGCAGGAAAATCACCCTAAGCATACTGCTAAATCAACACTCGAGTGGTTTAAGGGGAAACATTTAAATGTCTTGGATTGGCCTAGTCAAAGCCCAGACCTCAATCAAAATTGAGATTCTGTGGTATGATTTAAAGATTACTGCATACCTGCGGAACCCATCCAATTTGAAGGAGCTGTAGCAGTTTTGCCTTGAAGAATGGACAAAAATCCCAGTGGCTAGATGTTCCAAGCTTATAGAGACATACCCCAAGAGACTTGCAGCTGTAATTGGAGCAAAAGGTGGCTCTACAAAGAATTGACTTTGGGGGGGTGAATAGTTATGCACGCTCAAGTTTATTTCTTGTTTGTTTCACAATAAAACCTATTTTGCATCTTCAAAGTGGTATGCATGTTGTGTAAATCAAATGATACAAAAAATCTATTTTAATTCCAGGTTGTAAGGCAACAAAAATGGAAAAATGCCAAAGGGGGTGAATACTTTTGCAAGCCACTGTAAAGTCAATCTGGAGACATCACAATGATGACAAAAGCTTGTCCTACTAATTATTTGCCTCCTTTTGAAATGTCATTGTGTTTTCAAGCCACAGTAATGCACTTTATTCCACTCTCGGCTTCGCCCCCCTGCATATCTCACAGTGTGCATGTAGAAGCATTACACTTGAAGTGATAAGCCGTGATATTTGTTACATTTTTAAAAAGAGATTTCAATTCTGCAAATGTATCAAGAGTGTAGTTCAGCCATAGTAAATGTTTTAAATAATTGACCATGTGACATTGCAAAAAGAATCAAGGTAAAAAAAATTAATAAGTAGCAATGATTCATTCGAGTGACAAGGTTTGAGAGATGCTCTGCAAAAGCTTGAGACTTTTAAATTACATCTTGTGGTTGATCTCCCTCTCCAAGGCTACCCCTTTTCCACGCATGCATACATGCACGCACTCTAACACGCAGACGCAACACAGTCTAAGGAGATGGATGGGGCAGGAGTGGTTTCAGATTTAGTCAATGGCTTGATTGATTGTTTTTCTCTAGATCATGTCTAGCCTCTCTAAACCCTTTGGAGAGGTGTTCCCCTCACCCTCCACCCTTCACCCTCTTCTCTACTTTCTCTCTCTTAGTCTACCTCTTTCTTTGATTCTCTCTCATCTATCACTCCCCACATAAAAAAAATACTATAGTATTCACAGTAATGTTTTTGAGGACTTTATTATATTCTACTGTTGTATTTACTGTAAAATAAAACTAGTCAATACTATTGCAAATAATATTGTGTTTTTGCATTCATTACTGTAGTATTTAATTCAAATATTCGGCAGTATCTGATACCTGTAGGGAACCGAATATATGGTCTATGTAGGTTTCTCAGCCTGGGTGGCACAAATTGTGATATGGGGGAGGGGAATGGGCAGGATATATGCAAATTAAATACTGTCATATTTACTATAGTTTAAAAAAGTGTAATGTTTTTGCGGACTGTAGTATTTTTGCAGACATTACTGTAGTATTTACTAAAGTATTCTACAGTATACTAATACATGATATAATATGTACTACAAATTCGGGACTGTGCAAATTGCTGGTCTGCTGAGTGCAAACTTGAAATTTGTGAAAATTCTGTGCAACTTCCAGAGCATTTTTACTGCGAACACTGAGGCTGTACCTGCTTTAAGTTACAGTTTTAACAGTTGCCAAGAAGGCTATTTGATCATAATGTAGACCTACCATCAAAACAATGGAAAAATGCATCCCACCATTTTACCATGGAAATAGCTGTTCTATCATTCATAGAAAGCTCTTTACTTGGTACACCTTTTGTGCTCTTGTAGGAAGCAATCACTCCCCTATTGCTGATGCAATTGAATCCTACTCCGATGCTTTCTGCCTACAACACAACTCTCTTGCATAGTTCCTTTTGTTGTATTGAAAGTGGCTAATATTGATTTGATTTGATCACTATTGCCACAGTAAAGGGAAATATTGATAGTGTTAACTAACAGGGAAAAACTCTAGAAAGTTAAGTGAAGTTCAATCGTGTGCTTCTCTCCATGGGCTGATACTGTATTTCTTCTGCATAGCATTCCTGGAGGATCTGCGTGGCAGTCTCGGGGCTACTGTGCGCCCGCACATGTGTACAGTTTAGAGGGAACATTGCCTCTCTCCCTCCTTCCATCCCTTCTCCTTGTGTGATTGGGGTGATAACCACTAATGGATTCCGAGGTCTGCTGCTGTTGAAGGAAGCTCTGTTTGTATAGCTGTGCCCTTAACCCCACTAAAATATAGATCAAAGCCACATCTCCCTTGGATCAGGACACAACCACGTTCTGCCCCTGAACAAGGCAGTTAACCCACTGTTCCCTGGTAGGCTGTCATTGTAAATAAGAATTTGTTCTTAATTGACCTGCATAGTTAAGTAAAGGAAACATTTTAAATTAAAAGATAAGGTATGTGTCCCAAATGGAACCCTAACAGGTGCTGACCTGTTGCACCCTCGACAACCACTGTGATTATTATTATTTGACCCTGCTGGTCATCTATGAACATTTGAACATCTTGGTCATGTTCTGTTATAATCTCCACCCGGCACAGCCAGAAGAGGACTGGCCACTCCTCATAGCCTGGTTCCTCTCTAGGTTTCTTCCTAGGTTCTGGCCTTTCTAGGGAGTTTGTCCTAGCCACCGTGCTTCTACACCTGCATTGCTTGCTGTTTGGGGTTTTAGGCTGGGTTTCTGTACAGCACTTTGTGACATCAGCTGATGTAAAAAGGGCTTTATAAATTCATTTGATTGATTGATATTTAGTGTAATACCTTTGACCCATAGGGCACTAGTCAAAAGTAGTGCACTCTTTGGTGAATAGGGTGCCATTTGGGATGTAGTCACAGAGAAATAGTATAAATGTCATGAGCTATGCATCTGTAGCCCTTGTATCAACAAACAAGCATTCACTTAGGCATCACTGCCATCTATCCATAGCTCTTATAGTAACAACCAAGGTTCCACTTTGCATCCCGACTCAGCCCTCATATACTGTATTTCTCTACTCGAACTACACTATAAAACGTTGGGATTAACTGTAAAACAAAATGAAAAACCTAGAGTCTGTTCAAGTCGCTCAACGCTGCTGGATCACCTACGGCATGTTAACACGCGCTTTTAAAAAAGCACCAATATTACATTAATCAACAACAAAGTGAACGCCGCTGGTACACACACAGCATGACCTGCCTGCACAGCCGTAATGGTTAGCCTGGAGGTGGAGATTTCTCATTCTCATGTAGAGCACACGTAGGCGGAGCTTAGCTTGAAAGACAGAGCTGCCTGTGGGGCATCGGGGGAACAGCTCACCTGGAGGCAACACGGCCGAAAAGCAAGGCTCAGAGTTAAGAGGGGAAAAACACAACAGGAGGCAGTGCAGTCTACAGACACACCCTGACATTTTAAAATACCAAGAAAGTGGTCTTAGAACCAACTCCTGCACTTCATATCATTACAGCAGGGGAGAATGCTAAATACCCTTGTCTACAGGGCTAGGAGATTTGGTGTTCATCCCAAATGGCACCCTATTCCCTAAACAGTGCACTACTTTTGACCAGGGCTCACTGCGAAATCCTCCAAGGAGGTGTGTTGGAGTGAGGTGAGGAGTTAGAGACAGATTGGTTCTGCTTTTAGCAGCTGGTCCAAACAGGGCGAACCAGCGTAGAACGTAGAGCTGAGGGCCCAGCTAGTCCACTCAAAGCTCATAGGGTCTGTCGTTCTGTCCGTCCGTAGCATACCTCCTGCTGTTATTCTGTGCCTTCTTGCCCTCCTCCTGCTGTCTCTGTATTTCTTTGTCTCTCTCTCTCTTTCTCCACCCTCTCTCTCTCTGTCTCTTTCTCTCTTCTCTCTCTTGCCCCTCCCTTTCTCACTTTCTCTCTCTATTTATTTTCCTCCTTCTCACTTCTCTTGTTATTCATTCAGGTGAACATGTTGCCTTGGAGGGCTGCCATTCTCTCATAGGTATACTTTACCTCATCACCTCTTAAATATAATGATAAATAGATCAATAAGGCAGCATACTATACTAACATCCAAAACTGAGGTCTGGTCCAGTGTGAGTTAACTTGAAATCCTAACAACTAAAATGCATCACAGCCACAGCTATGGAACCAATTATTTATCTCTTCCTTTCTCTTTCCTTCTCTCTCCTTTTCGCTCCGTCTCTTTCCTAAAGATGTGGTTGACTGTGCTGACCTCTGTAGAAGGGTGAGAGTCCCAAATCGTAAGTATTACCTATTAAAGACGGTACTTTTGAACCAGAGCCCATAAGGCAGCTGTGAATCTTGTTAAGGGGAGTGGGTGTATGTAAGAGAGAGTGAATGTGAGCAGGTTGTAAGGTGTAGGAGTGGAAGTGGGTAAGTGGGTGGGTGGACAAAATTATTATCCATCATGTATAATTCCTCTCTTGGTGTTCCTGATCTGTCAAATACATTTTTACCAGAAAACAGTACACAGCAAATTCTTCAGCCCCTTAAGAGTTGCCTGAAGCGCCTGCGCGTCACACATGATGTTTTGAATATTTAATAGCTCCCTGTGTGTTTATGCTAAAGACTTAATGCAGTGGCTTTCAGCTCAATCCCCTCTTTCCACCAATAGAAAGCTTGCCGCTATGCCATTACATGGGGCTTATGAAAGTGGTATTTTTCTACACAAAAAGATCCGGACACAAAATAATCTGTAAAACCTCAACCGTTTGGTACAACTCCATCGTTCACAGTATTGTTTGTTTTTGCTCTATGACATCCACAAGTTTTACGGCAGTCATATTAACTTTTTGACGCTCACATTCTAATTTTGAAGATGTCTTCACACAAAACCAACTGTCCAGACCGAACCACATTTTTTTTTATACCTCTATTTAACTAGGCAAGTCAGTTAAAAACACATTCTTATTTTCAATGACGGCCTAGGAACAGTGGGTCAATTGCCTTGTTCAGCGGCAGAACGACAGATTTTTACCTTGTCAGCTCGGGGATTCAATCTTGCAACCATTCGGTTATTAGGCCAACGCTCTAACCACTAGCCTACCTGAGCTAAAAAGTCACCAACATCCCATGAATATTTAGCACTCAATTGTTTTAGTCTGTGACACACACAAGCTTCAGGAGAGTCGTCAGAAGGTAACCCAGTACCACGCTGTAAAGATGGCACAACATGAATAGCGTATAAAAAGCAAAGGGACTAAATATAGATAAAAAAATAAATAAAATGAATCCAGAGTTTTCTTATCTCCTAGATATAAGATAGACACCTAAAAAACAATCCTATTTTGCCATTTCTGAATGTGTTATTTTAAGTGTTTCTATGGGCTATTGCATTAGAGGCCGAAATCAATATTTAATCAAATACATTTTTTCTGTTATTTTTTTATACCTACAGGGGTCCCAAACTTCAAAATCAAATAGCCAAATGATCCATGCTATGACCATCTTAAAACAATTCCATATGTTAGCTTAGTAAATACAGAGAACCAAGACCACTCAGCACCAGCGTCCACGGATCAGGTCCATCCATCGTGGCCAATATTTTTCCCATAAGTTGTGGCCCCAAATTAGGCTTAGTTATATCTGTCCGTTTTGGTCTGAATTTTGCCTTACCGCTAGCTTGCTGTACTCATTGAAAACATGATATCCATGAAAATAATCATATATTGCATAGCCTATATTGATCAAATTATGGTGGCTTCACAGGAAATATCTACAATAAAATATTCATAGATATGTATTTTTTTCAACAAATATTACTTGCAAGTTGTCAGATGTTCTGACAAAGGCAGAATATGACTGCAAATGGCCTGTAGTTTTATCAGTACACAATTTAACAACTGAATTTATTACAATTTTAATTCTGTACGTTAACTTCTTGTCAATATGGGGGCGCTGTTTCCACTTTGAAAAAAATCGTGCCCAAATTAAACTGCCTCGTACTCTATTCTAGATCGTACAATATGCATATTATTATTACTATTGGATAGAAAACTCTCAAGTTTCTAAAACTGTTTGAATTATATCTGTGAGTAAAACAGAACTCATTTTGCAGCAAACTTCCAGATAGGAAGTGAAAAATCTGAAAACGATGCTTTGTTCGAGGGCCTGCCTATTGAATTGCCTTATATGTATGGATATGCATGCAATGCATACGCCTTCCACTAGATGTCAACAGGCAGTGGAAGGTGGAATGGGAATTTCCTTTCTCTACCTAGGCGCGGGAAGCACCTCCCTATTGTCTTATGATAAGCGTTCGGTATACACGGCTAATATCTCCGGCTTTGTTTTTATTTGATACATATTAGAAAAACATCATAAAGTAGGTTTTTTCAACCGAGTTTCATCAGTTTATTCAACGTTTAATGGGACTTTTGGAGTTTTCCGTTCTCTGCGTCGAGAGAAATTGGGAACGTCATCAACATTGGCTGGCCTTGTGGAGCAAATTCGACAGGAGAGAAGGACATTCTAAAACCAAACAACGATTTATTCTGGACAAAGGACGCCTTATACAAGATTCTGATGGAAGCCCAGCAAAAGTAAGAACAATTTATGATGTTATTTCGTATTTCTGTGGAAAATGTTTAGTCCTATTATCCGCCCTTTTTGCGGGCGCTGTCTCGCTATAACGTAAGCTGTTTGTTATGGTAAAGTTATTTTTTTAAATCTAACACGGCGGTTGCATTAAGAACTAGTGTATCTTTCATTTGCTGTCCAACATGTATTTTTTAGTAAAGTTTATGATGAGTTCTTTGGTCAGATTAGGTGAGTGTCCAAAATAGCTCCGGACAATTTGGTGAATCGATGCTACATATTCACAATGTATAACCACGGTTTGCAGCTCTAAATATGCACATTTTCGAACAAAACATAAGTGTATTGTATAACCTGATGTTATAAGACTGTCATCTGATGAAGTTGGTCAAGGTTAGTGATTAATTTTATATCCTTTGCTGGTTTTTGCGATCGCTACCTTTTGCTGCTAATAAATGCATTTGTGTGTTTGGCTATTGTGGTGAGCTAATATAATGCTATATTGTGTTTTCGCTGTAAAACACTTAAAAAATCGGAAATATTGGCTGGATTCACAAGATGTAAGTTGTTTCTTGGTTAGTGACTAATTATATCTCTATTTGGTCGGTTTTGTGATAGCTACCTATGCGGTAGAAAAATGGTGAAGATATGCAGTTGAGTCTTTTGCTATTGTGGTTAGCTAATAGAAGTACATATTGTGTTTTCGCTGTAAAACATTTTAAAAATCGGAAATGATGGCTGGATTCACAAGATGTTAATCTTTCATTTGCTGTATTGGACTTGTGATTTCATGAAAATTATATTATATGATATCCCTGTCGCGTTAGGCTAGGCTATGCTAGTCAGCTTTTTTGATGAGGATGCTCCCGGATCCGGGATGGGTAGCAATGAAAGGTTAACCGAGATTTACTCCTCTTACGACCACACAGAAGCCACACAGTGATGAGCCACAAAGAGTGAGGACTGTAAGTACACATTTGTGACTTGTTTCAGAAAACTAGCCGTATGTCGCACGTCACTTCTTCACAGGAGAGGCATTTGAACGTAAACATATATTTTTTTTATCAAAAGGAGAGTATGGATTGGTCTGCCATGTAGCATGCTACTGTCTATAACATGAGCTCCTCAGTATGTGTTGATAGTGCTTTCTGACGCACCATTTTTTAAAGACATAACATTAGCCATCAAGAACTACAAAAGTTTTTCTACTTTTCACAACAACATTGATGCCCTGAATTTAGCAGGCGCAATCGACAGATCCATTGGAAAAAATGGTGGGCTACTTTCTGCACACGCCACGGTCAGTGTGAACAACGCTGACCAAACAAGATGTAACTTGCATTTCCAGTTATAGCCTAATGTTAGCTAGTCAACATTGAACCTAGTTGTTAGCTTCAGCTACCTGCAGATTCATACTACAGCTATGAAAATGTTTGTATTGGTAGTAGTATTAGTTGAGATTATGCATGTTCATTGTTTAGCTATCTAGCTAGCTACATGTCTAAATAAAAGACTCCACTTGATGATTACATGACCCATAAAGTTAACCAGGTCTGTCTGGGGGTGATTGCGACCATCTATTGTATTTCATGAACATGTGTACGTCTTGACAATAGTGACCGATCCACTTAGCTAGATGTGGCTGGGGGTGGTTATAGCATTTCTTTCACATGATCCATCAATTTAGACAGGCGTTGTCGGGTAAATATTTTTGTCTGGACACTTTCTGTTTTTGAAATTGCTATTATACAAGTAACCATTTCACTGTACCATTTACTCCTTTTGCATCCTGTGCATGTGACAAATAAACTTAGATTTTATTTGATATAGTGTGTGTTTACCGGAGACGATAATGTGAAGAACAACAGGACTTTTCCTTATTGTAGGCTACTACTTTTACCACTTTTAGTCTTGAAATCTTTGGTTGTTTACTAAACTACTCTGTTTAGCACGTAGCCTCACATGTGAATCCTTAAAGAGATGGGTGGGGCTAAGGCTTAAGAGGGTGTGAACGATGCTGAAAGGTGTAGACAAAGAAGAGCTCTCTAGTAGAAATACCAAAACATTCACAGCTATTTTCTCAAAAGCGGGGTTACAAGTGTATCTACTTTTAAAAGTAGAATTGCTTTACCGTTGTTCCTCAACTGCAGTGTATAATATACAATTTTCTAGCTCTGAGTCGTCACTTTTATCCAATGTAAAAAACACAATTTCTAATTTTGCTACATAAGACCGAATCTAAGCGGTCGGTCACATTTTTGTCCGAATAATTTTATAAACATTTTGTACCTCATAATCTGTTCAGGTCACAAACTATTATTTTCTCTTTAGGCTAAAGTAACATTATCTGCTTTAGATACCTGGAGATGCTAGGTAGTTAATGCTGGTTAGCTAAGGCGGGAAAGCATAGCTAACTGATTTGTTAACCTAACCTAACCCCTATGCCGCTAAGAAGGGGGAACGAGGTCAGTGAGTTGGCCAAATTTACCTTCCGCACTTTGTCTGCCGTGATACATTTGAGATCCACAAATATAATCTTACAAAATTGCAGCCTATATTGATTAAATGATGCCGGCTTCATGGAAATATCCCCAATAAATATTAATAAAACAATTTGGGGGAACAAATTTAGCTGTTTTGACATATAGGCAGAATAATTGACTGAAAATGGCCTGTAATCTTATGGGTGCCCAATTTAACAACTGAATTAATTGTATCCACCATTTGCTGCTGTGACATAACATTGTTGGGGGAACAAAAACTCAAGCAAGTCATTTGCGTGCCATTTGCTCCTTTAACAACCACACAGAAGCCACCAGTAAAACATTATTTTCAGTTGAGGACAGCCAGAGTGGGGACTGTAAGTACCCTTTTTTTGTTAGATTCATTTTCTAAACATTTTGTAATTTGATATGGTTGATATGGTTGTTAGCTACATCTACAGTGGGGCAAAAAAGTATTTAGTCAGCCACCAATTGTGCAAGTTCTCCCACTTAAGAATATGAGAGAGGCCTGTAATTTCCATCATAGGTACACTTCAACTATGACAGACAAAATGAGAAAAAAAAATCCAGAAAATCACATTGTAGGATTTTTAATGAATTTATTAGCAAATTATGGTGGAAAATAAGTATTTGGTCACCTACAAACAAGCAAGATTTCTGTCTCTCACAGACCTGTAACTTCTTCTTTAAGAGGCTCCTCTGTCCTCCACTCGTTACCTGTATTAATGGCACCTGTTTGAACTTGTTATCAGTATAAAAGACACCTGTCCACAACCTCAAACAGTCACACTCCAAACTCCACTATGGCCAGGACCAAAGAAACAAAATTGTAGACCTGCACCAGGCTGGGAAGACTGAATCTGCAATAGGTAAGCAGCTTGGTTTGAAGAAATCAACTGTGGGAGCAATTATTAGGAAATGGAAGACATACAAGACCACTGATAATCTCCCTCGATCTGGGGCTCCACGCAAGATCTCACCCCGTGGGGTCAAAATGATCACAAGAACGGTGAGCAAAAATCCCAGAACCACACGGGGGGACCTAGTGAATGACCTGCAGAGAGCTGGAACCAAAGTAACAAAGCCTACCATCAGTAACACACTACGCCGCCAGGGACTCAAATCCTGCAGTGCCAGACGTGTCCCCCTGCGTAAGCCAGTACATGTCCAGGCCCGTCTGAAGTTTGCTAGAGAGCATTTGGATGATCCAGAAGGAGATTGGGAGAATGTCATATGGTCAGATGAAACCAAAATAACTTTTTGGTAAAAACTCAACTCATCGTGTTTGGAGGACAAAGAATGCTGAGTTGCATCCAAAGAACACCATACCTACTGTGAAGCATGGGGGTGGAAACATCATGCTTTGGGGCTGTTTTTCTGAAAAGGGACCAGGACGACTGATCCGTGTAAAGGAAAGAATGAATGGGGCCATGTATCGTGAGATTTTGAGTGAAAACCTCCTTCCATCAGCAAGGGCATTGAAGATGAAACGTGGCTGGGTCTTTCAGCATGACAATGATCCCAAACACACCGCCCGGGCAACGAAGGAGTGGCTTCGTAAGAAGCATTTCAAGGTCCTGGAGTGGCCTAGCCAGTCCTCAGATCTCAACCCCATAGAAAATCTTTGGAGGGAGTTGAAAGTCCGTGTTGCCCAGCAACAGCCCCAAAACATCACTGCTCTAGAGGAGATCTGCATGGAGGAATGGGCCAAAATACCAGCAACAGTGTGTGAAAACCTTGTGAAGACTTACAGAAAATGTTTGACCTCTGTCATTGCCAACAAAGGGTATATAACAAAGTATTGAGATAAACTTTTGTTATTGACCAAATACTTATTTTCCACCATAATTTGCAAATAAATTCATTACAAATCCTACAATGTGATTTTCTGGATTTTTTTTCTCATTTTGTCTGTCATAGTTGAAGTGTACCTATGATGAAAATTACAGGCCTCTCTCATCTTTTTAAGTGGGAGAACTTGCACAATTGATGGCTGACAATACTTTTTTCCCCCACTGTATCTATTCAGGTTGCAAACTATTCTTGTCACTAGGTTAGCTACTCTGGATACCTGCAAGATGCTAGACAGCTAGCTAGCTACAAGGCAGGAAAGCATAGCTAACTGATTTGCTGACTGAGCTGCTTGCACACACTTTTTATGCCGTGATTCATTTGATTAGAGCAAATCAAGAATCAGTCAGTCCAAATTCAGTTGAAACCTTCACCCCCTCTCTGCCCTCCTGCTTTTTCTCTCTTGGGTATGTGCGCATGTGTACGTACGCACTCTCACTGGCAAACTAAGTTCAACAATGAAGGGGTGTAAATTGACTGTATTTTCAGGCTGATGGGGGTTGAGTAGAGGGTTAGGTTACTATGTTCATGTTTAGTTAAGATTGGTCAACAATTTCTAGTTACTTGATTTATCGAACTAGCTAAGCCTATGGTAGTTAATTTCTTGGCTTTTGCTTGTTCAATTGTTGTTAAATAACACATTGACCTCTTCAAAGACAAAATAAGATGCATTCTCCTTTGTTTTGTTAGGCTATGATGCACTTCCCTTTATTGACGAGTGACAACTAATAGCTACTGATAGTGTCTTACCAGTGGCATAACTGTTAAACAGCCTTTTTTGTAGTCATGGTAGTATAATATCAACAGAACAGTTTTATCAATATGCAATTTTTTTTTTTAAGATCAGTGAAATCACCCATCAGGTTGGTGGGCTGATACACAAGGTGTGTCATGCAATAGTTGGGTTTTTGCATAGCTGATGTTAAAACATAAAATACATTTGAAAAGTTTTCCTTCAGAAACACTATTTATCCACTAGGGGAGTGTATCTTTGCCTTTCAGGGGGATCCGATACATACTCTATATAAATACATGGGTTACGATACAAGAACGATATGTGTTTATATGGGGGGAAAAAACTAGTAGATTCAGTTATTTTTCACTGACAAACTCCAAACTTTGGCAACCTCTCAAGCTATGCCTGCATGAGTATGTAAAATCTCAACTGTTGTGCAATTGCTTTGATTTTCTCAGCAGAGGGCTTAATGATGTGCTCTTCGGATCTTCAAAATAACTTCATTAATAATTGTCAAATAACCTATATTTCTGAAATATTGCCTTGACTAGAATGTCCATCAAGTGACAAGTTATTATAACTGACATTACTTGGCTCATGCATGTATTTAACTCTAGGGCAGTACATTAGTTACTATAGCTAGCTACCCCCATCAGTTATGTCTTTCTCCTGTATCACCTGCATACACTCTCTCATGCAGGGTGGTCCTTTGTAGCTCAGTTGGTAGAGCATGGCACTTGGAACATCAGCATAGTGGGTTTGATTCCTGCAACTGTAACTGATGTGAAATGGCTAGCTAGGTAGCGGTGGTGCGCGCTAGCAGCCTTTCAGTCGGTGACGTCACTTGCTCTGAAACCTTGAAGTAGTGGTTCCCCTTGCTCTGCAAGGGCCGCGGCCTTTGTGGAGTGATGGGTAACGACGCTTCGTGGGTAACTGTTGTTGATGTGTGCAGAGGGTCCCTGGATCGCGGTCGGGTCGAGGGGACGCCATAAAGTTATACTGTTACACAACCACCCATACGTAAAATGTATGCATGATTAAGTCGCTTTGTATAAAAGCGCCTGCTAAATGGCATATATTGTTATATTAAAAACAGAGCCATGCACAGCTTCTGGTCTGTTTGTACTTATCACAATCATAGTTGACCATCATGCTTAAAACCTGTTATGGCTGCAAGGGGCAGTATTGAGTAGCCAGTTAAATCGTGCCCATTTCAAACGGCTTCGTACTCAATTCTTGCTCGTACAATATGCATATTATTATTACTATTGGATAGAAAACACTCTCTAGTTTCTAAAACCGTTTGAATTATTTCTCTGAGTGAAACAGAACTCATTCTGCAGCACATTTCCTGACCAGGAAGTGGAATGTCAGAAATCGATGCTCTGTTCAACTTCCTGCCTATACATGGGCATGATACGTAAGAGTCTACGTACACTTCATACACCTTCCCCTGGTTGTCAAGAGGCGGTGAGAGAAGAAATTTCATGTTTATCTTGGTCTGAGGTGGAATTAAAGGTCTTTGTATGACGTGACCGTCCATTTCCTGTTTCTGGAGCGCGCGAAAGGGGACATGGATTTGCCTTCTGTTTAGCTGTCGTTATGGACGACTAACATCTCCGGTTTAGATTTTATTTGATACATGTGACCATATCATCGTAAAGTATGTTTTTTCAATATAGTTTAATCAGATTATTGAAATTTTTTCGGGAGTTTTGCCGTGTTCCGTTCTCTGACTTTGTTGACGTTGGAGAGATCCGTGCCACTTGGCAAGTGCCCATGCTAAATCAAGAGGGAAATTTGCCGTTCCAGATCCAAACAACGACTGTTCTGGACAAAGGACACCTTGTCCAACATTCTGACGGAAGATCACCAAAAGTAAGAAACAATTTATGATGCTATTTCTAATATCTGTCGTGCATGTGAACTGGTCGTGGGCGCCCAAGTGTTTCTGGCTATTGTGGCTACGCTAATATAACGCTATATTGTGTTTTCGCTGTAAAACACTTGATAAATCGGAAATATTGTCTGGAATCACAAGATGCCTGTCTTTCAATTGCTGTACACTATGTATTTTTCAGAAATGTTTTATGATGAGTAATTAGGTATTTGACGTTGGTGTCTGTAAATATTATGGCTGCTTTCGGTGCAATTTCTGATTGTAGCTGAAATGTAAACTATGATTTATACCTGAAATATGCAAATTTTTCGAACAAAACATATGCTATACAATAAATATGTTATCAGACTGTCATCTGATGAAGTTGTTTCTTGGTTAGTGGCTATTTATATCTTTATTTGGTCGAATTTGTGATAGCTACTGATGGAGTAAAAAACTGATGGAGTAAGAAAAGTGGTGTCTTTTGCTAACATGGTTAGCTAATAGATTTACATATTGTGTCTTCCCTGTAAAACATTTTAAAAATCGGACATGTTGGCTTGATTCACAAGATGTGTACCTTTCATATGCTGTATTGGACTTGTTAATGTGTGAAAGTTAAATATTTAAAAAAAATATCTTTTGAATTTCGCGCCCTGCACTTGAGCTGGATGTTGTCATAAGTGTACCGGTGTCGGGCTGCACCCCAAACAGGTTAAGAGATTTTCTAAAACAACGAAACAAACATTTTCAGATCACTATTTTGCTCTTGCGGCCTCACGCGAGCTAAGTGCGCGGATTGAGCATTAGTTTGTGAGTGTGGGAGAGTTGGGCTGCACCCGGCACAGGCAGCGAGAGATGTAAATTCATTAAAAAAAAAAGATTATTCCATCTTCAAAAATGTGCACATTTTAGAAGTAAATAAGGATTTAAGATTACTAATACATATATTTGTATTTATTCATTCTGTTATTTTACCAGGTAAGTTGACTGAGAACACATTCTCATTTACAGCAACAACCTGGGGAATAGTTACAGGGAAGAGGGGATGAATGAGCCAATTGTGAACTGGGGATTATTAGGTGACCGTGATGGTTTAAGGGCCAGATTGGGAATTTAGCCAGGACACCGGGGTTAACACCCCTACTCTTACAACAAGTGCCATGTGATCTTTAATGACCTCAGAGAGTCAGGACACCCGTTTAACGTCCCATCCAAAAGACAGCACCCTACACAGGGCAGTGTCCCCAATCACTGCCCTGGGGTATTGGGATATTTTTTTACACCAGAGGAAAGTGTTCCTCCTACTGGCCCTGCAAGCAGCACCTGGTCTCCAATCCAGGGACTGACCAAGACCAACCCTGCTTAGCTTCAGACACAAGCCAGCAGTGGTATGCAGGGTGGTATGCTGCTGGCAAATTTTCAAGTACCATAAATTATATTACAATTTATTCCAGCAATATTTTCATAAGAGTACGTGTCACTTTTTCCAAATGGTGGCTATAGTGTTTTGCAAAAAAACTCTTAAAAGTCCATGGAGAACAGCCCTGAACGTGATCAATTGGTCAGTGAGAACAGCTCTGATCATGACCATTATGACCCACGTATGGACAATGATGGGCACAATATAGGGGATTTAGAAGGCTACAATATTGCTTTCTCTGACTCAAAATATGAACCAGTACCAGAGGAGATTGGAATAGCTGAAACAAACCCTGATGAAAATGCAAACACACTAGGCCTGCGCAGTGATTTCCAAGATTGGGCAGAGACCACTAAAGTAACTTGCCACAGCAGAAATCATATTAGCATAATAAAAACATCCCCATCAAAATGTTTGTTTAAGCTAGATATCTGTTTTTGCATGGGCTGCATCTCCATCCACCACATGATTCTTCTCACGAAAACATCTGTGGCGTCTGAATGGTTTGGCCTACAAACTAATATGACCACTTTATGGAAAGCATCACGGGACTCGTCTGAAGGTAGCCTGGTGCCAGTTTAAAAATGAATGGAAGTATATATGGAAGTAGTTTAGTGCCCAACTTGAGCACACAGTCAGTCTCCATACACAAACATTAGCAGTAGAATGGCCATCCTGAAGAGGTCAGTGACCTTCAATGTTGCGTTGTCATAGGATGCCCCCTTTACAACAATTCAGTTAGTCAAATTTCTGCTCTGCTAGATCTGCCCCGGTCAACTGAAAGTGCTGTTATTGTGAAGTGGAAACGTTTAGGGCAACAACGGCTCAGCCACGAAGTGGTAGGCCACACAAGCTCACAGAACAGGACCGCCGAGTGCTGAAGCGCGTAGTGCATAAAAATCATCTGTCCTCGGTTGCAACACTCACTACCGAGTTCCAAATTGCCTCTGGAAGCAACGTCAGCACAATAACTGTTTTTCAAGAGCACACAAGCCTAAGATCATCATGTGCAATGCCAAGCGTCGGCTGAAGTGGTGTAAAGCTCGCCGCCATTGACCTCTGGAGTAGTGGAAACACGTTCTCTGGAGTGATGAATCACGCATCACCATCTGGCAGTACATCGGACCAATCTGGGTTTGGCAGATGCCAGGAGAATGCTACATGCCCGAATGCTTAGTGCCAACTGTAATGTTTGGTGGACGACGAAAAATGGTCTGGGGTTGTTTTTTTGTGTACAAAATGGGTGACTCGTACTAAAACTACACAGCACATAAAATCTTATTGAACATCCAAAATGACTCCTACAATCCTGTTACTTATGTTTTTGCCCAGTTCAAGCTAAAACCTTTCAGGGCTACCCATCCCGGATCTGGGAGCATCCTCATCAAAAAAGCTGACTAGCATAGCCTAGCCTAACGGGACAGGGATATCATATAATATAATTTCATGAAATCACAAGTCCAATACAGCAAATGAAAGATAAACATCTTGTGAATCCAGCCATCATTTCCGATTTTTTAAATGTTTTACAGCGAAAACACAATATGTATTTATATTAGCTAACCACAATAGCCAAACACACAACGCCATGTTTTCACCGTGTTTCCACCGCATAGGTAGCTTTCACAAAACCCAGAAATAGACATAAAATTAATCACTAACCTTGAACAACTTCATCAGATGACAGTCTTATAACATCATGTTATACAATACATTTATGTTTTGTTCGAATATGTGCATATTTAGAGCTGCAAATCGTGGTTATACATTGTGAATACGTAGCAACAATTCACCAAAATGTCCGGAGATATTTTGGACAGTCACCTAATCTAACCAAAGAACTCATCATAAACTTTACTAAAAAATACATGTTGTACAGCAAATGAAAGATACACTGGTTCTTAATGCAACCGCTGTGTTAGATTTAAAAAAATATTTTTACTACAACATACAGCATGCATTATTGTGAGACAGCGCTCACCTATTCTCCGCCGTGTTGGAGCCAACATATTACACAAAAATACGAAATAACATCATAAATATTCTCTTACTTTTGCTGATCTTCCATCAGAATGTTGTGCAAGGAGTCCTAGTTCCAGAATAAGTCGTTGTTTGGTTTTAGAATGTCCATTTCTTCTGTCGAATTAGCAACTTTGGCTAGCCATGCGGAGCTCACGTGTCCAAGAAATCTTGGCGCATGGAACGAAAAATTCCAAAATTCCCAATAAACGTCGAATAAACTGGTCAAACTCGGTTGAAAATCCTACTTTATGATGTTCTTCTCATATGTATACAATAAAATCAGAGCCGGAGCAATTCGTAGTGTATACCGAACGCTTTTCAGAAGACAATGTGAGGTTCCCCGGCGCGCAGATGAAAACTGACAAAAGAGCGGACCTGTCACTCCAAAAGCTCTCATTCGGCCTCACATCAAGCTAGACACCCCATTCAACCTTCTACTGCCTGTTGACATCTAGTGGAAGGCGTATGCAGTGCATACAGATCCATAAATATAAGCCAGTTGAATAGGCAGGCCCTGGCACAGAGCCCCATTTTCAGAATTTTCACTTCCTGTCTGGAAGTTTGCTGCCAAATGAGTTCTGTTTTACTCACAGATATAATTCAAACAGTTTTAGAAACTTCAGAGTGTTTTCTATCCAACAGCAATAATAAAATGCATATTGTATGATCTAGAACACAGTACGAGGCCATTTAATTTGGGCACGATTTTTTCCCAAAGTCAAAACAGCGCCACCTATTAAGAAGAAGATAAACTGGCTTAGTTTAAAAGTTGACACACAATAGCCTTTTATCATTTGTTAGAAACACAATTTCTTGCATCCTCTTCCCTGTCCTACACTCACATTCTAGGGAAACGAGGAGAGTGAACGAGGACACAAGGGTGAGAGAAAACAAGCTGGTAAGAAATGTATTTTCCGCATGCAATTCTCTTCCGCATGGCATGCGCCTGTTGAAATTACCAAATAAATGTGGTTGTACTGTATCAGCTCCAAGCACTGAAAAATTAACACTAATATCTATAATATTGAATATTAATTGTCTACTGATTTGTCCCTCAGTGAATTTGTCACACTTTGTTAATGCTATGAAAGATTAGACAATATCCCATACCGATATGAAAACGTAATCTTTCATAAGAATTCCAGGACAATTATCATTACCTTTACCTGCAGATGGTAAATATTCCTATCCTAGGCTAGCGGTTCATCACGGAAACAAAAGGGATATATACCATCATCTATGTTCAGTTACATTAGTGCAAATTGTCCACCGATATTCATGTATTTCTCTCCCCCTCTTTGTTATTGTGAAAGTAATTTGTGTATAATGTACTTTTCCTGCTCATTCGCCCGATGTCTTTACATTGCTTATGTATATTCTGTGGCATGATTGCGTCCAGACTGTCAAAGTCCGAAAACAATGCCCGTCCTGGCAGATCTGAACCTAATGCGAGCACCATGTGACTTTCTTGCATCCAGACCTCATGCAGCTTGGAGTGAATCACATGACATAAGTTGCTTTTAAGTGCCGGGTGTAACCAAGGCCATAGATGCTCCATAACCACTACTTTGAGTGTTTTATATAATATAACTAACTATATGTGTTTATTTTGGTGTTGCAGTGAAGAAGTGGAACAAGTGGTGGGAGAACACCTCAAGCATGCCCCTGGTAGAGCTGGAGGTGGTGGTAACCATGCCACCACATGCCTTCAGCAGGCTTGAAAAGTGGGATTGATCCATTTGTTTCTTTTAGTTTTCAGTAGTTAAATCATTTGGTGTATTGTGTTTTAATGCACTGGATTTGTTGAAATGTTATACTAAATGTACATGCACAATTGTATATTTTTGCCTTGTGTAACGAGTATTACCGAAGGTGGCTTCCCTTCCTGTTCGAGTGGCGCTCGGCGGTCGTCGTCGCCGGTCTACTAGCTGCCACCGATCCCTTTTTCCTTTTTCGTTTGGTTTGGACTAATTGTTTTCACCTGTTTATTGTTTGGTTGTTAGGGTGGTGATATTTAAGTTCG
This sequence comes from Salvelinus namaycush, assembly GCF_016432855.1. Taxonomy (NCBI): domain Eukaryota; kingdom Metazoa; phylum Chordata; class Actinopteri; order Salmoniformes; family Salmonidae; genus Salvelinus; species Salvelinus namaycush. The sequence goes on from NC_052339.1 coordinate 7,268,319, forward strand.
TTTAGCCCGCTTCTGTTTGTGCGGGCTTGTCTTTCTGTTTTGTATGAGGTTGTTTGTTTTATTTGGGGTTTTCCACAGTCTGGATTATTTTTTCCAGTGTGTACTTTGTTCAAGTGGATTATTACGCCAATGTTTTGACGTTACCAGTTGTTCTTCTGGTTGGACATTAAAGAGTGGTTTTCCCCCATATCTTTGCTCTCTGCGCCTGACTCCTCACAATTTTCCTCATTGATCGTAACAGAAGCCCGCACCTATCTTATGGAGCCAGCAGGAGCAGCGACCACCCCTCTCCCCACAATGGAGGAGAGAGTCCTTCATCACACGTCCATCCTCCATCGCATCGGATCAGCTATGGATCAAATGATGGAGAGGATGGATCGTTGGGAGAGGAGTGGTCTCCCTACTACCCCACCTACCCTCCATCCAGCAACTATACCATCTCCTCCAGCGGGATCCGGTGCCAGCGCTTTGCGTATTACGCCTCCAAGTCAGTACGATGGAGCGGCGGCGGGGTGCCAGGGATTCCTGCTACAATTAGATCTGTACCTGGCCACCGTTCGACCAGCTCCCTCGGACGAAGAGAGCGTGAGTGTCCTCGTCTCCTGCCTGACGGGTAGAGCCCTAGAGTGGGCCAATGCGGTCTGGAACGGGCCTGACTCAACGAGGGGCCACTACCCGGAATTCACCCGTCGTTTTCGGGCCGTGTTCGATCACCCTCCAGATGGCCGAGCGGCGGGTGAGAGATTGTTCTATCTCCGACAGGGGACGAGGAGCGCGCAGGACTTCGCGCTGGATTTCCAGACCTTGGCCGCTGGAGCAGGGTGGAACGACAGGGCCCTGATAGACCATTACAGGTGTAGCCTGAGAGAGGACGTCCGCAGAGAGCTGGCTTGTCGGGACACTACGCTGAGAGTGAACCAGGAGGTGGGTAGGTTTCTGCGGTCGTATTGCCAGGACCGGCCAGGGGAGTGGTCAAGATACATCCCCTGGGCAGAGATTGCCCAGAACTCACTAAGCCACTCCTCTACCAACATGTCACCATTTGAGTGTGTGTTGGGGTACCAGCCGGTTCTGGCACCATGGCATCAGAGTCAGACCGAGGCTCCTGCGGTGGAGGAGTGGGTACAGCGCTCTAAGGAGACTTGGAGAGCCGTCCAGGAGTCTCTGCGTCAGGCGAGTAGACGGCAGAAGAAGAGCGCTGACCGTCACCGCAGTGAGGCCCCCGTGTTTGCACCGGGGGATAGGGTCTGGCTCTCGACCCGAAACCTGCCCCTCCGCCTGCCCTGCCGGAAGCTGGGTCCGCAGTGTGTAGGGCCATTTAAAGTCCTGAGGAGAATAAACGAGGTGTGTTACCGATTGTTACTTCCTTCGTATTATCGTATTAACCCCTCGTTTCATGTGTCTCTCCTCAGGCCGGTGGTAGCTGGTCCCATGCAGGAAGGTGAGGTTCCGGAGGTCCCTCCGCCCCCTCTGGACATAGAGGGGTCCCCGGCGTACAGAATAAGGTCCATTCTGGATTCCAGACGCCAGGTGAGGGGCCTGCAGTACCTCGTGGACTGGGAGGGGTACGGTCCGGAGGAGAGGTGCTGGGTCCCGGTGGGGGATATATTGGATCCATCTATGCTGAGAGAGTTCCATCGCCTCCATCCGGATCGCCCTGCACCTCGGCCCCCGGGTCGTCCTCGAGGCCGGCGTCGGGCGCGTCAGGAGGGGGGTACTGTAACGAGTATTACCGAAGGTGGCTTCCCTTCCTGTTCGAGTGGCGCTCGGCGGTCGTCGTCGCCGGTCTACTAGCTGCCACCGATCCCTTTTTCCTTTTTCGTTTGGTTTGGACTAATTGTTTTCACCTGTTTATTGTTTGGTTGTTAGGGTGGTGATATTTAAGTTCGTTTAGCCCGCTTCTGTTTGTGCGGGCTTGTCTTTCTGTTTTGTATGAGGTTGTTCGTTTTATTTTGGGTTTTCCACAGTCTGGATTATTTTTTCCAGTGTGTACTTTGTTCAAGTGGATTATTACGCCAATGTTTTGACGTTACCAGTTGTTCTTCTGGTTGGACATTAACTTCTACCGCCTCAGAAACCCGGGTCCGGGAGCACCCCCCACCACCCCCACCAGTAAAGAAGCTGACTAGCATAGCTAGCATAGCGTCACAAGTAAATACTAGCATCTAAATATCATTAAATCACAAGTCCAAGACACCAGATGAAAGATACACTTCTTGTGAATCCAGCAATCATTTCTGATTTTTAAAATGTTTTACAGGGAAGACACAATATGTAAATCTATTAGCTAACCACGTTAGCAAAAGACACCATTTTTCTTACTCCACTATTTTTTCACTCCATCACCAGCTATCACCAATTCGACCAAATAAAGATATAAATAGCCACTAACCAAGAAAAAACTTCATCAGATGACAGTCTGATAACATATTTATTATATAGCATAGGTTTTGTTAGAAAAATGTGCATATTTCAGGTATAAATCATAGTTTGCCATTGCAGCCACCATCACAAATCTCCCCAAAGCGACTAGAATTACTACAGAGAGCAACGTGTATTACCAATTTACTCATCATAAAACATTTCTTAAAAATACACAGCGCACAGCAATGGAAAGACACAGATCTTGTGAATTCAGACAATATTTCAGATTTTCTAAGTGTTTTACAGCGAAAACACAATAAATCGTTATATTAGCATACCACATGTGCAAACGTTACCCGAGCATTGATTCAAGGCAAAAAGAGCGATAGCGTTATCATCACCAAAATATATTAATTTTTTCACTAACCTTCTCAGAATTCTTCCGATGACACTCCTGTAACATCATATTACACAATCCATATAGAGTTTGATCGAAAATGTGCATATTTAGCGGCACAAATCGTGCTTACACAATAGAAATACTGTCCAACTACTCAAGCAATCTGCCCGGCGCCATCTTGGAAAGACACCTATTTTTATCGAAAACTATTCATAAACTTGACAAAAAAAATACAAGTTGGACAGCAATTGAAAGACAAATTAGTTCTTAATGCAATCGCTGAATTACATTTCTAAAATTATCCTTACTGTGCAATACAGGGTGCGCCAAAGCGAAGCTACACAAAAAAAAATGGCGATATATGCGTTTAACATTTTTCAACAGAACAACGATTTATCATCATAAATAGTTCTTACTATGAGCTGAGCTTCCATCAGAATCTTGGGCAATGTATCCTTTCTCCGGTCTAATCGTCTTTTGGTCGAAAGATGTCCTCTTGTCCTGTCGAAATGGCCACTAACGTTCGGCATGTACTGGAAAAGTGCCCAGCTCTTGGAAGTGCGTCACAAAGAAATGCCAGAAAATCGCACTAAACGGATATAAACTGCTATAAAACGGTTTAAATTAACTACCTTATGATGTTTTTAACACCTATAACGAGTAAAAACATGACCGGAGATATATTACTGGCTAAACCAAAGCTTGGAAGGAGGCCAGTCCGACGTCCATCGTGCGTCAGGCGCAGGGAGGAAAAGAAATGTACTTCCGCCCTTTGGTCTTTTATACAGTCCCAGATTGCGCAATCGACTCCATTCAAATTGTCACCACTTACTGACATCTAGAGGAAGGCGTAGGCAGTGTTTGTATCCCCATAGCATTCACAGGGACCTTAAAACTGACCTGGGAACAGGGGCCAAGATTTCTGAAATCTCACTCCCTGTCAGGAAAAGTGCTGTAGAATGAGTTCTGTTTCACTCAGAGACATAATTCCAACGGTTATAGAAACTAGAGAGTGTTTTCTATCCAATAATAATAATAATATGCATATTGTACGAGCAAGAATTGAGTACTGGGCAGTTTAATTTGGCAACGTCCAGAAAAAAAAAGTGCTAACAGCTCCCCCTATTGAGTAGAGGTTAAAGAGTGGTTTTCCCCCATATAATTGCTCTCTGCGCCTGACTCCTCACAATTTTCCTCATTGATCGTAACACCTTGCTGATATTCAAAAGACATACAGATGTAGGATCTTAATTTGAGCCAGTTTGCTACACCAGGAAAATAATCCTGCAGCAATAGGAAATGTGAATTATTATGTGGATTATAATTGATGAACATTTTCGTAGGGGTTGATAAATTTTTCAAAATTTCAAAGTGGATCTTACCAACTTCAGAAGCCTTTTTAAACCTCAAATACAATACAAGTTTAACATTTCCTTGCTTGCAGGAAAGTTATCTTGCAGCAGGGTGATCAAATTAAGATCCTACGTCTGTAGTGGAAGATACTGAATTTGAACAGTTTTTAACATCTATTAAATTACTGGAAGGGATATGTCATTAATGTTTTGGAATGGGATGAAAATGGCATATTGGTCAGGGAGAAACTAGAGGTAAAAAACTCTAGACAGTACGCACTACCATTTCTAGCGCCTTACGGTCGGATGCTGAGCAGTTGCCATACCAGGCGAAGATGCAACCGGTCAGGATGCTATTGATGGTGCAGCTGTAGAACTTTTTGAGGATCTGGGGACCCATGCCAAATCTTTTCAGTCTCCTGATGGGGAAAAGGCTTTGTCGTGCCCTCTTCACGACTGTCTTGGTGTGTTTGCACCAGGATATATCGTTGGTGATGTGGACACCAAGGAACTTGAAACTCTCGACCCGCTCCACTACAGCCCCATGGATGTTAATGGGGCCCGTTCGGTCGATCTTTTCCTGTAGTCCACGATCAGCTCCTTTGTGCTGCTCACATTGAGGTTGAGGTTGTTGTCCTGGCACCACTCTGCCAGGTTTCTGACCTCCTCCCTATAGGCTGTCTCGTCGTTGTCTGTGATCAGGCCTACCACTGTTGTGTTGTCTGCAAACTTAATGATGGTGTTGGAGTCGTGCCTGGCCATGCAGTCGTGGGTGAACAGGGAGTACAGGAAGGGACTGAGTACACACCCCTGGGGAGCTCCAGTTTTGAGGATCAGCGTGGCAGATGTGTTGCTACCTACCCTCACCACCTGGGGGCGGCTCGTCAGGAAGTCCAGGATACAGTTGCAGGGGGAGGTGTTTAGTCCCAGGATCCTTAGCTTAGTGATGAGCTTTGACGGTACTTTGGTGTTGAACGCTGAGATGTAGTCAATGAATAGCATTCTGACATAAGTGTTTATTTTGTCCAGGTGGGAAAGGGCAGTGTGGAGTGTAATAGAATTTGCATTCTATTTGCATTCTAATTTGCATTGCAGGAGGAACACATCTGTTTTAAGAGTAATTAACCCTTGGTCTGCTTGAAACAAGTTGCTATTACAGGTCAGGGATAGGTTGAAAATGTCAGTGAAGACACTTGCCAGCTGGTCAGCGCATGTTCTGAGTAGGCGTCCTTGTGTTCCGTCTGGCCCCACGGCCTTGTGAACTTTAACCTGTTAAACCTGATTCACATTGGCTATGGAGAACGAGATCACACAGTCATCCGGAACAGTTGGTGCTCTCATGCATAGTCCATGTTTGCTAGCCTTGGAGCAAGCATAGAAGGAATTTTGCTCGTCCGGTAGGCTCGTGTTGCTGGGCAGCTCACGGCTTGGTTTTCCTTTGTAATCCGTGATAGTTTGCAAGCCCCGCCACATTCATTGAGGGTCAGAGCCGGCGTGTGTGTGCGTGCATGTGAATGCGTCGTTCCGTGATGGATGCCATTTCAGTCAGAGGAAGATTAAGGAGCCACAGTCTGGAGATAGCTTTCATCTCCATAAATCATGTTGACAATTAACTGGGACCATATCTGCATCCCAAATGTCACTTTATTCCCTATATAGTGCACTTCCTTTGACCAGGGCCCACTATGTAGAGAATAGGGTGCCATTTGCCACGCGACCCAAAATAGGGTCATGTTTGGCTCCTATAAACATTATGTGTCTGAAGCCGGGCGACCAGATATGGGACTTGTCTCTATCTGTCTGTGCTCTCAGAGGCATCGGGACAGACTAAACTACCTGATATGGGGCGTCTAGGAAGGGCGAAGGGACATAATGCCTGATATGGTGTCTCACGGTCTCTCTCTCTCTTTCTTTCTCCCTATTCTATTTCTCTCTGTGTTTGTGTCTGGCCATATGTGTGTTTGCATGCGTGTGTGTGTGTGCGTGTGTGCGTGTGCGTGTGCGTGTGCGTGTGTGTGCGTGTATGTGTGTTTGTGTGTGTGTCTGTGTCATTATCATTAGAAGGCCCAATCAGGCCACTAAGAGAGCTGTATTCAAGCAGCCTCCACCAGATGTTGATTCTTCCATTAAAACATCTGATGTAAAGTCCCCTATTTAGGGGACTAGTAGCGGTTCTGGATTGGTTCGAACCGTCATTTTCGTGTACAGAGCGCTCTGTAATCTCTGCAGAGTCAATTCCTTTATACTCAAAACAGCTGAGTCTCCCCGTTTAGAATGTAGAATGTACGTGAGCTTGTGTCCTCAAAAGTGAGTGCACCTCAGCATTTTACAACTATTTTACATTTACATTTACATTTAAGTCATTTAGCAGACGCTCTTATCCAGAGCGACTTACAAATTGGTGCATTCACCTTATGATATCCAGTGGAACAACCACCACTTTACAATAGTGCATCTAAATCTTTTAAGGGGGGGGGGGGTTAGAAGGATTACTTTATCCTATCCTAGGTATTCCTTAAAAACCTCTTGGCAATAGGGGGTGCTATTTGCACTTTGTAATAATGACGTTCCCAAATTAAACTGCCTCGTACTCAATTCTTGCTCGTACAATATGCATATTATTATTACTATTGGATAGAAAACACTCTCTAGTTTCTAAAACCGTTTGAATTATATCTGTGAGTGAAACAGAACTGGACTTAGAGCAATTTTCCTATGTGAGAATGCCAAATTTTGCAAGCTGTTCTGAGACCTGTGTATAAATCTGCCTGTCTTCTATTGGTTGAGATGCACTGCATACGCCTTCCCCTGGATGTTAGCGAATAGGGAGACTTGAAATGGAGTCTCTACGTAGATCTCAAAGGTTATAAATCACTTGGCAAAGACGTGTCTGTTCTTTTCCCTCTTCGCTCTGACGCACTGAGGACCTTGGCACATTGTACTAGAACCATCGGTTATAGATCTTAGAAATTTCCGGCTGTGTTTTTATTCGATATAGGCTTTAAAGACATCATAATCTTGTTATTTTAAACCGAATTATATCAGTTTATGTCAGTATATTGCGATTTTCGGGTATTTCATTTCCTGGCGTTCTAGGGGGTTGGGTATCTCTCTCTCTCATGCTAATGTTTACTGCTAATTGCAACTTTGAAGAGGACGTTATACAACCTAGCAACGATTATTTTGGACAAAGGACACCTTTCCCAAGATTCTGATGAGAGTTCATCAAAAAGTAAGAACTATTTATGCTGATAATTCGTTGTTCTGTTGAAAAATGTCAAATGCATAAGCCGCCATTAATTGCAGTGCAGCCTCGCTTTATCGCACGCTGTATTTTGAAGTAACGTTAATTTTAAAAATGTAACCCAGCGATTGCATTAAGAACTAATTTGTCTTTCAATTGCTGTCCAACCTGTATTTTTTAGTCAAGTTTTGGAATAGTTACTGATTAGAATAGGTGCCTCTCCAAAGATTTCTCCTGACATTTTCTGGGCAGCTTTGCTACTTTTCTCATTGTATAACCACGATTTGTGCCGCTAAATATGCACATTTTCGAACAAACTCTATATGCATTGTGTAATATGATGTTATAGGACTGTCATCTGAAGAATTCTGAGAAGGTTAGTGAAAAAATTAATATATTTTGGTGGTTTATACGTTATCGCTATGTTTGGCTTGAATCAATGCTGTTGTGATGTTTGCTATTGTGGTAAGCTAATATAACGCTATATTGTGTTTTCGCTGTAAAACACATAGAAAATCTGAAATATTGTCTGGATTCACAAGATCTGTGTCTTTCAATTGCTGTATGCTGTGTATTTTTAAGAAATGTTTTATGATGAGTAATTAGGTAATACACGTTGCTCTCTGTAGTTATTCTAGTCGCTTTGGTGAGAGTTGTGATGGTGGCTGCAATGGTAAACTATGATTTATACCTGAAATATGCAAATTTTTCTAACAAAACATATGCTATACAATAAATATGTTATCAGACTGTCATCTGATGAAGTTGTTTCTTGGTTAGTGGCTATTTATATCTTTATTTGGTCGAATTTGTGATAGCTACTGATGGAGTAAAAAAGTGGTGGAGTAAAAAAAGTGGTGTCTTTTGCTAACGTGGTTAGCTAATAGATTTACATATTGTGTCTTCCCTGTAAAACATTTTAAAAATCAGAAATGATGGCTGGATTCACAAGATGTGTATCTTTCATCTGGTGTCTTGGACTTGTGATTTAATGATATTTAGATGCTACTATTTACTTGTGACGCTATGCTAGGCTATGCTAGTCAGCTTTTCTACTGATGGGGGTGCTCCCGGATCCGGGTTTGGGAGGAATTAGAGGTTAAAGAGGTGGAGTTTCAGGTGTCTCTGGAAGGTGGTGATTGACTCCGGTGACCTTTAAACCAGAAATGTGAGTTCCAGACCTTTCTAGAACTATGCAGCATGATAAATAATTACTTTTGTGATTCAATAGATTACATTTTAGAATACAAAACTACGTATATCGCACACAGACAGCTGAGGAGACTAATCTGGAGTCAGGGCTCCCAGTGGGCAACCATCCTCTCTCTTGCTCTCTCTCTCAACGCCCCCCTCTCTCTCTCAACGCCCCCCTCTCTATCTCCACTAACACCTTTCCCCAACACGTTGTATAAAGAGTATAAAGAGTCATCTAGCACTCGATCTAGCACCATCTAGCACTCCGATTATGAATTAGTACATAGTGTACTCTAATATAATAAACAGCATTATTGAAAAGAGTACATGTTGAATAGTGTGAAGACCTGTATTGTAATTCAAGGGGCAGGGAAGGAGGAATGAGCTCTAGCTGCCGCTGTACTCCTCTGAGAAGTAATTTACTTCAATTGATCTAATAAAAACTCAGTAATAAAAAGCATGAGGCCCAGAATTCCAAATGTGTAAAGCTGTCAGTGTTATAGTGACAGATTAAAGTGTCTATTAACTAAATAAAACAAGACTATTTGGCTTGGAATAGTTTTGTGTGGCTCAGACATGGTGGGTTCGTTTCCCAAGGTATGAAAATGTATGCACTCACTACTGTAAGTCGCTCTGGATAAGAGCGTCTGCTACATGACAAAAATGTAAATACAGTACTTCTGTGCAATACGTACATTGTTTAAGCCCTATGATTATTTGATAATGCAACATAATATGGCAATGTCATTTGTAAACTGTACTCTGATTGCTACCCGGAGGATAACTGGTAATGTGTTAAATACTTTTCAGATGCCATCCAAACACTGTGAACAATAAACCAGATGCCCATTTTTAGAATTGGTCTCTACAAATGATATTTGGTTAGTTCTGCAAACAAGTCAATTTTATTTAACATCGTCCCCTAACATCGTCCCCTAACATTGTCCCCTAACGTCCCCTCTTTTCCCCAGGCCTTACGAGGAATAAATTATAATTTGAGCCCTATTATATATTTAACCTCACCATTACAAATGGCATCCATTTCTTAATTTTCTTTTTTGATTGTGTGTTGTTCTTGTTGTTGTTGAAATATTTAAAGCTGGTGCTTAGATCAACTGCTCCCTTGATCGCCGGGTGCTAAAGCAGGGTCAGAATAAAGAGTGAGGTTCAACCTGGAGACATGTTCAGGCATGTCCTGCTCCCACAGGATGACACTACTACACCATCAACTAAATGAGAAAAGGTTTGGGGACATGCCATGAGATGACTGCCTTTGAGTTATGGGTCATATTGTTCATAATGTTCAATAGTAGAGTACAATGGACCAGTGCCGAACAAAGTATGATTTAAGCTGGAGAAACATGTCAGAAACGTGGACATACATGACCCTACTCCCAACAGAGGACACTAAACCATCAACTCCATGGGAACAGGCATCAGATCAGGCCTGAACATGATTACTTAGGCAACTAACCTTGGTTATTTGACATTGTGAGGTTCAATATAGAGAGCACCTCTGTAGATACTGTGGCAGACGGCGGGGAGAGGTGAGGGGAGTGGTTATTGAGGGGAGATATCTTGCAAAAATTGCTGAAGCTGGAGACTCTTATCTCCCTCACTAACTTCAAGCACCAGCTGTCAGAGCAGCTCACAGATCATTTCACCTGCACATAGCCCATCTGTAAATAGCCCATCCAACTACCTCATCTCCATACTGTATTTGTTTATTTATTTTGCTCATTTGCACCCCAGTATCTCTACTTGCACATTCATCTTCTGCACATCTATCACTCCAGTGTTTAATTGCTATATTGTAATTACCTCGCTACTATGGCCTATTTTATTGCCTTACCTCCCTTATCTTACCTCATTTGCACACACTGTATATATACTTTTTTTCCTACTGTATTATTGACTTTATGTTTTGTTTATTCCATGTGTAACTTTGTGTTGCTGTATGTGTCGAACAGCTGCCACGTCCTGGCCATAGAGACTCCTTATTTTCTATGGTGGAGTAGGTCAGGGCGTGACTGGGGGGTTAGTCTAGTTTATATTTTCTATGTGGGGTTCTAGTTTTGTTTTCTATGTTGGTGTTTGGTATGATTCCCAATTAGAGGCAGCTGGCTATTGTTGTCTCTAATTGGGGATCATATTTAAGTAGCATTTTTCCACCTGTGTTTTTTTGGATATTGTTTATGTGTAGTTGCATGTTAGCACTCCATTGTCGTCATGCTTCGTTTAGTCTTTATTGTTTTGTTGTGTGGTTCACTTATTTCTAATAAAAGATGTGGAACCCAGATCACGCTGCATGTTGGTCCGAGTATGCTTCCAACGATCGTGACAACCGCTTTGCTTTATTTTGGCCAGGTCGCAGTTGTAAATGAGAACTTGTTCTCAACTAGCCTACCTGGTTAAATAAAGGTGAAATAAAAAATATATGAAAAAGCTTGCTTGCTCCACCCCCGAGCCTTATATGGACTTCCTGCCCCAACGCGCGTTAAGCCAGGGAGTGGTTGGGGAGAAAGGAGGAAGCAGCCTGCGCAAAGGGGCAGAGTAAGGAGAGATCAAAGTGTGGTATGAAGAGTGGGAGAAGAGAGAACAATAGGACCAGGGCTCTAACCCGGAAGCTTATAAGAAATCCTGCTATGCCCTAAGACGAACCATCAAACAGGCAAAGCGTGAATACAGGACTAAGATCAAATCTTACTACACCGGCTCCGAAATTCATTGGATGTGGCAGGGCTTGCAAACTATTACAGACTACAAAGGGAATGACAGCCGAGAGCTGCCCAGTGACAAGTGCCTACCAGACAAGCTAAATTACCTCTACGCTCGCTTCGAGGCAAGTAACACTGAAACATGCATGAGAGCATCAGGTGTCCTGGACGGCTGTGATCAGGCTCTCCGCAGCCGATGTGAGTAAGACCATTAAACAGGTCAACATTCACAAGGCCTCAGGGCCAGATGGATTACCAGGACGTGTACTCTGAGCATGCGCTGACCAACTGGCAGGTGTCTTCACTGACGTTTTCAACCTCTCCCTGTCTGAGTCTGTAATACCAACATGTTTCAAGCAGACCACCATAGTCTCTGTGCCCAAGAACACTAAGGTAACCTGCCTAAATGGTGACCGACCCGTAGCACTCATGTCTGTAGCCGTGAAGTGCTTTGAAACACTGGTCATGGCTCACATCAACACCATTTCCCCAGAAACCCTAGACCCACTCCAATTTGCATACCCCACCAAAAGATCCACAGATGATGCAATCTCTATTGCACTCCACACTGCCCTTTCACACTTGGACAAAAGGAACAACTATGTGAGAATGCTATTCATTGACTGCAACCCCGGTGCGTCACGGTTGGGATGGTCTTCTTTGGCTTGCAAGCATCCCCCTTTTTCCTCTGAATATAACGATGGTCATTATGGCCAAACAGTTATATATTTGTTTCGTCAGACCAGAGGGCATTTCTCCAAAAAGTACAATCTTTGTCCCCATGTGCAGTTGCAAACCATAGTCTGGGTTTTTTATGGCTGTTTTGGAGCAGTGGCTTCTTCCTTGCTGAGCGGCCTTTCAGGTTACGTTGATATAGGACTCCTTTTACTGTGGATATAGATACTTTTGTACCCGTTTCCTCCAGCATCTTCACAAGGTCCTTTGCTGTTGTTCTGGGATTGATTTGCACTTTTCGCACCAAAGGACGCTCACCTCTAGGAGACAGAACGCTTCTTTTTCCTGAGCGGTTTGATGGCTGCGTTGTCCCATGGTGTTTATACTTGCGTACTATTGTTTGTACAGGTGAACGTGGTACCTTCAGGCGTTTGGAAATTGCTCCCAAGGATGAACCAGACTTGTGGAGGTCTACAATTGTTTCTCTGAGGTCTTGGCTGATTTATTTTGATTTTCCCATGATGTCAAGCAAAGAGGCACAGAGTTTGAAGATAGGCCTTGAAATACATCCATAGGTACACCTCCAATTGACTCAAATGCTGTCAATTAGCCTATCAGAAGCCATGACATAATTTTCTGGAATTTTCCAAGCTGTTTAAAGGCACAGTCAACTTAGTGTATGTAGCCTTCTGACCAACTGGAATTGTGATACAGTGAATAAAATAACTGTAAAACATTGTGGGAAAAATATGTGTGTCATGCACTAAATGATTTGCCAAACTATAGTTTGTTAACAAGAAATGTGTGGAGTGGTTGAAAAACGAGTTTTAATGACTCCAACCTAACTGTATGTAAACTTCCAACTTCAACTGTATGTTATGGCTGTGTTGAAAACGTTGTAAATATTTATTTGATTTCCCTGTACAACATGGTATGACATTTTAACTCTACCCACTAATGTAGATGTGTCTGATTGATACACTGTAAGGGGCATGTGTGTGTGTGTGTGTGTGTGTGTGTGTGTGTGTGTGTGTGTGTGTGTGTGTGTGTGTGTGTGTGTGTGTGTGTGTGTGTGTGTGTGTGTTCGCATGCATAAAATGCACTGTGATTGCGTGTGTGTGCACACATTTGTGTGTCTGTCTACGTCATGCCATCTGGATACCCCATTGCTCTGTACCTGAGAGCTCATCCTTTTATCCCCTGCATGCGACTGTGGCAGGCTGCCAGGAGCCCCTATCATTTAACACAGTACACCTGTTGGGATTAATCTGATACACACTGATAATGGATTGGAGTTCAAAGAAGAGGCTGCCCACAGGAAACTTTTTCAGAGGTAAAATTTCAGATGAAATCTAACGCGTCTACACGCATACACGTAGGGGGGCACAGACAGGGACATACTGTACACACACACACACACACACACACACACACACACACACACACACACACACACACACACACACGTGTTTAGACACACAAACGTGCACACAACACTCCTGAAGAAGGCATGGCATGCAGCTCTAAAAGTTGTTAACGCTGGAGACAGCCAAAGGAGAGAGAGAGAGAGAGCGAGAGAGAGAGAGAGAGTGCAGAGGAAGGAGAGAGTACAGACCTAATGGATCTGTGTCAGATTTATGATGCCTCATCCCTCCATTTATATACCTCTTTTCAACCGAAAAAAAAAGTTGACTTGAGGGCTCCGACTCCACAGACAGAGAGTGCTCCATTTCCACTACTGACCATTTTATATTGTTAGGTGAGAGTACATGATTGAACGATTGAATTGACTTTTAGTTAGCATGAGGGCAAACTGTACTCCCTCATGAAACCCTGATTATCACTTTGATCTCGTCTGAAGGCTGATTTCAGCAATAATTTTGCTGTTTAAATGAGTTGAACAAATAGCTGTGTAAGGGCTATTTGACCAAGGAGAGTGATGGAGTGCTACATCAGATTAGCTGGCCTCCACAATCACCCGACCTCAACCCAATTGAGATGGTTTGGGATGAGTTGGACTGCAGAGTGAAGGAAACGCAGCCAACAACTGCTCAGCATACTGAACTCCTTCAAGACTGTTGGAAAAGCATTCCTCATGAAGCTGGTTGATAGAATGCCAAGAGTGTGCAAAGCTGCCATCAAAGCAAAGGTTGACAGCTTTGAGGAATCTCAAATATAAAATATATTTTGATTTGTTTAACACTTTTTTGGTTATGATGATGTCTTCACTATTATTCTACAATGTAGAAAATAATAAAAATAAAGAAAAACCCTGGAATGAGTAGGTGTGTCCAAACTTTTGACTGGGACTGTAGGTAATAGAATACAACAATGAAAAATGACACACAGGTGTGTCAATCTAAGTAACATAATACAAATATTCCCATCAAAATCTGTCATTTTTTTGCATCGGATGCATTTTAATCCACCGCATCACACTGCTGTGAAGGATGACAGAAATTGATCTTCTCACAAAAACGTCTGTTTTGTCCGAACAGTTTGGCCTAAGAAACTAATATGACCACCCTCAAACTAATATGAGATATGAGACTCTTTTGCTCTATGACCCCCACAGGTGTAACGAGACTCGTCTGAAGTATGGAGGTAGTTTTGTGTCACAAAAATACGGGGTTAAACATGCCCAAAAATGTATAATATTTTCTGAGCTTTCTTATATCACCTAGATATAGATCAAACACTTCAAAACCTTATTCCTCATTATTTATTTTTGACTGTCTTTTTTGCCATTTATGAATGTGTTATTCAATGTGTTTATATGGGCTATAGTAGTAAAGGTCAATTCAATATATTATCAAAAACCAAAATGTATAACTTTTTGGGGTCCTAAAATTCTAAATCATATAGCTAAATGATCCATGGTATGACCATCTTAAAACAATTCCATATATTAGCTTAGTAGACCCCCCCAACGGCTTAGACTTTTAGAGGTTCAAAGAATATGGGAAGACACAGAGACTTGCCTGGGGCAGTCCTGAAGGTCTGATTGGTCCATTCATCTAAATCTGGAGGAGGGGATAGGAAAGGGATATCTACAGTATTGACAATGCTATTTATAAACACTGAAAAAAATATATATTAATGCAACATGCAACAATTTCAAAGATTTTAAGGAGTTACAGTTCATATTAGGAAATCAGTCAATTGAAATAAATTAATTAGGCCCTAATCTATGGATTTCACATGACTGGGAATACAAATATGCATCTGTTGGTCACAGATACCTTAAAAAAGGCAAGGGCATGGATCAGAAAACCAATCAGGATCTGGTGAGACCACCATTTGCCTCAAGCATGGCAACACATCTCCTTTGCATAGAGTTGATCAGGCTGTTGATTGTGGCCTGTGGAATGTTGTCCCATGAGGTGATGGTGGCGGATGAATAGCACGATAATGGGCCTCAGGATCTAGTCACGCTATCTCTGTGCTTTGAAATTGCCATCGATACAATTAAATTGTGTTTGTTGTCTGTAGCTTATGCATGCCCATATCATAACCCCACCGCCACCATGTGGCACACTGTTCACAATGTTGACATCAGCAAACTGCTATCCCACACAGCGCCATCTGCCTGGTACAGTTGAAACCGAGATTCATCCGTGAAGAGTACAATTCTACAGCGTTCCCGTGTCCATCAAAGGTGAACATTTGCCCACTGAAGTCAGTTACGACGCCCAACTGCAGTCAGGTCAATACCCGGATGAGGACAACGAGCACGCAGATGAGCTTCCCTGAGACAGTTTCTGACAGTTTGGGCATAAATTCTTTGGTTTGAAAAACCTCACAGTTTCATCAGCTGTCCGGGTGGCTGGTCTCAGATGATCCCGCAGGTGAAGAAGCCAGATGTGGATGTCCTTGGCTGGCGTGGTTACACGTGGTCTGTGGTTGTGAGGCCGGTTGGACGTACTGCCCATTTCTCTAAAATGACATTGGAGGGGTGTCGATTCTCTACTATGGTTAAATGAGATGACATGCTATTTTCAAATCAATTACCTAACGTTTAATTGATTACGTGATTGCATTAAACCATGCAACAATTAAACCATTAATAACCTGGGTCAACACGGAAAAGTTTGTTTATATAGAGCGGGTATCTCCCGAATCCACTCTTAAAGATCTGAAGATCTTTTATTTCAATAGCAGTCAATCAGTCATTAATTATTCTTTACCTAATATCAGTCTCATTCTGAAAATGTCACGACTCCCGCCGAAGTTGGCTCCCCTGCCTGTTCGGGCGGTGCTCGGCGGTCGTCGTCACCGGCCTACTAGCCGCCACCGATCCCTTTTTCCTTTTCTGTTAGTTTTGTCTTATTAGTTGCACATTTTCCTATTTGTGTTTTCTTGATTTACTCGCCTATTTAAGTTTGTGAGGCCCGCTCTTGTTTGTGCGGGATTATTTTGTGTTCACGTTTTGAGTTGGAGGTGTTGTTGTGCTCCGGACCATGTTACCCTGTGTTTTGGGTTGGTCAGTGTTTTCCGCCCTGTGTTTGGGTTGGACCATTTTTGTACGGATTACATATCTATTTTTTCCTTGAACCTCTGCTCTCTGCGCCTGATTCCTACCTTCAACTGCTAGTCAACCGTGACAGAATCCCGCACCTTTTCATGGAATCCGCAGGAGCAGCCGCACCTCCTCTCCCATCGATGGAGGAGAGGGTCCTCCATCACACCACCATTCTTCATCGAATTGGGTCAACTATGGATCAGATGATGGAGAGGATGGATCGATGGGAGAGGAGTGGCCTTCCCACCTCTCCTCCAGTGCCCCCTCCACCAGCACCACCTACCCCTGCTTCAGCATCCGGCTCCGGTGCCCTGCGTCTGGCGCTCCCCAGGGAGTACGATGGGATGGCGGCTGGGTGTCAGGGGTTTCTCCTACAACTGGAGTTGTACCTAGCTACCGTTCGTCCGACTCCCTCAGGGGAGGAGAGCGTGAGCGTCCTCGTCTCCTGTCTGACGGGGCGAGCCCTGGAGTGGGCCAACGCAGTGTGGAATGGCCCAGACTCGGCGAGGGATCACTACCCCGAGTTCAACCGCCGATTCCGGGCTGTGTTCGACCACCCACCGGAGGGTAGAGCAGCGGGTGAACGGCTGTTCCACCTGCGACAGGAGACGAGGAGCGCTCAGGACCTTGTCCTGGAGTTCCGGACCTTGGCCGCAGGGGCGGGGTGGAACGACAGGGCTTTGATGGACCACTACCGTTGTAGCCATAGGGAGGACGTCCGCACGGAGCTAGCGTGTCGGGACACCACCATCTCCCTGGATGAACTTATAGACATGTCCATTCGTCTGGACAACCTGCTGGCTTCCCGCGGCCGTCCAGATCGGGCCCTGTGTATTCCACCTCCAGGCCCTCCTGCTCCCATCCCCATGGAGTTAGGGGTGGCTGCATCGAGGGGGACCGGAGGAGGAGTTTCCTCCTGCACCAGTTGTGGTCGGCAAGGACACACTGCCGACCGGTGCTGGAGGAGCTCGTCTGGGAGTCGGGAAGGCAGGCGGAGCACTACTCGTACACCCCAGGTGAGTCAGCACCAGACTCACCCAGAGCCCAGAGTCGGCCATATGTTTGTGCTAACTTCTTTCCCTGGGTTTTCTCCCTCTCTACAACATAAGGCGCTAGTCGATTCAGGCGCAGCTGGGAACTTCATGGATCGTGGGCTCACGCTAAGGCTAGGGATTCCCTTGGTGTCGTTAGACCAACCTTTCCCCGTGCACGCCTTAGATAGCCGGCCATTAGGGTCAGGGCTGGTCAGGGAGGCCACGGTTTCACTGGACATGGTAACGCAGGGGGATCATAAGGAGCGGATTAGTCTAATCCTTATCGATTCACCTGCGTTTCCAGTGGTGCTGGGAATTCCCTGGCTAGCTCATCACAATCCGGTGATTTCATGGAGACAGGGGGCTCTTCGAGGGTGGTCAGAGGAGTGTTCAGGCAGGTGTATAGGAGTTTCCGTATGTGCGACTACGGTGGAGAGTCCAGACCAGGTTTCCACTGTGCGCATTCCCTCTGAATATGCCGATTTGGCTATTGCCTTCAGTAAGAAAAAGGCGACCCAATTACCACCCCATCGACGAGGGGACTGCGCGATAAACCTCCTGGAGAATGCTGCACTTCCTAGGAGTCACGTGTACCCGTTGTCCCAGGAGGAGACAGTGGCTATGGAGACATACATCACTGAATCTCTGGGACAAGGGTACATTCAGCCCTCCACGTCACCCGTCTCCTCAAGCTTCTTTTTTGTGAAGAAGAAGGAGGGAGGTCTGCGTCCGTGCATTGATTATAGAGGTCTAAATTCAATCTCAGTGGAGTTTAGTTACCCACTACCTCTCATCGCTACGGCGGTGGAATCATTTCACGGGGCGCGTTTCTTCACAAAACTGGACTTGAGGAGTGCGTATAACCTGGTGCCTATCCGGGGGGGGAGATGAGTGGAAGATCGCATTTAGTACTACATCTGGCCATTATGCGTACCTCGTCATGCCATATGGGTTGAAGAATGCTCCAGCAGTTTTCCAATCTTTCGTAGATGAGATTCTCCGAGACCTGCACGGGCAGGGAGTGGTAGTGTACATCGATAACATCCTGATCTATTCTGCCACACGCGCCACGCACGTGTCTCTGGTGCGTAGGGTACTTGGGCGACTGCTGGAGCATGACCTGTACGTCAAGGCTGAGAAATGCGTGTTCTCCAAACAAGCCGTTTCCTTCCTGGGTTATCGCATTTCCACCTCTGGGGTGGTGATGGAGTGTGACTGCGTTACAGCCGTGCGTAATTGGCCGACTCCGACCACGGTAAAAGAGGTGCAGCGGTTTTTAGGGTTTGCCAATTACTACTGGAGGTTTATCCGGGGTTTTGGTCAGGTGGCTGCTACCATTACCTCACTGCTGAAGGGAGGACCGGCGCGCTTGCGCTGGTCAGCAGAGGCGGGCAGAGCTTTCAGTCGTCTGAAGGAGCTGTTCACCAATGCGCCTGTGTTGGCTCATCCGGACCCCTCTTTAGCGTTCATAGTGGAGGTGGACGCGTCCGAGGCTGGGGTAGGAGCCGTGTTGTCACAGCGCTCGGGCGTGCCACCAAAGCTCCGCCCTTGCGCTTTTTTTTTCGAAGAAGCTCGGTCCGGCGGAGCGAAACTATGACGTGTGTGACCGGGAGATGTTAGCTGTAGTCAAGGCTCTGAAGGTGTGGAGATATTGGCTTGAGGGGGCTAAGCACCCCTTTCTCATCTGGACTGACCATCGTAATCTCGAGTAATCCGGGCAGCGAGGAGACTGAATCTGCGTCAGGCTAGATGGGCCATGTTCTTTACCCGGTTCCGTTTCACCATCTCGTACCGGCCAGGCTCCCAAAACACGAAGGCCGACGCGCTGTCCCACCTATATGATACCGAGGAGCGGTCCATCGAGCCGACCCCCATCCTTCCACCTTCATGTCTCATGGCACCGGTGGTATGGGAGGTGGACGCGGAGATCAAGAGGGCATCACGGTTGGAGCCTGCACCCCCTCAGTGTCCAGCAGGGGGCTCAGTACATGCCGCAGGGTGTCCGTGATAGGTTAATTTGTTGGGCCCATACTCTACCCTCCTTGGGTCATCCTGGCATCAAGAGGACAGTGCGAAGTCTTAGGAGGAGGTACTGGTGGCCCACGTTGGCGAAGTACGTGAGGTTTTATGTCTCCTCCTGCTCGGTGTGCGCTCAGAGCAAGGCTCCCCGACACCTGCCTAGAGGGAAGTTACAGCCCCTCCCCGTTCCGCAACGGCTGTGGTCACACTTGTCGGTGGACTTCCTCACCGACCTTCCCCCGTCCCAGGGAAGTACTACGATCCTGGTCGTTGTGGATCGGTTTTCTAAGTCCTGCCATCTCATCCCGTTGCCCGGTCTCCCTACGGCCCTGCAGACTGCGGAGGCTTTGTTTACCCATGTCTTCCGGCACGACGGGGTGCCTGAGGACATCGTCTCTGATCGGGGTCCCCAATTCAGAGTTTGGAGGGAGTTTATGGAGATGCTGGGGGATTCGGTCAGCCTGACCTGGGGTTTCCACCCCGAGAGTAATGGGCAGGTGGAGCGAGTAAACCAGGATGTGGTAGGTTTCTGCGGTCGTATTGCTGGGACCGGCCGGTTGAGTGGGCGAGGTATGTTCCATGGGCAGAGCTCGCTCAGAACTCCCTTCGCCACTCCTCGACTAACATGTCTCCCTTCCAGTGTGTTTTGGGCTACCAGCCGGTCCTGGCCCCATAGCATCAGAGCCGGACTGAAGCTCCTGCGGTGGAGGAATGGGTGCAGCGCTCAAGGGACACCTGGAGAGCCGTCCAGGAATCGCTGAGATTGGCTGGTGAACGACAGAAGAAGGGCGCTGACCAGCACCGCAGTGAGGCCCCCGTGTTCGCACCGGGGGACCGGGTCTGGCTCTCGACCCGAAACCTGCCCCTCCACCTGCCCTGCCGGAAGTTGGGGCCAGCAGGGTGTGGGGCCATTTAAAGTCCTGAGGAGGATAAACGAGGTGTGTTATAGGTTACAACTTCCTACTTATTATCGTATTAACCCCTCGTTTCATGTGTCTCTCCTCAGGCCGGTGGTGGCTGGTCCCCTACAAGAAGGTGAGGTGCCCCCTCTGGACATCAAGGGGTCCCCGGCGTACACAGTACGTGCCATTCTGGACTCGAGACGCCGGGTGAGGGGCCTACAGTACCTCGTGGACTGGGAGGGGTACGGTCCGGAGGAGAGGTGCTGGGTACTGGTGGGGGACATTTTGGACCCTTCACTGCTGAGGGACTTCCACCGCCCCCACCCGGATCGCCCGGCGCCTCGCCCCCCGGGTCGCCCTGTAGGCCGGGTGTCGGCGTGCTGCGGGAGCCGCGCGTCATGGGGGGGGTACTGTCACGACTCCCGCTGAAGTTGACTCCCCTGCCTGTTCGGGCGGTGTTCGGCGGTCGTCGTCACCGGCCTACTAGCCGCCACCGATCCCTTTTTCCTTTTCTGTTAGGTTTGTCTTATTAGTTGCACCTGTTCCTATTTGTGTTTTCTTGATTTACTCGCCTATTTAAATTTGTGAAGCCCGCTCTTGTTTGTGCGGGATTATTTTGTGTTCACGTTTTGAGTTGGAGGTGTTGTTGTGCTCCGGACTGTGTTACCCTGTGTTTTGGGTTGGTCAGTGTTTTCCGCCCTGTGTTTGGGTTGGACCATTTTTGTACAGATTAAATATCTATTTTTTCCTTGAACCTCTGCTCTCTGCGTCTGATTCCTACCTTCAATTTCTAGTCAACCGTGACAGAAAAGTCATAAGATCCTAGTCTCCAGCCTTACTATCAATCATCCATACACAAATTGGCCCAATTATTTATTTACTAGCTAATTAAACAATTACAGAATATACAATACATAATAACATTATACAGTAAATACCGTCCCTAGTGGACAAAACAAACACAGTTCGGTTATAACACGATAGATTCTGAGACAAAAGAGGTCACAAACATGAGGTCACAATCATGAAACAAAATGAACTGGGTCGTAGCTGGCTTCTCCACCGACCATTTCCACATTCTCTAAATTAGGAACAAAGTTTAATTATCCATTTTGTTGACGTCGGAGTATTTGGCGGGAGAGTTCCTTTGTTCTATTGTGACCCTTTCTCTCCCATACTGCATGGTGAGGGAGACGGGACTCTCTGCAAGGATTTTATGATGTGGTTGTAAAGTCATAAACCCCCCCCCCCCCTCCCCTGCTAATAGGAGTTTCAATGAAAGAGCTAGCATCATGACAGGGGGCTTATGGTAGAGAAATGAACATTCAATTATCTGGCAGCAGCTCTGGTGGACATTTCTGCAGTCAGCATGCCAACCCTAACCTGTGTTGTGTGACAAAATTGCACACTTTAGAGTGTACCTGTGTAACGATCATGCTGTAACTTTTCTCAATAGGGGGGCGCCATTTCGACATTGTAAAAATTTGTTCCCAAATTAAACTGCCTCGTACTCAATTCTTGCTCGTACAATATGCATATTATTATTACTATTGGATAGAAAACACTCTCTAGTTTCTAAAACCGTTTGAATTATATCTGTGAGTAAAACAGAACTCATTTTGCAGCAAACTTCCTGTCAGGAAGTGAGAAATCTGAAATCGGGGGCTCTGTTCCAGGGTCAGTTTATTAATTTGCATGTAATCTATGGGTCTACATGCACTGCATACGCCTTCCCCTAGATGTCAGTAAGCAGTGAGAATTGGAATGGGGTGTCTAGGTAGATCTGAGGCCGAACAAGAGCTCTTGGAACCGGGGGTGCAGTCTTTTCAACGTTCGTCATAGCGCGAGACAGACCTCAGGATTGCGTTCTGAAAAGCTGTTGTTATAGGCGTTAGATATATCCGGCTCTGATTTTATTCGATATACGTGTTAAAAACATCATAATGTAGTTATTTTAAACCGAGTTATATCAGTTTATATCAGTATATTGCGATTTTCGGGATTTTCTTTGTGCTGCGTTCTGGGGATTTGGACACGTCTGCACCACATGGCTAACGTTTGCTGCTAATTCCACAGTTGAAGACGACATTCTACAACCGAGCAACGATTATTCTGGACAAATGACAACTTGTACAAGATTCTGATGGAAGCTCATCAAATAGTAAGAACTATTTATGATGTTAATTCGTATATGTGTCGAAAATGTTAAACTATTATTCCGCCATTAATTTCGGCGCGGTCTCGCTTTAACGCACGCTGTATGTCGTAGTAACGTTAATTTTAAAAATCTAACACAGCGGTTGCATTAAGAACTAATGTATCTTTAATTTGCTGTCCACCTGTATTTTTTAGTCAAGTTTATGATTAGTTATTGATTAGATTAGGTGCCTCTCCCAAGATTTCTCCCGACATTTTGTTTGCAGTTTGGCTACTATTCTCATTGTATAACCACGATTTGTGCGCTAAATATGCACATTTTCGAACAAACCAAAATTATATATCTTTTGCTGGTTTTCTGTGATCGCTAACTTTTGCTGCTGATAAATGGGTTGTGTGTTTGGCTATTGTGGTAAGCTAATATAATGCTATATTGTGTTTTCGCTGTAAAACACTTAAAAAATCTGAAATATTGGCTGGATTCACAAGATGTTTGTCTTTCATTTGCTGTACACTGTGTATTTTTCATAAATGTTTTATGATGAGTATTTAGGTAATTCACGTTGGTCTCTGTAGTTATTCTAGCTGCTTTGGTGAGATTTTGTGATGGTGGCTGCAATGTAAAACTATGATTTATACCTGAAATATGCACATTTTTCGAACAAAACATATGCTATACAATAAATATGTTATCAGACTGTCATCTGATGAAGTTGTTTCTTGGTTAGTGACTATTTATATCTTTATTTGGTCAAATTTGTGATAGCTACCTATGCAGTAAAAAAATGGTGGAGAAAAAAAAAGTTGGGTTTTTTGCTATCGTGGTTAGCTAATAGAAATACATATTGTGTCTTCCCTGTAAAACATTTTAAAAATCAGAAATGATGGCTGGATTCACAAGATGTGTATCTTTCATCTGGTGTCTTGGACTTGTGATTTCATGATATTTAGATGCTAGTATTTACTTGTGGCGCTATGCTAGGCTATGCTAGTCAGCTTTTTTACTGATGAGGGTGCTCCCGGATCCGGGATGAGTACCAAGTAGAAGTTAATCAGCTTCTTGATATGCCACACCTGTCAGGTGGATGGATTATCTTGGCAAAGGAGAAATGCTCACTAAAAGGGATGTAAACACATTTGTTCACAACATTTGAGAGAAATAAGCTTTTTGCGCATATGGAACATTTCTGAGATCTTTTATTTCAGATCATGAAACATGGTCTTTACAGGTTGCATTTATATTTTGTTCAGTATAGTTGTGTCACAGTATAGGTGAATATAACCTATAACAGTGGTTCCCAAACTTTTTATAGTCCCGTACCCCTTCAAACATATAACCTCCAGCTGCGTACCGCTTCTAGCACCAGGGTCAGCACACTCTCAAATGTTGTTTTTTGCCATCCATTGTAAGCCAGCCACACACACTACGATACATTTATTAAACATAAGCATGAGTGTGAGTTTGTCACAACCCGGCTCGTGGGAAGTGACAAAGAGCTCTTATAGGACCAGTGCAACAATAATAATATAATAATAATCAATAATTTTGCTCTTTATTTAACCATCTTACATATAAAACCTTATTTGTTTTTCAAAAATTGTGAATAACTTACCACAGGTTAATGAGAAGGGTTTGCTTGAAAGGATGCACATAAGTCTGCAATGTTGGGTTGTATTGGCGAGAGTGTCAGTATTAAATCATTTCCCACACACAGTCTGTGCCTGTATTTAGTTTTCATGCTAGTGAGGGCCGAGAATCCACTCTCACATAGGTGCGTGTTTGCAAAGGGCATCAGTGTCTTAACAGCGCGATTTGCCAAGGCATGATACTCTGTGAGCAGCCCAATCCAGAAATCTGGCAGTGGCTTCTGATTTAATTAACATTTTCACAGAAACGCTTGTTGTAATTTCGATGAGGCTCTCTTGGTAAGTGGACTGGAGGCAGGGCATGAAAGGGATAGCGAATCCAGTTGTTTTTGTCATCCGTTTCGAGAAAGTACCTGCGTAATTGCGCACCCAAATCAATCAGGTGCTTCGCTATATCACATTTGACATTGTCCGTAAGCTTGAGTTCATTTGCACACAAAAAATCATAAAATGATGGATAGACCTGTGTGTTGTCCTTGTTAATGCAGACAGAGAAGAACTCCAACTTCCTAATCATAGCCTCAGTTTTGTCCTGCATATTGAATATAGTTGTGGAGAGTCCCTGTAATCCAAGATTCAGATCATTCAGGCGAGAAAAAACATGACCCAGATAGGCCAGTCGCGTGTGAAACTCGTCATCATACAAGTGGACAGACAATTGAAAATTATGGTCAGTAAAGAAAACTTTAAGCTCGTCTCTCAAATAAAAAAAGTCTGTCAATACTTTGCCCCTTGATAACCAGCACACTTCTGTATGTTGTAAAAACATGACATTGTCACTGCCCATATCATTGCATAGTGCAGAAAATACACGAGAGTTCAGGGGCCTTGCTTTAAGAAAGTTAACCATTTTCACTGTAGTGTCCAAAACGTCTTTCAAGCTGTTAGGAATTCCCTTGGCAGTAAGAGCCTCTCAGTGTACCCAAGTGGCGTCGGGAGCAACTGCTTGCATGCGGGTTACCCCTCCACTATGTCTCCGTGTCATGTCTATTGCACCATCAGTACAGATACCAACATGAGCAGTAGCTGCGTTGGCTACATACAGACCGTTAGTGGAATTCCCGCGAGAGTGTAACGGTTAATGTGATTGGATGTTAATTATTTTACTAGGCTACCTGTATTTGACATTGTTTTGTTATTTCGCTGAACACTAGATGGTTTAATTTTATTTTTGGCAGCAATACCAGGTTACTCAGGCATGAAAAGAAACTCACCCAAATGTATACTAGTTCCATTGGAAAATATAAATGGACTGTTTAAATGTGAATCACATTTGTATTTGACGTACCCCGACGGCATTGCACGCCAGTTTGGGAATACCTGGCCTATACAAACCTTATCTTGACCCAGAGTTCACAACCTCTTTCACTCAAGATGACCTCAGGAGCATTGTGGGTGTTGAAGATGTCCCTCATCGGTATGTGTTACCAGTCTTGTCCTTGATGGGTATCATACAAAACAAAATGTTGGTTCTAAGCACCTTTTTAATTGGGAATTTAGAGTTATTTTCCTTTACTGACCTAAAATGGGTATTGCCTCCACCAACCTGGTAAAGTAAATGGTTGCTTTCAGATACCAACGGTTGCCATTCCTGGATTAAGTGAAGGGTTCGATGAGTTCCACCCATTACATTTAAAGTGTTAGAGAGAAGATTACTTTATTTTTACCGGTATTTGTGTCATACAGTATGCAGATTTTCATATTTGCAAGGATACTAACACACACACACACACACACACACACACACACACACACACACACCCACACACACACACAGACACATTATAATGTCAAATAAAGCAACCATTACAAAACAATTTATCAGTGCAACATTTTAATTGTGCACATACAGATTATGTGCCATGGTGAAGCAACTGCGCCATGGGCTTCAACTCCGGACGCTACAGTCGTCACCCACTCAAACTTCTGGTTGGCTAGAAAGGTACTGACCTTTTTAAGCACAAAGTAACAAATGTAAACATTGTGTGCTCTCTGATATGAAATTCATTGAAATCATAATCATTTCTGATATAATAGAATGTGAATGATAAGCAAAAGGTTATTTCACATGCCCAGCTGTCCACATCCTTGACAATCCCACGCAAGAAGAAGCGTAGGTTGATTTTGGCAATCATGCACTTCACTCCGAAATGGCCAGCATGCATTTCGGTTAGCACGGCCTCATTCTCCTCAGTGAAATTCACCTTCCTGTGTGGCTGGCCATCCTTCCCCCATAGGTACATGTGATTGCCTAATAAGTTGGAAGACAAGAGTTGCTGAAATAACAACAACTGCCCGAGTTACACCAGGAACGCACAATCCCTCCATCAGTGCTCAGACTGTTCGCAATAGGCTGAGAGAGGCTGGACTGAGGGCTTGTAGGCCTGTTGTAAGGCAGGTCCTCACTAGACATCACCAACAACAACGTTGCCTATGGGCACAAACCCACCGTCGCTAGGGCCATTCCCCCCAGAAATGTCCGGGAACTTGTAGGTGCCTTGGTGGAAGAGTGGGGTAACATCTCACAGCAAGAACTGGGAAATCTGGTGTAGTCTACGAGGAGGAGATGCACTGCAGTAATTAATGCAGCTGGTGGCCACACCAGTTACTGACTGTTACTTTTGACCCCCCCCCCCTCCATTTGTTCAGGGACACGTTATTCCATTTCTGTTCGTCACGTGTCTATGGAACTTGTTCAGTTTATGTCTCAGTTGTTGAATCTTATGTTCATACAGATATTTACACATGTTAAGTTTGCTGAAAATAAACGCAGTTGACAGTGAGAGGAAGTTTCTTTTTTTGCTGAGTTTAGATGACCAACTAGATGTCTAAGTGTTGAAAAATGGTTGTACAATAAATCCTTCCAGTGATCTAATAGAAGTTAATTACTTAACGTTACCGTGAATTGTGAATTTCTCTGCCCCCCTGACGAATGTTGCGCCCCTTGTCGAGATCAGTGGTGCATTCGTAGTACTTTGCCTGGTTGGAAAGATAAAATAAAATCTCCACGACGGATGCCATTGCACGGTACATACAAACAGAGAGCACAATAACAGTTAGCTAGCTAGATAACGTTAGCTAAATAAAACTGTCTGGCTAGCTAGCTGACTAGGCAGGCTGAAATAAATAAGTAGCTAGCAATATCAGTCTAAAATCAATCTAAAAACAGCTTAAATTATTTATTTAACAATCTTTTCTTATATGAAGACAAATATATGGTAATGAAAGAGTGGTAGAGTTGTAGAGTTAACACCCATGACTGTATTTGTTCGGGACAGAAACTTGGATGTTGCATTCCTTCCTTTTCAAACAAATACTGTATGTTATCATTCAAATTAAATGATTTTATACAATACAACACATATTTCATAATGCCTATCTTTACCCTACTATAGTGGCTTAAAACTCATGGTTAACAGGTCACTTTATGCTGGCTTGCAGAAGTGATGTGTAATTCCTGTTTGAATCCAGCCAACGTGGGGATATTCAACATTTTGATTTTTATGCACGAGTAAACTGCCCAATTTGGCAGATTAATCAGGAGACTACCTAAAGGATCTAAACTGGAACAACTATTTCCATAACGGGTACAATAAATCCAAAAAACAGACTGGATTAGTTTATTAAAATGTATGTGATTTATATTTGAGTAGCATAAGATTAATTAATAAGACAATGTACATACAACAAATATGATATTGAAATAACCAATTCAAAAAATATACCTGCAATAAAGCATACTGGGAAACATAATGTGTGTGTGGTTTTCCGTTGACACTCCTTATTAACACTGCACTTAAAAAAAAATCCTGTCATTGTGTAATTTGTCCCTCTAGGGAACACTTTCAGGTGCCACGGAGAACCCTTTCACAAGGAACCCTGTAATTTTTCTGTCCAAGTAGCGGAACCCAATTGGGTTCTACATAAAACTCTCCCATGAAGACCCCTCTGGTTGCAGGATTCTGTAATCTGTCCCTTTTGGGTTCCACGCAACACCCCTTGGATTTGTCCTTAGGGGAACCCTTTTGAGTTTCATTCAGAACCATCTCATGAAGAACCCTCTGGTTCCAGGTAGAACAAATGAAAGGTTCTACAGTTATACTTATAGGATACTTCAGATGTGCTTATGGCCCACATTGTTCGTTACTCACATGGTATTGGTCGGTAGCTTTAAGGGTACATGTGTGCAAAATCTATCCAATATATTTAATATAACAGCTCCAATCAGTCTTATGTAGCACAATTTGAAATTGTGTTGTTTACATTGGATAAGAGTAGAGACTCAGAGCTACAAAATGGTATATCATACTCTACAGTTGAGGAACAATGTGCAAGTAATTCTGCTTTTAAAGTTGATAAACTTGTAAACTCACTTTTGAGAAAATGGCCTTTGAATCGTTTTGGTACACCTACTGGAGAGCCCTTCTTTGTCTGCACCCATTCAGCATCATTCCCACACTCGTAAGATTTAGCCCCAAGGGTTTTTCCGAGCATTCCTTACTAACAACAGCTGTCAAACACCCAAGCTAACTTGCTAGCTACTTCCAAACAAAAATGAGAGAACAGCTCACTGAACATTACTTGCCCTAGCAGAGCTGGTTAGCCTGTTATCTTATCCAGAAGGTTGGTGACTGCAACTGTGCTGTCAGATTGTCTGTTCGATACATTCAGAGCATTTCACATTCAGAGCACACACTGGATGCTCTGGCCGATGAGTAGGGTTGATCCAAATGTTCTGACCTCACAACGGCAGTCAAGCACCCAAGCTAACTGGCTAACATTGGCTAGCTTGCTAGCTACTTCCAGACATATAATGAGAGAACACCCCACTCTGACCATTTTACTTGCCCTAGCAGAGCTGGTTAGGCTGTTTTCATGTTATTCAGACATTGGTGACTGTAACTGTGTTGCTTGCAACAATAATAAATAAAAAAATTGCCGACGTTTACTGACACCGGTCATATTCAACGGGTGTTGAGCGTACGTAAATTCATCAGTTATTCTGCGTTCTGGCACACTCAAATGAGAGTGCTCTGAAATCAGGGGAAATGGCCAGACTGAATTTACGAACGCAGCCAAAATTGTTAGTGGAGTATTTTGTTTGCTTGCTAGCTAGGTAAACAATGAACCATAATCCCAACTCATGACGTTACTACCCTGCATGAATCTACAGGTAGCTAAACAACCAGGTTCAATTTTAGCTAGGTAACAGTAGTCTATAGCTAGCCAAGCAAATGGCTCTAGCCTAGCCGCAGGGCCAAACAAATTACCAGGACGTGTACTCCGAGCATGCGCTGACCAACTGGCAAGTGTCTTCACTGACATTTTCAACCTCTCCCTGTCTGATTCTGTAATACCAACATGTTTTAAGCAGACTACTATATTCCCTATGCCCAAGAACACTAAGGTAACCTGCCTATATGACTACCGACCCGTAGCACTCATGTCTGTAGCCATGAAATGCTTTGAAAGGCTGGTCATGGCTCACAACAGCACCATTTCCCCAAAAACCCTAGACCCACTCCAATTTGCATACCCCATCAACAGATCCACAGATGATGCAATCTCTATTGCACTCCAAACTGCCCTTTCACACCTGGACAAAAGGAACACCTAAGTGAGAATGCTATTCATTGACTACAGCTCAGCATTCAACACCCTAGTGCCCTCAAACTCATCACTAAACTAAGGACCCTGGGACTAAACACCTCCCTCTACAACTGGATTCTGGACTTCCTGACGGGCCGCTCCCAGCTGATCCTCAACACAGGGGCCCCTGAAGGGTGCATGCTCAGTCCCCTCCTGTACTCCCTGTTCACTCATGAATGCACGGCCAGGCACGACTCCAACAAACTTCATTAAGTTTGCTGATGACACAAAAGTGGTAGGCCTGATCACCGACAATGATGAAACAGCTTATAGGGAGGAGGCCAGAGTCCTGACTATGTGGTGCAAGGACAGCAACCTTTCCCTCAACATGATGAAGACAAAGGAGATCATTGTGGACTACGGGAAAAGGAGGACCGACGGGGCTGTAGTTAGTGTCCAGATCACCAACAAACTATCATGGTTCAAGCACACCAAGACAGTCGTGAAGAGGGCATGACAAAACCTATTGTCCCTCAGGAGACTGAAAAGGTTTTGCATGGGTCCTCAGATCCTCAAAAGGTTTTACAGCTGCACCATCATGAGCATCTTCATGGGTTGCATCACTGCCTGGTATGGCAACTGCTCGGCCTCCGACTGCAAGGCACTATAGAGGGTAGTGCGTACGGCCAAGTACATCACCGGGGCCAAGCTTCCTGCCATCCAGGACCTCTATACCCATTAGTGTCTGAGGAAGTCCCTAAATATTGACAAAGACTCCAGCCACCCTAGTTATAGACTGTTCTCTCTGCTACTGCATGGCAAGCGGTACTGGAACGCCAAGTCTTGGTCCAAGAGGCTACTTAACAGCCTCTACCTAGCCGAGCAAATGTTTGAGGTACGAATAATAAGATCATACACTTAACTTTAGCTAGCGAGCCAGCTAGCTAATGTTAGCTAGCTAGCTAACAGTACACTTTAACTTGAAATGAAACCACTTTGTCAAAATTAGAAACGTGTAATATCTGAAAATGTAGCTTGCTAGACTATCTTACCCGTATACGTCATTCATGGATGGACACATCTCCTCACGATACATAAAAAGGATCGGATTACCTAGACATACTGACCAGCTAAAATAGACAGAAGTTTGCTATATGGCAGACCAATCCAAACTCATCTCTCGGCATGTCCAGCCCACTCATTATCTCAGCCGATCATGGATAGTGGGAAGGTTGCTTACGTTTTCTGTGGCTAAACCAACTCGGCTCGTAATTTAACCTGTCTGGCACCAGTGGGACGTTGGCGGCCCACCTCGACAACAGCAAGTGAAACTGCAGGGCGCCAAATTCAAAACAACAGAAATCCCATAATTGAAATTCCTCAAACATACAAGTATTATACACCATTTCAAAGATACATTTCTTGTAAATCCAACCACAGTGTCCAATTTCAAAAAGGCTTTACGGCGAAAGCACACCAACGATTATGTTAGGTCAGCGCCTAGTCACAGAAAACTATACAGCCATTTTCCAGCCAAGGAGAGGGCTCCCAAAAGTCAGAAATAGCGATTAAATTAACTTCTTATGGCTGCAGCCCGACGCCGGTACACTTATGACAACAGCCAGCTCAAAGTGCAGGGTGCGAAATTCAAAAGATATTTTTTTTAAATATTTAACTTTCACACATTAACAAGTCCAATACAGCATATGAAATGTACACATCTTGTGAATCCAGCCAACATGTCCGATTTTTAAAATGTTTTACAGGGAAGACACAATATGTAAATCTATTAGCTAACCATGTTAGCAAAAGACACCACTTTTTTTACTCCACCAGTTTTTTACTCCATCAGTAGCTATCACAAATTCGACCAAATAAAGATATAAATAGCCACTAACCAAGAAACAACTTCATCAGATGACAGTCTGATAACATATTTATTGTATAGCATATGTTTTGTTAGAAAAATGTGCATATTTCAGGTATAAACAGCTACAATCAGAAATTGCACCGAAAGCAGCCATAAAACTTACAGACACCAACGTCAAATACCTAATTACTCATCATAAAACATTTCTGAAAAATACATAGTGTATAGCAAATGAAAGACAGGCATCTTGTGATTCCAGCCAATATTTCCGATTTATTAAGTGTTTTACAGCGAAAACAAAATGTAGCGTTATATTAGCTTAGCACAATAGCCAGAAACACTTGGGCGCCGACGACCAGTTCACATCTACGACAGATATATGAAATAGCATCATAAAATGTTTCTTACTTTTGCTGATCTTCCATCAGAATGTTGGACAAGGTGTCCTTTGTCCAGAACAGTCGTTGTTTGGATCTGGAACGGCAACTTTCCCTCTTCATTTAGCATGCGCACTTGCCAAGTGGCACGGATCTCTCCAACGTCAACAAAGTCAGAGAACAGAACACGGCAAAACTCCCGAAAAAATGTCAATAATCTGATTAAACTATATTGAAAAAACATACGTTACGATGATATGGTCACATGTATCAAATAAAATCAGAGCCGGAGATAGTAGTCGTCCATAACGGCAGCTAAACAGAAGGCAATCCCACTGTCCACCTCGCGCTGCCAAGAGTACCGGAAATGAGGGACACGTCATACAAAGAGCTTGTATTCCAATTCAGACCAAGATAAACACGAAATTTCTTCTCTCACAGCCTCTTGACATCCAGGGGAAGGTCTATGAAGTGCACGTAGACTCTTACGTATCATGCCCATGTATAGGCAGGAAGTAGAACAGAGCATCGATTTCAGACTTTCCACTTCCTGGTCAGGAAGTTTGTGCCAAATGAGTTCTGTTTGACTCACAGATATAATTCAAACGGTTTTAGAAACTAGAGAGTGTTTTCTATCCAATAGTAATAATAATATGCATATTGTACGAGCAAGAATTGAGTACGAGGCCGTTTGAAATGGGCACCTTTTATCTGGCTACTCAATACTCCCCCTGCAGCCCAAACAGGTTAATCACTAACCTTTGATGATCTTCATCAGATGGCACTCACAGGACTTAATGTTACACAATAAATGTGTGTTTTGTTCGATAAAGTTAATCTTTATGTCCAAAGACCTCAGTTGAAATTGGCGCGTTATGTACAGTAGTCATTGTCTCAAACAAACATCCGGTGAAATTTCAGAGCCACATCAAATTACAGAAATACTCATCATAAACATTGATGAAAAATACAAGTTTTATACATAGGATTAAAGATAAACATCTTGTTAATCCAGACGCTGTGTCAGATTTCCAAAAGGCTTTACGGCAAAAGCACACCATGCGATTATGTTAGGTCAGCGCCTAGCCACAGAAAACCATACAGCCATTTTCCAACCAAGGAGAGGTGTCACAAAAGTCAGAAATAGTGTTAAAATTAATCACTTACCTTTGATGATCTTCATCTGGTGGCACTCCCAGGTCTCCATGTCAGACAATAAATGTTAGTTTTGTTTGATAATGTCCCTCTTTATGTCCAAAAAACTCAGTTTTGTTGGTGTGTTTAGATCAGTAATCCAAAGGCGCTCACAACATCCAGACGAAAAGTTTAAAAGTTCGTAGAAACATGTCAAACAATGTTTAAAATCAATCCTCAGGTTGTTTTCATCATAAATAATCAATAATATTTCAACCGGACAAAAGCTTCGTCAATAGAAAAGAAGAAACAAGAAAGGCGCACTCCCATTCACGCGCTTGGCT
The DNA here is from genome assembly GCF_016432855.1 of Salvelinus namaycush. NCBI lineage: Eukaryota > Metazoa > Chordata > Actinopteri > Salmoniformes > Salmonidae > Salvelinus > Salvelinus namaycush. The sequence goes on from NC_052339.1 coordinate 7,301,860, forward strand.
CATGTCTGGAAATTTCCAATGTCCACTCATTGAAAGTGGTGTATCTCCCTCATTTTTCAGAGTAAAAGCCCGAAACAATGCCTAAAGACACATGTAGAGGAAGCCATATAGATTGTGAACTGGGTCCTAAGTCTTTGTATGGTGGATAAGCTTTCAATGGAAAGACAGCCTTTCAAAATAGTACTTCCTGGTTAGATTTTCCTAAGGTTTTCGCCTGCCATATCAGTTTTATTATACTCACATACATTATTTTAACAGTTTTGGAAACTTTAGAGTGTCCAAATCTACTAATTATATGCATATCCTAGCTTATGGGCCTGAGTAGCAGGCAGTTTAATTTGGGCACACTTTTCATCCGGAGGTGAAAATACTGCCCCCTACCCAAGAGAGGTTTCATATTTACAGATGGCATACAAGTTTGTTATTAAGGCACATGAAAGTTCACATGTTCGAGAAGGCATTTCTGCCAAAAAACGCATTTTGATAAAAAAATGTTTTACTTTCAAATGGCTCTCCTGTGAAGTAGTGACCCCCAACATAGTGACCCCCAACACATTTAGGTACAATCGTTAACTGTACTTTTAAGTGTAGGCGCGGGCAATGTACTGGTGTAAGTGAAGTTATGAGGTGCTTAACCTTAAACTTGTTTTTATTTACTGGCAGCCAATTACCCATAAGTTACTGTAAAAAGAAATGGTACATTATGTTACCATAAATTCCAAATAAACTTTGGTTTAACAGTACATTACTGTAAAGTATAACTTTTGTATTGTATACTGTACTATATATGTACTATATACTGTACTATATGCTATGTATCAAAAACTAAATTCCTAAAAATAAAATACAAATTGGGGTGGGGGGCCCCTTAGTGGCCGCAGGAACCTAAGCTCAGCGTGTAGTCTGTGTATAGGCCGAGAAGGCACACACACAGCTAATGAACTGTTGACTGAGCCATGCCACAACTAAGATGAGCTTCGGTATGCCACTCAGCACCATTTCCCCTTTCGCCCCACACACACACACACACACACACACACACACACACACACACACACACACACACACACACACACACACACACACACACACACACACACACACACACACACACAATCATGCCCCATCCTTGTAACACCCTCACCCCTGTCCCGTCTGATCTGAACTCTCTACACAGAGAGACAGCCCACAGCTCCAGTACATTGCTCTAATCAACTTCATTTGGAAATTGATTTCAGCATGTGGCCTTGCATGTTTGAAATGTCCTCCTCGAGAACCTTGTCTCGGTGAGAGTCAGAGTGAAAAAAAAGCTTGGGTGAATCAATTTAAATTAATTTCAGTCTTTGCCAAGGTGTTTCTGTCAATTACCCTAAGCAACTGTCTTTTTGAATAGATTCATTGCCTTAGAGCTAGACAGGAAAGAAAAGGAAATAAAACATGATTGCTTTCATAATCCCAAGAGGGGATGAAATAATTCACTGTCTCAAGTTAGAAAGAGTTGCAGAAAGAAGTGGAGTAATGAAATAGCAAGCTAGATCTGCTGGTGCGTGATTGAGGTGGGCCCTTTCAATATGTGTGGGAGGTTGTGGAAGCGTTTGACAAACACAAGCACGCATGCACACGAATGCATGCACGCACACACACCCTATGTACAGTGATCAATACATTTAGTGATTATGATGTGCTCCTCTTGCATTGCAATAGAAGGCCAAGGAGTAAAATTAAGTTGGAGCACATTCAGCATCCTAGAAACCCAAGGATGTTGAGTTCTGTTAATCTTTCTAGGACACATGTTCCGCTAGCGGAACCCCCCCCCCCCCCCCCCCCCCCCCGCCCCAACATTCCGCTGTAAAGGCAGCGCGGGAAATTCAAAAATATTTTTTTGAAATATTTAACTTTCACAAATTAACAAGTCCAATACAGCAAATGAAAGATAAACATCTTGTTAATCTACCCATCGTGTCTGATTTTTTAAATGTTTTACAGCGAAAACACAACATATATTTATGTTAGATCACCGCCAAATCCAAAAAACACACAGCCATTTTTCCCAGCCAAAGATAGTCACAAAAGCAGAAATAGAGATAAAATTAATCACTAACCTTTGATAATCTTCATCAGATGACACTCATAGGACATCATGTTACACAATACATTTATGTTTTGTTCGATAATGTGCATATTTATATCCACAAATCTCGGTTTACATTGGCGCCATGTTCAGAAATGCCTCCAAAATATCCGGAGTAATTACAGAGAGCCACGTCAAATAACAGAAATACTCATCATAAACTTTGATGAAAGATACATGTTTTACATATAATTAAAGATACACTTGTTCTTAATATAACCGCTGTGTCAGATTCTTTTTAAACTTTAGGAAAAAGCAAACCATGCAATAATCTGAGACGGCGCTCAGATATAAACAACATTTCTCCGCCATGTTGGAGTCAACAGAAATACGAAATTACATCATAAATATTCCCTTACCTTTGATGATCAGTGCCAGGAATCCTAGTTCCACAATAAATCGTTGTTTTGTTCTATAATGTCCATTACTTATGTCCAATTAGCTACTTTTGCTAGCACGTTTAGTTCACATGTCCAAACGCTGGCGCCGGTCCAAGCGAACTCGGAAGAAAACTTCAAAAAGTTATATTCCAGGATGAAAAAAAAAGTAGAGAATCAATCTTCAGGATGTTGTTATCATATACTGTATATCCAATAACGTTCCAACCGGAGCATACGTTTTTGTCTACAGAGTAATGGAACACATGGCCATATCATGAGTAATGCGCGTAACCAGGAACTAGCATTCTGCCAGACCACTAACTCAAATAGCTGCCATCCGGCCCAACATCACACTAGAGGCTTCATTCCACGTTCTACTGACTGTTGACATCTAGTGGAAGGCGTAGGAAATGCGAACAGATCCATATCTTACTGGGATGTGATTAGACAATGAGTTTAACTTCTACTTGGTCACAATCCCGGATCCGGGACCACCCTCATCAGTAAAAAAGCTGACTAGCATAGCCTAGCATAGCGCCACAAGTAAATACTAGCATCTAAATATCATTACATCACAAGTCCAAGACACCAGATGAAAGATACACATCTTGTGAATCCAGCCATCATTTCTGATTTTTTAAATGTTTTACAGGGAAGACACAATATGTATTTCTATTAGCTAACCACGATAGCAAAAGACACAACTTTTTTTTCCCACCATTTTTTTCCTGCATAGGTAGCTATCACAAATTCAACCAAATAAAGATATAAATAGTCACTAACCAAGAAACAACTTCATCAGATGACAGTCTGATAACATATTTATTGTATAGCATATGTTTTGTTAGAAAAATGTGCATATTTCAGGTATAAATCATAGTTTTACATTGCAGCCACCATCACAACTCTCACCAAAGCAACTAGAATAACTACAGAGACCAACGTGAATTACCTAAATACTCATCATAAAACATTTATGAAAAATACACAGCGTACAGCAAATGAAAGACAAAGATCTTGTGAATCCAGCCAATATTTCAGATTTTTTAAGTGTTTTACAGCGAAAACACAATATAGCATTATATTAGCTTACTACAATAGCCAACCACACAACAGCATTGATTCAAGCCAACAATAGCGATAACGAATAAACCAGCAAAAGATATTAATTTTTTCACTAACCTTCTCAAACTTCTTCAGATGACAGTCCTATAACATCATATTACACAATACATATAGAGTTTGTTCGAAAATGTGCATATTTAGCGGCACAAATCGTGGTTATACAATGAGAATAGTAGCCAAGCTGCCAACAAAATGTCGGGAGAAATCTTGGGAGAGGCACCTAATCTAATCAGTAACTAATCATAAACTTGACTAAAAAATACAGGTTGGACAGCAAATGAAAGATACATTAGTTCTTAATGCAACCGCTGTGTTAGATTTTTAAAATTAACGTTACTACGACATACAGCGTGCGTTAAAGCGAGACCGCACCGAAATTAATGGCGGAATAGTAGTTTCACATTTTTCAACAGAACAACGAATTAACATCATAAATAGTTCTTACTTTTTGATGAGATTCCATCAGAATCTTGGGCAAGTTGTCATTTGTCCAGAAGAATCGTTGCTCGGTTGTAGATTGTCGCCTTCAACTTTGGAATTAGCAGTAAACATTAGCCATGTGGCGAAGACGTGCCCAACTCACTATAACGCAGCACAAAGAAATATCCGAAAATCGCAATATACTGATATAAACTGATATAACTCGGTTTAAAATAACTACATTATGATGTCTTTAACACCTATATCGAATAAAATCAGAGCCGGATATATCTAAGGCCTATAACGGGAGCTTTCCAGAACGCCATCCTGAGGTCTGTCTTGCGTCATGGCGAATGTTGAAAAGAGTGTACCCCACGTACCCAGACCCTATTGCCTCAGATCTGCCTAGCAACTCCATTTAAATTCTCACTACTTGCTGACATCTAGGGGAAGGCGTATGCAGTGCATGTCGACCAATAGAACACATGCAAATTATTAAACTGACCCTAGAACAGACTGCCTGATTTCAGATTTCTCACTTCCTGACATGAAGTTTGCTCCAACTTGAGTTCTGTTTTTACTCACAGATATAATTCAAACGGTTTTAGAAACTAGAGAGTGTTTTCTATCCAATAGTAATAATAATATGCATATTGTACAAGCAAGAATTGAGTACGAGGCAGTTTAATTTGGGAAGAAAATTTTTACAAAGTGAAAACAGCACCCCCTATTGAGAAAAGGTTAACATCAACCAACCCCAGAATTTCCGCTTCCTGTTTGGAAGTTTGCCTGCCATATGAGTTCTGTTATACTCACAGACATAATTCAAACAGTTGTAGAAACTTCAGAGTGTTTTCTAACCAATATTAATAATATTATGCCTATATTAGCATCTGGGACAGAGTAGGAGGCAGTTCACTATGGGCACCAATTCATCCAAAAGTGAAAATGCTGCCCCCTATCCCTAAAACGTTTTAAGGTTGTGTTGCTTGAATTAATGTAATTACAAACATCTACCTTTAAAATACATCTTCTCACAAGAAGGGCCTGCTCTAGCCTTTTGGGGGCCTTAAGAGAGATTCGGTTGTCGGGCCCCCACCTTACGCCAAAACATTTTAGTGGCCCCCATCTTGACAGGGGAGAGAAAATGTATGTTTTTATTTCTTGCAAATCTATAAATTTTCCCATGATGCGGAGGGAAAATATTGCAAAACTTCAGTGTAGGGATGTTTTACCACCTTTACCATATCATGATCAACTTTCTCCAGTTGAATGTAGACACAAATATAACACTTTTTTTGAATGGCAGCCCACTGCTGCCATTCTCCTTAAAGCAGTTTCTGCTCCAACTTCCAGGATTAGGAGACTACCTAAACCATTTAAACTGGAACAACCATTTCAGTAACTGGCACAAAAACTGTAATTGGATGATTAGATTTGTTTAGAAAAAGGTATGTTATTTATCTTTGTGTAACATACGACTAATCAATCAATGTACATGCAAAAAGTCAGATATTAAAACAATTCCCCAAAATCGACCTGCAACAGAGCATGCTGGGAAAAAAGTTAATATGTTATGATAACTTTTTTTTTTTAAATAGAGTTGACGTGACTACATACAATTTCAAGTAATAATGACTTTTCATTGACTTTGAGTTCAACTTACTAGAAGTATTTGAGTTAGAAATGCCTTGGGGTTTACAGTGTACATTCAGAACATTTCATGATCAGGAAGTAAAAAACATATTTCAATAGATATTATAACACACTGTAAATGCAAACTATGAATCATGCATTCAGTGTTCTATAAGCCCATGTGGGCTGGGCATCCTGAAAATGCAAGACACTCATAATAAAATAAAATAAATTAAATCAATATGTAAAATAACATGGTAAAGTTACTGTTCACTGTCATATTGCATTGTATTTTACCAAAACCACCAGCTGTGGAAAATGTAAAACGCGGCATGTGTACACTACCACCTTGTGAGTGATTGACAGAGAGCTTTTCTCCCAGACCAAAACAATGCCAACAGAGATCTTATTGCATGCCACAATTTCATAGGTGCTGTCTGTTTGGTACCCGATAAAATACTAGGTGCAGAACTCCTACAGTCATTCAATTAAGAATTCACACCTCTATTGATTTCCACACAATCAGAACACATCCGATCTCTGCAGACACAATGCAGAGCGGTTTTTATTAGCTGACTAGCTCGGCCAGCAACATGGAGAGATGATGGGGAGATGATGATGATGGACAACATGCAGAGAAACCATATTTCTCAGCGCTCCTCTGCCCATACCACCTTTCCCCTGCTCCCTCCTCTCCTCCACTGCCTCCAATTCTCCTCCACTGCCCACCCCTTCCTCCAACTCCCGTCGCCTCCCTCTTCCTCCTACTCTTTTGATGGTAATTTTTCATAGCTGCACTGTAGTGGTCAAATATTCAATGATCCTACTTTTTCCTTCCTAATTTTTCTGTTATTGCATCTTTCTATTCTCTTTGATTTCTTGCCTTTATAAATTAACCATAGGTGGATTTTAAGTCCACATCTGATTTACCTAAGAAAGCGCAGAGATGACAATTCAATTTGCGAAGCATTCTAAGAGGAGAAACTGTCTTCAGCAGTTCAGAGCTTGACTGCATTTAGCCTTAGGTATCCTAACTTTGTTTTGCTGTTTTTGTACCCTGCTGGCAAAAACTATCACTGAATCATTAATTAATTACGGCTTTCATGTTAAAACTCTCTCCATATCAGTGGTCTTAATTGATTGTTGTAAACTCTTTTCTGAAATAGACTGATAGGAGTGTCCTTTGACAATGAGTCAATAGTAAGAGAGGGATGAAGGGGAGTGGGGGGGGGGGGGGTCATCCGCGAATGGAGAGCAATGGAGAGCAAGAGAGAAAGAAAAAAGAGAGAAACAGAGAGATGGAGAAAAAGAGGAGAAAAAGAAAGAGAGAGAAGGATGGTGGTGGTGTGACCAGAAGAGCGTATACATGTAGCTGCTTAATGAATTTGATCACTGCGCCCTACAATGAAATCTTTATCCAGGGTGGATGAGGGGGAGGCAGGGGGCTTGGCAGAGCAGAGCAGTCTTGTTTCAGATAGGGTGAAAAGTAGAATTCCCAGTATCGCATGTTGGCTTTCCCTCATGTCAGCTGCCTTGGTTACAGAGTTGGCTGACAGCTCTCATCCCGTCTCCCTCTCTTCTCTTTCCCCCTATCCCCTACACCTCTCTTGCTCTCTCTTTCTACTCTCTGCTCTGTCTCTCGCTCTCTACTCTCTCTTTCTCTGTCTCTTTGGCTTACAACAAGGAACAAGGTCAGAAGGAGGGGGGCAACAGACCCTGTGCTTTTATTTAAAGGGATGGTCTCAGCGTGCCTTAGCGTATCATTTTAGTTTTAACAGTGTGGAGATGCTTAAGAAGGTATGGGGGCTCAGGGGGTCTGTCTGTACGTCTGGAAAGGACGGGTTGAATGTACGTTTGTGATGTGGTGCTGGATTGTGTATTGTACTGTGTAACGTGTGTGTGTGTGGGGGGGGGGGGGGGGGGGTGGTGTAATGAGGATGTCTCATTAAAGTCAGTCAGTCAGTCATTCTCTCTCTCTCTCTCTCTCTCTCTCTCTCTCTCTCTCTCTCTCTCTGTCTCTGTCTCTGTCTCTGTCTCTGTCTCTCTCTCTCTGTCTCTCTCTCTCTCTCTGTCTCTCTCTCTCTCTCTCTCTGTGTAGACAGAATCTCATTAAAACACACAGTATTCTATCTCTGTCTCTGCCCCTCCATCTCTCCAAACTCTCTCTTTTCTCTCCCTCCCTCATGATGTGTGACACAATCAGCCACATTGACAACAACACTACCATCAACATCACTCCACAGAAACAGAAAATAAAGTATTTTAACAAATACAGTATACAGATGATAATCTATGTTGATACTATTGTGTATCTGATAGAGCTTTCCACCTCAATGTAATTGGTGATACACAGCAAATGTACAACATTTTCACAATTGTATACAGTCGATTTTTTGATACATATAGTTTGAAACATGCTATTATTGCATTTAATGTCTGTCAGTGTTAGTATACAATTATAAAATAGTTTAGTTCAAGGAAACAATATTGTTATTTCCACTTGTCAAGCATTCTGAGCAAATATGGAAGTAGCTTTTTTGCTGCTTGTTTACATTTCATCACAACTGTAACAAACAAAGAAAAATCCTACCTGATGATGCACACCGCAGCCCGAAGTACTGGATGAATCTTCAGAAGTTAACTTCTTTCCTCTATCTCTGTCATTCCTTTAATTGACATTCTTATCTTTTCTCTCGTGTTCCTTTAGTCTCTATGTCTGTCTGTCTGTCTGTCTGTCTGTCTGTCTGTCTGTCTGTCTGTCTGTCTGTCTGTCTGTCTGTCTGTCTGTCTGTCTGTCTGTCTGTCTGTCTGTCTGTCTGTCTGTCTGTGGAACTGTGGAGTTCTTATTTCAAAATGTGGACCTCCTACTGATCGCACAGCTCTGGTGAAAAGTCTGGTGCAATCAGAAGAAGAAAAAGAAGAATAAATGAGTGAAAGAAAAGAGGAAGAGGACTTGGAGGGGAAGAATAGGACTGACACCTCCTGAAAAGCTCAGCTGCCTGCTCTACCTCTTCGCTCCTGCCTGCGCTCAGGGTGAGTGTGTGTGAAACAAAGTAATCTTCAGGTGAAAAGAGTATCCCGCTCTCTCTCTCTCTCTCGCTCTCTCTCTCCTTAGCACTGCACTGCAAAAAAGAGTCCAGAGTGTCTCTCTCCCAGGGCCGGCTCCGGTCGCTTAGGCCCCCAGGCCGCTAGGAGGCCCCCAACCTCCTCTTAGGAACTCAGTTGGGGTCATAACTTACAGAATAGTAGAATACACAAGGTGCATGTTCGAAATACGGTTGTGCATCAGAAATCTTTCTCCTGTTATGTCAGTGACTGACAGTGACTCAATTAGCAATGTCACCTAATCATTTTTAAATTGGTAAATTAGTCTAGCCAGCTATCTGAACTTGTAGTAATCCTGGCCGACCAAATCTCGCTTAGGGCCCCCAACAGGCTAGAGCCTGCCCTGCTCTCTCCCTCTGTCACGTTCTGACATTAGTCCCTTTGTTTTGTCTTTTGTTTTAGTATGGTCAGGGCGTGAGTTGGGTGGGTTGCCTATGTTCGTTTTTCTATGATTTTCTACTTCTGTGTTTGGCCTGATATGGTTCTCAATCAGAGGCAGCTGTCAATCGTTGTCCCTGATTGGGAACCATATTTAGGTAGCCTGTTTTCTGTTGGGTTTTGTGGGTGGTTATTTTCAGTCTTTGTGTGTCTGCACCAGGCAGAACTGTTTTCGGTTGTTTCTTTGTTATTCAGTGTTCTGTTTTGATGATTATTAAATATCATGAACACTTACCACGCTGCACCTTGGTCCTCACCTTCTTACACCGACGACAGCCGTTACAGAACCACCCACCAAAACAGGACCAAGCAGCGTGGTAACGGTCAGCAGCAGCAGCAGCGGCCGAAAGCTCGAGAGGAATGGACATGGGAGGACGTTCTGGAGGGCAAGGGAGTCTACACATGGGAGGAGATCCTGGCGGGAAGGGATCACCTTCCATGGGAACAGGTGGAGGCAGCTAGGAGAGCAGAGGCAGCCGGAGAGAGGAACCAGCGGTATGTGGGAACACGGCTGGCAAGGAAGCCCGAGAGGCAGCCCCAAAAATTTATTGGGGGGAGCACACGGGGAGTGGTGCTAAGCCAGGTAGGAGACCTGAGCCAACTCCCCGTGCTTGCCGTGGAGAGAGAGGGGCAGGCACCGTGTTATGCCGTGATGCGCACGGGGTCCCCGGTGCGTGTGCATAGCCCGGTGCAGTACATTGCAGCGCCTCGTATCGGCCGGGCTAGAGTGGGCATCAAGCCAGGTGCCATGAAGCCGGCTCAGCGCATCTGGTCTCCAGTGCGTCTCCTCCGGCCGGTGTACATGGCACCAGCCTTACGCATGGTGTCCCGGTTCGCCAGCACAGCCCAGTGCGGGCTATTCCACCTCGCCGCACTGGCCTGGCTACGGGGAGCATTCAACCAGGTAAGGTTGGGCAGGCTCGGTGCTCGAGACCTCCTGTGCGCCTTCACGGTCCGGTCTATCCGGTGCCACCTCCACGCACCAGCCCTCCGGTGCCGGCACCACGTACCAGGGCTCCAGTTCCAGCACCCCACACTCGCGCTGAGGTGCGTGTCCCCAACCCAGTGCCAACCACCAGTGCCAACACCACGCACCAGGCTTCCTGTGCATCTTCAGAGCCCTGTACACCCTGTTCCTCCTCCTCAGCCCGGTACCTCCAGTGCCGGTACCACGCACCAGGCCTACAGTGTGCCTCGGCATGCCTGAGCTGCCCGTCTGTCCAGTGCCGTCTGAGCTGCCCGTCTGTCCAGCGCCGCCTGAGCTGCCCGTCTGTCCAGCGCCGCCTGAGCTGCCAGTCTGTCCAGCGCCGCCTGAGCTGCCCGTCTGTCCAGCGCCGCCTGAGCTGCCCATCTGTCCAGCGCCGCCTGAGCTGCCCATCTGTCCAGCGCCGCCTGAGCCGCCCGTCTGTCCAGCGCCACCTGAGCCGCCCGTCTGTCCTGAGCCGCTAGAGCCGCCCGTCTGTCCTGAGCCGCTAGAGCCGCCCGTCTGTCCTGAGCCGCTAGAGCCGCCCGCCAGTCAGGAGCCGCCAGAGCCGCCCGCCAGTCAGGAGCCGCCCGCCAGTCAGGAGCCGCCAGAGCCGCCCGCCAGTCAGGAGCCGCCAGAGCCGCCTGCCAGTCTGGAGCTGCTCTTCAGTCCGGAGCTACCCCTCAGTCCGGAGCTGCCCCTCAGTCCGGAGCTGCCCCTCAGTCCGGAGGCGTCTCTCAGTCCGGAGGCGTCCTTCGGTCCAGAGGCGTCCTTCGGTCCAGAGGCGTCCTTAGGTCCAGAGGTGTCCCTCAGTCCCGTGGGCCCATTTATTAGGGTTCCCAGGCCAAGGTTGGTGGCGAGGGTCGCCGCTCAAAGGACGCTATTGAAGCGGACTAAGACAATGGTGGAGTGGGGTCCACGTCCAGCGCCATGCCCACCCAGATCCTCCCCTATAGGTTCAGATTTTGCGGCCGGAGTCCGCACCTTGGGGGTACTGTCACGTTCTGACCATAGTCCTTTTGTATTTTCTTTGTTTTAGTATGGTCAGGGCGTGAGTTGGGTGGGTTATCTATGTTTTGTGTTTCTAGGTTGGGTTTGTCGTTTGGCCTGATATGGTTCTCAATCAGAGGCAGGTGTTAGTCATTGTTTCTGATTGGGAACCATATTTAGGTAGCCTGTTTTCTGTTGTGTTTTGTGGGTGATTGTCTATGTTAGTTGATGTTGCATGTCTGCACTCGTTTTCATTAGCGTCACGGTCGTTTGTTATTTTGTTTAGCTTTGTATAGTTTGTTTAAGTGTTCTTCGTTTAATAAATAGAAGAATGGATTCACATCACGCTGCGTTTTGGTCCTCCTCTCTTTCTCCCAAAGAAGATCGTGACACCCTCACTTTACCCTTTTCCTGCTGTCTGCTGTGCTGCTGCAACTCCAGCCAGTCGCTTTCATCTCTCTTTCTCTCAGTGTCTCTCTCTGTCTCTCTCTCTGTCTCTCTCTTTCTCTCTGTCTCTGTCTCTGTCTCTCATCTCTCTTTCTCTCAGTCTCTCTCTCTCTCTCTTTTTTTCCTACTCCAGCTTTATGAATATTCTGACAAGGCAAATGCAGCTGAAATACATTGAATTAACCCAACGGTGCCAGAAATCACCCCAGCCTCCTCGTTTTCTCTTTTCCTCTCATTTGCTCTCTCACTTTTCTCTCGCTCTGACGTCCTGAATTGCAAGATCAGTAAACGTGTGTGTGTGTGTCTGTGTGTGTACCCTTACAGAAAAAACATGATTTCACATAGGATATTTCCCCAAAATTGGCACACATGTACATTTGTGAATTCATGTGAAACCATGTGTTTTGGGAACACTTCAAATGTGATAATTTTTCACATGAAGTTTCACATGTGGATTTTCACATATGATCACGTAACCTTTCGCATGTATGGATGCGATTTCACAAGTGATGCCCTGCAAACAAAAATTTGTCGTTCGAATATACACACAAACAGTGCTTTTAACTTCTTATGGCTGCAGCCCGACGCCGGTACACTTATGACAACAGCCAGCTCAAGTGGAGGGCGCGAAATTCAAAAGATATATTTTTTTAAATATTTAACTTTCACACATTAACAAGTCCAAGACACCAGATGAAAGGTGCACATCTTGTGAATCAAGCCAACATGTCCGATTTTTTAAATGTTTTACAGGGAAGACACAATATGTAAATCTATTAGCTAACCACGTTAGCAAAAGACACCAATATTCTTACTCCATCAGTTTATGACTCCATCAGTAGCTATCACAAATTCGGCCAAATAAAGATAAAAATAGCCACTAACCAAGAAACAACCTCATCAGATGACAGTCTGATAACATATTTATTGTATAGCATATGTTTTTTTCAAAAAATTTGCATATTTCAGGTATAATTCATAGTTTACATTTCAGCTACAATCAGAAATTGCACCGAAAGCAGCCATAATATTTACAGACACCAACGTCAAATACCTAATTACTCATCATAAAACATTTCTGAAAAATACATAGTGTACAGTAATTGAAAGACAGGCATCTTGTGATTCTAGACAATATTTCCGATTTATTAAATGTTTTACAGCGCAAACAAAATGTAGCGTGATATTAGCATAGCCACAATAGCCAGAAACACTTGGGCGCCCACGACCAGTCAACATGCACGACATATATTAGAAATAGCATCATAAAATGTTTCTTACTTTTGGTGATCTTCCGTCAGAATGTTGGATAAGGTGTCCTTTGTCCAGAATAGTCGTTGTTTTGATCTGGAACGGCAAATATCCCTCTTCATTTAGCATGGGCACTTGCCAAGTGACACGGATTACTCCAACGTCAACAAAGTTAGAAAACGGAACACGGCAAAACTCCCGAAAAAGTTTCAATAATCTGATTAAACTATATTGAAAAAACATACGTTACGATGATATGGTGACATGTATCAAATCAAATCTAAGACGGAGATGTTCGTCTTTCATAACGACAGCTAAACAGAAGCCATATCCATGTCCTCTTTCGCGCGCTCCAGAAACAGGAAATGGACGGTCACGTCAAACAAAGACCTTTTATTCCACCTCAGACCAAGATAGACACAACATTTCTTCTCTCACCGCATCTTGACAACCAGGGGAAGGCGTAGGAAGTGTTTGTAGACTCTTACGTAACACGCCCATGTATAGGCATGCAGTTGAACAGAGCATAGATTTCTGACATTTCACTTCCTGGTCAGGAAAAGTGCTGCAGAAGGATTTCTGTTTCACTCAGAGAAATAATTCAAACGTTTTTAGAAACTAGAGAGTGTTTTCTATCCAATTGTAATAATAATATGCATATTGTACGAGCAAGAATTGAGTACGACGCCGTTTGAAATGGGCACATATTATCTGGCTACTCAATACGCCCCCTGCAGCCATAACAGGTTAACATACAGTATTTTCAACTTACATATTTGACACACGAGCTGTGGCGACCCGTCATTTAGGGCAGGTGGGGCAGAGTGTTCTGTCACTCATGGGGACACCCATCAAATCAAATCAAATGTATTTTTCGACATGCGCTGAATACAACAACCTTACAGTGAAATGCTTACTTACAAGCCCTTAACCAACAATGCAGTTTTAAGAAAAATACATGATAAATAATAAGAAAAGAAAGTTACAAATAATTAAAGAGCAGCAGTAAAGTAACAATAGCGAGGCTATATACAGGGGGTACCGGTACAGAATCAATGTGCAGGGGCACCGGTTAGTCGAGGTAACTGAGGTAATATGTACATGTGGGTAGAGTTAAAGTGACTATGCACAGATAATACACAGAGAATAGCAGCAGCGTAAAAGGGGGGGGGCAATGCAAGTAGTCTGGGTAGCCATTTGATTAACTGTACAGGAGTCTTATGGCTTGGGGGTATAAGCTGTTTAGAAGCCTTTTGGATCTAGACTTAGCGCTCCGGTATTCGATGGTGCAGCTGTAAAACCTTTTGAGGATCTGAGGACCCATGAAAAATCTTTTCAGTCTCCTGAGGGGCAATATGTTTTGTCATGCCCTCTTCAGGACTGTCTTGATGTGCATGGACCATGATAGTTTGTTGGTGATCTGGACACTAAAGAACTTGAAGCTCTCAACCTGCTCCAATACAGCCCCATCGATGAGAATAGGGGCGTTCTCGGTCCTCCTTTTCCTGTAGTCCACAATGATCTCCTTTGTCTTGATTATGTTGAGGGAGAGGTTGTTGTCCTGGCACCACACGTCCAGCTCTCTGACCTCCTGCCTATAGGAGGTCTCATCGTTGTCGGTGATCAGGCCTACCACTGCTGTGTCATCGGCAAACTTAATAATGGTGTTGGAGTCATGCTTGGCCAAGCAGTCATGGGTGAGCAAGGAGAACAACAGGGGACAAAGCACGCACCCCTGAGGGGCCCCCGTGTTGAGGATCAGCGTGGCCCATCAGGAAGTCCAGGATCCAATTGCAGATGGAGGTCTTTAGGCCCAGGGTCCTTAGCTTATTGATGAGCTTTGAAGGCACTATGGTGTTGAACACAGAGCTGTAGTCAATGAATAGCATTCTCACTTAGGTTTTCCTTCTGTCGAGGTGTGAAAGGGCAGTGTGGAGTGCAATAGAGATTGCATCATCTGTGGATCTGTATGCAAATTGGAGTGGGTCTAGGGTTTCTGGAATAATGGTGTTGATGTGGGCCATGACCAGCCTTTCAAAGCACTTCATGGCAACAGACATGAGTGCTACAAGTCGGTAGTCATTTAGGCAGGTTACCTTAGTGTTCTTGGGCATAGGGACTATGGTGGTCTGCTTGAAACATGTTGATATTACAGACTCAGACAGGGAGAGGTTGAAAATGTCAGTGAAGACACTTGCCAGTTGGTCAGCGCATGCTCGGAGTACACGTCCTGGTAATCTGTCTGGCCCTGCGGCCTTGTGAATGTTGACCTGTTTAAAGGTCTTACTCACATCGGCTACGGAGAATACGATCACACAGTCGTCCAGAACAGCTGATTTTCTGATTCATGTTTCAGTGTTACTTGCCTCGAAGCGAGCATAGAAGTAATTTAGCTCGGCTTGTGTGAATGTGCAGCTCGCGGCTGTGTTTCGCTATGTAGTCCCTAATAGTTTGCAAGCCCTGCCACATCCGACGAGTGTCGAAGCCGGTGTAGTACGATTCGATCTTAGTCCTGTATTGAAGCTTAGTCTGTTTGATGGTTAGTCGGAGGGCATAGCGGGATTTCTTGCAAGCTTCCGGGTTAGAGTCACAGTCCTTGAAAGCGGCAGCTCTACCTTTTAGCTTAGTGTAGATGTTGCTTGTAATCCATGGCTTCTGGTTGGGGTATGTACATACTGTCACTTTGGGGACGACGTCATCGATGCACTTATTGATGAAGCCAGTGACTGATGTGGTGTACTCCTTAATGCCATCGGAAGAATGCCGAAACATATTCTAGTCTGTGCTAGCAAAACAGTCCTGTAGCTTAGCATCTGCTTCATCTGACCACTTTTTTATTGACCGAGTCACTGGTGCTTCCTGCTTTAAGCAGGAATCATGGTCAGATTTGCCAAATGGAGGGCTAGGGAGAGCTTTGTATGCGTCTCTGTGTGTGGAATAAAAGGTGGTCTAGAGTTTTTTTCCCATCTGGTTGCACATTTAACATGCTGGTAGAAATGTTGTAAAACAGATTTAAGTTTCCCTGCATTAAATTCCCCAGCCACTCGGAGCGCCGCCTCTGGATAACCTTTTCCCTGTTTGCTTATGGTCGTATACAGCTCATTGAGTGTGGTCTTAGTGCCAGCATCGGTTTGTGGTGGTAAATAGACAGCCACGAAGAATATAGTTGAAAACTCTCTTGGTAAATAGTGTGGTATACAGCTTATCATGAGATTCTCGAGATTTCCTTAGCTATCGTGCACCAGATGTTTTTTACAATTATACATAGACCTCCACCCCTTGTCTTACCAGAGGCTACTGTTCTATCCTGCCGATACAGTGTATAACCCGCCAGCTGTATGTTATTCATGTTGTCATTCAGCCACGACTCGGTGAAACCAATATTAATAATAAGATATTACAGTTTTTAAATGTCCTGTTTATAGGATATACATGCTTGTAGTTTGTCTATTTCATTATCCAATGATTGTACTTTGGCTAATAGGACTGATGGTAAAGGCAAATTACCCACTCGCCCCCGGATGCTCACAAGGCACCCCGAACTTGGTCCTCTATCTCCTCTTTCTCCTGCAAATGACGGGGATAAGGGCCTTGTCAGATGTCTGGAGGAAATCCCTCTCGTCCGTCCCGTTAACCTCTCTTGGGCACGTGAGACGGTAGCGTCCCACCTCTTCAACAGCCAGTGAAACTGCTGGGCGCCAAATTCAAATATAGAAATACTCATTATAAAAATTCAGAAAACAAAACATATTTTACATAGGTTTAAAGATTAACTTCTTGTGAATCCAACCACGGTGTCAGATTTTAAAAATGCTTCACGGCGAAAGCATACCTTACGATTATTTGAGAACATAGCCCACTAGGCATATCATTACAAACAGTAGCCAGCCAAGTAGAACAGTTACACATGTCAGAAATAGAGATAAAATTAATCCATTACCTTTGATGATCTTCATATGGTTGCACTCAGTAGACATTCATTTACTCAATAAATGTTCATTTTGTTCGATAAAGTCTCTTTATATCCAAAAACCTCAGTTTTGTTCACGCGTTTTCTTCAGTAATCCACAGGCTCAAACACAGTCAAAACAGGAAGACAAAAAAATCTAAATTGTATCCATAAAGTTCATAGAAACATGTCAAACGATGTTTATATTCAAATCTCAGGTTGTTTTTAGCCTAAATAATCGATAATATTTCAACCGGACAATAACGTTGTCAATTTAAAAGGTAAACAAGAAATGAAAAAGCTCTGTGACACTTTAGGGTCCACTCATTCAGACTGCTCTTACGTCTTCATTTTTCAGAATACAAGCCTGAAACAATTTCTAAAGACTGTTGACATCTAGTGGAAGGCATAGAAACTGAAATTTGAGTCCTAAGTCAATGGATGGCATTGAATAGAAAACTACAAACCCCAAAAAAAACATCTTCCTGAAAGGATTTTTCTCAGGTTTTCACCTGCCAAATCAGTTCTGTTATACTCACAGACACTATTTTAACAGTTTTGGAAACTTTAGAGTGTTTTCTATCCATATCTACCAGTTATATGCATATCATATCTTCTGGGCCCGAGAAGCAGGCAGTTTAATTTGGGCATGCATTTCATCCAAAATTCTGAATGCTGCCCCCTACCCTAGTGAAGTTAAAGAAAAAATTGTCTTTCAATACTACACTGCTCAAAAAAGGGAACAAAAAGGGAACACTAAAATAACACATCCTAGATCTGAATGAATGAAATATTCTTATTAAATACTTTTTTCTTTACATAGTTGAATGTGCTGACAACACAATCACACAAAAGTTATCAATGGAAATCAAATGTATCAACCCATGGAGGTCTGGATTTGGAGTCACACTCAAAATTAAAGTGGAAAACCACACTACAGGCTGAACCAACTTTGATGTAATGTCCTTAAAACAAGTCAAAATGAGGCTCAGTAGTGTGTGTGGCCTCCACGTGCCTGTATGACCTCCCTACAATGCCTGGGCATGCTCCTGATGAGGTGGCGGATGGTCTCCTGAGGGATCTCCTCCCAGACCTGGACTAAAGCATCCTCCAACTCCTGGACAGTCTGTGGTGCAACGTGGCGTTGATGGATGGAGCGAGACATGATGTCCCAGATGTGCTCAATTGGATTCAGGTCTGGGGAACGGGCGGGCCAGTCCATAGCAACAATGCCTTCCTCTTGCAGGAACTGCTGACACACTCCAGACACATGAGGTCTAGCATTGTCTTGCATTAGGTGGAATCCAGGGCCAACCGCACCAGCATATGGTCTCACAAGGGGTCTGAGGATCTCATCTCGGTACCTAATGGCAGTCAGGCTACCTCTGGCGAGCACATGGAGGGCTGTGCGGCCCCCCAAAGAAATGCCACCCCAGACTATGACTGACCCACTGCCAAACCGGTCATGCTGGAGGATGTTGCAGGCAGCAGAACGTTCTCCACGGTGTCTCCAGACTCTGTCACGTCTGTCACATGTGCGTGTGAACCTGCTTTCATCTGTGAAGAGCACAAGGCGCCAGTGGCGAATTTGCCAATCTTGGTGTTCTCTGGCAAATGCCAAACGTCCTGCACGGTGTTGGGCTGTAAGCACAACCCCCACCTGTGGACGTCGGGCCCTCATACCACCCTCATGGAGTCTGTTTCTGACCGTTTGAGCAGACACATGCACATTTGTGGCCTGCTGGAGGTCATTTTGCAGGGCTCTGGCAGTGCTCCTCCTTCTCCTCCTTGCACAAAGGCAGAGGTAGCGGTCCTGCTGCTGGGTTGTTGCCCTCCTACGGCCTCCTCCACGTCTCCTGATGTACTGGCCTGTCTCCTGGTAGCGCCTCCATGCTCTGGACACTACGCTGGCAGACACAGCAAACCTTCTTGCCACAGCTCGCATTGATGTGCCATCCTGGATGAGCTGCACTACCTGAGCCACTTGTGTGGGTTGTAGACTCCGTCTCATGCTACCACGAGAGTGAAAGCACCGCCAGCATTCAAAAGTGACCAAAACATCAGCCAGGAAGCATAGGAACGTGGTCACCACCTGCAGAACCACTCCTTTATTGGGGGTGTCTTGCTAATTGCCTATAATTTCCACCTTTTGTATATTCCATTTGCACAACAGCATGTGAAATTTATTGTCAATCAGTGCTGCTTCCTAAGTGGACAGTTTGATTTCACAGAAGTGTGTTTGACTTGGAGTTACATTGTGTTGTTTAAGTGTTCCCTTTATTTTTTTGAGCAGTGTAGTTGAGTAATAGCTTTCCTGATTTCTAGAAGCTATTTTCGGTCATAGGAGACGGTGGAAGAAACATTATGTACAAAATAAGTTACAAATATCGCAAAAAAACACATACAATAGCACAATTGGTTAGGAGACTGGCAGCCATTCTCTCCGGCGCCACTTGAGATCCGTAGTTTGATTGGACTGATCATGTCAACATCATACTTTTAAAATCTTAGCTAGCAAGCAAGCTAGCAGTCATCACCATTAATCACTTTGACAATCTACTGGCAAATCCTTTTCAATCCTTGTCGTATGAAGAGAAATTATAGATAAAACGTGTCGGTGCTCATCGGCCATTGGACATAAAAATTACACAAGAAGTTGGATATGGCAAATTTAACAATGAGTGGTTTGGACGGAATCCATGGCAAACTGCAAGCATTGCAAAGCATTCACTAGCCTGCTATTCAGTGGAGTGGGTCTCTTTTCCCAGCATTAAAGGATAAACATTCAACATTGGCCATGCTCTCAATCCAGCATGACTTATGCTGCTTTCAAAACAACTGGAAACTCGGAACTCTCAGACATTAGTGAGTTCAAGACAACTGGGATCTCTGGAAAAAAAATGAGCTCCGACTGGGAAAATAAGTTTTGAACGGTCATCCAATTCGGAATTCCAATCAACTCTAGGGGATTCAAATCATATTTTCAGAAGATAAATTGTGGAAATGGGCAGGGTTTAACAATAATGATGACTTTTTGATTGTGTTAACGAATGATGTGATAACGAAAAATACGTGATGACAAAAAAGACTCCTATAGAATTCTATGTTCACTCCCACTAAGGCCAACTTTGAATGGTTGATATCCCAGGCTCATGTGTGCTGTGTTTGCAATAGCCTGGGGACAATGTTACACCAAGAAACACTTACCTTGATGAAAGAAATTGAAAATGCCTTACTTCTGGAACGAAGTTACATGTTCCTCAGTACACAAGCACGCACACAACGAAAATGAGCCATACCACGTGATACTGGGCCCAGTCAGGTCTTTGACACATTCACCCACTCCCCTGCTGAAAGATCAGCCACAACATGTTGGCATCATTGTAACAAAGCAACGTACAGTCATGCGTGAATACATTTTTACGTATGGGTGGTCTGGGAATCGAACTCAATAGCCTGGCGTGGCTCAATCAAGATGCATAAGCAGGGTTATAAATGCTTTGTGAAGCCTCAATTTAATATGATTGTTAAGGTCTTTATTAAGCAATGCTCATGCCACCCTGTATAAAGCACAGGTTAATGACATATTTGACCTAATTGGTTACGTAACATTTGACATCATGGTTATGTCACACAGTTAAGCCACATTTATGAACCCTTTATAAAGCATGACATACTAGTGGTTAGAGCGTTGGGCCAGTAACCAAAAGGTTGCTGGATCGAATCCCCGAGCTGACAAGGTAAAAATCTGTCGTTCTGCCCCTGAGCAAGGCAGTTAACCCACTGTTCTCCAGGCGCCGAAGACGTGGATGTCGATTAAGGCAGCCCCCCGCGCCTCTCTGATTCAGAGGGGTTGGGTAAATGCAGAAGACGCATTTCAGTTGAATGCATTCAGTGGTACAACCGCCTAGGTATCCCCCTTTTCCCCAAACGGTTATAGAGGATTTGTAGCACATTTATGTAGTGTTTACGAAGGCATCATGGAGGCTTTATGAGCTGCACTTAATTTAAAGCATGACCAAGATGGTTCACACTATTTTAGCTGAACAGCATATCACTTACAGTACTATAAAAAAAAAACATATCAATAGCTGTTTTCACATGTTGAGCTGACATTTTCACAGAGAGGTCAGTTGTTCACATGTGAAACCATATGTTCACATGTAATACATTTAGAGTTCACATGTTCACACTACCTTTTCACGTGAGGAGAATAACATGTTTTCAACTCTCAACTCACATGTGAATTGCAGAAACGTTCACATGTGAAAATCTAACTCTCACATGTGGAATTACATTTTCACATGTGAAAATCGAATTTGCACTTTCACATATGAATAACTTTGTTGAAATGTTGAATCCCCATGTTGTCATACTTATTTCACATGAGATCATGTTTTCACATTTGAGGTCAGTTCAATGTTTTCATGTAGTTTCATGTTGTGTCTTACACATGTTGTCACATTATGAAATTAACTTGACATAAGATCATATGTTATCACATTTAAAATGTATGTCTTTTTCTGTAAGTGTGTGTTTGTGTGTGTGTGTGCGCGTGTGTGTGTAGCGCCCCCCTGACAGGTCAAGCATATATGGATGAATACATAATCACTGATAAATAATCACTGATATAATCTACATAAGTTCAATAACCCTCCATTATTAAATAAATAAAAGAGAGAGAGAATTGTGCACATTAAATAATTATGAGCAAAATGAATATTCCTAGCTAAGTGAATATTTACAACAACCCCCCCCACCCACCCCCCATTGCCTTGTCAATGATTCATTACATTTAAAACAGTAGAATTGCCCTTAATTTATGTATTAATTAATTGCAGTATCAGATTACCAGATGAGATCATCCACCTCAGGCACTGGTATTTTAGCAAAGCATACTCTGGAATGGCATCCCAATTGGCAGCCTATTCCCTATATAGTGTACTATTTTTGACCAGGACCCATAGAGAATTATCACATACAGCTATGCTTTCCCTCTGTCTTTGAGAGTGTACACTGATCACGTTAATAAGAGGTGATATGGCAAATTACTGCACAGCAACACATTAATGACAGTAAAAATAAATAGCAAACACACAATGAGTGTGTGTGTGTGTGTGTGTGTGTGTGTGTGTGTGTGTGTGTGTGTGTGTGTGTGTGTGTGTGTGTGTGTGTGTGTGTGTGTGTGTGTGTGTGTGTGTGTGTGTGTGTGTGTGCGAGCATGCTTGCGAGCATGCATGGGTGGTTAGGGTCAGAGATGGTACATTGTGTGGGTCTATGATATAGTATTGTGATAGAAACACAATAACGAAAGACAACAAAGGACTGAGAGTGGAGTATGCTTCTGCAGTGGTTTTCCTATACTCGACTACTTGGACAGACCTGGCTTGGACCTGGGCCCACACATGGCCCTATCATGATTGATTTCTTTGATTCTGCCTCAGGGGCAAGACAGCGTGTTGTTCCCATAGCTATAAATCAAAGGGATCATGTTGTATAAATAAGACCATGTCTCCACCTCCACCTCCAGCTAGCCTGTACCCTGCCCTACAGACAGCAGAGAACACAATTACCACTACATTCTTTACAGCATACAGCATATAGAGATAGACGGACAGAGAGACAGAAAGACATTGGAATAGAGATATATATATAGAGAGAGAGTGTGTGAGAGAGAGAAGAGAGAGAGGTTGTGTGAGAGAGAGAGCTAGAGGGGGGGGGGGGGTCAGTGAGAGAGAGACAATAAAAGTCTTTGAAAATAATAGAAAATTGAGAGAGAGAGAGAGAGAGAGAGAGAGAGAGAGAGAGAGAGAGAGAGAGAGCGCAATGTTCCGATCATATTCAATTTGGTGAACAGTAGGGAACAATTTTCAGACAGCGTCAACAGCCATCTAAACTAGTCTATACTTATTGCGTCCATACTTGTAAACATTAGAAAAAGCTCAAAGTTAAACTTTTTCTCGATCTCTAAATCCCAATCAGCCAATTAAAATCGTTGACCTAGTTGCATGTGATAGAACGCGACATGTTAGCTGTTCGCATCAGATAACCCAACCTGGTCTAAGAGCAGTTCATATTATTCTTTACGTAAAACTGGGACACTTTTTACTTTCGTATGGTATGTATTAATTTGTGGTTGTCCATCACCCATTTCGTATTATATGTTACAAATTACAATTCGTATTATAAGTTATGACTTTGCAAAACGTACAATATGTTACAAAATTTTGAAATGTACATGTTATGAATTTGCAAAACTTAGGATATGTTACGAATTCTAGCTGAATTCTAGCTATGTGGCTAGCTCGGCTAGGGGTTAGGGTTAAGTTTAGGAGTTAGGTTAAAGGGTTAGCTAAATGGATTAAGTTTAGGGTTCGGGGAAGGGTAGGCTAACATGCTAAGTAGTTGCAAAGTAGCTCAAAAGTAGTGAGTAGATGAAAAGTACCAAAAATAATAAAGTTGTCCATGATGAGATTCAACCTCAACTTTGGGTTGCTAGACATTCACGTTATATGCCTACACATCCACCCCGACCAACCAACCTACTTTTGTTTTTTTGCCTTAAGTATTCATGTGTCTTATTTAACCATACCAAGCGTAACATACACTAATTTGAGTGTCGCAGAGTGTTTCAGAGGGATATTTTAAACCTCCAAATAGTCTAGCTTTGCTGGGTCTGTCAGACTGTCACAAGGGTTATGTGCCAATATTGCATGATGCATCCTTTGCCCATGCTACTAGCTACTAAAGTCAGACGCACAGTTTTTTGACAAAATAAAACATCTTATCCGGTTTTTCTTATCCTTTTCACATACAGTACCGGTAAAAAGTTTGGACACACCTACTCATTCAAAGTTTTGTCTTTATTTAAAAAAAATTTTTTACATAGTAGAATAATAGTGAAGACATCAACACTATTAAAATACACAAATTGAATCATGTAGTAACCAAAAAAGGTGTTAAACATAGCAAAATATATTTTATTTTTGAGATTCTTCAAAGTAGCCACCCTTTGCCTTGATGACGGCTTTTCACACTCCTAGCATTCTCTCAACCAGCTTCATGAGGAGTGCTTTTCCAACAGTCTTGAAGGAGTTCCCAAATATGCTGGCCACTTCACCGTCACCCTGCGGTCCAAATCCCAAACCATCTCAATTGGGTTGAGGTTGGGTGATTGTGGAGGCCAGGTCATCTGATGCAGCACTCCATCACTCCATCACTCTCCTTCTTGGTCAAATAGACCTTACACAGCCTGGAGGTGTGTTTTGTGTCATTGTCCTGTTGAAAAACAAATGATAGTACCACTAAGCACAAAAAAGATGGGATGGCGTATCGCTGCAGAATGCTGTGGTAGCCATGCTGGTTAAGTAAGCCTTCAATTCTAAGTAAATCACTGACGGTGTCAAGAGCAAAGCACCCCCACACCATCACACCTCTTCCTCCATGCTTCCCGGTGGGAACCACACATGCAGCGATCATCCGTTCACCTACTCTGTGTCTCACAAAGACACGGAGGTTGGATCCAAAAATCTCAAATTTGGACTCATCAGACCAAAGGACAGATTTCCATCGGTCAACTGTCCATTGCTTGTGTTTCTTGGCCCCAGAAAGTCTCTTTTTCTTATTGGTGTCCTTTAGTATTGGTTTCTTTTCAGTAATTCGACCATGAAGGCCTGATTCACGCAGTCTCCTCTGAACAGTTGATGTTGAGATGTGTCTGTTACTTGAACTTTGTGAATCATTTATTTGGGCTGCAATCTGAGGTGCAGTTAACTCTAATGAACGTGTCCTCTGCAGCAGAGGTAACTCTGGGTCTTCCTTTCCTGTGGCGGTCCTCATTAGAGCCAGTTTCATCATAGAGCTTGATGGTTTTTGCGACAGCACATGAAGAAACTTTCAAAGTTCTTGAAATTCTTGACTGACCTTCATGTCTTAAAGTAATGATGGACTGATGTTTTTATTTGCTTATTTGAGCTGTTCTTGCCATAAAATGGAATTGGTCTTTTACCAAATAGGGCTATCTTCTGTATACCACCCCTACCTGGTCACAACACAACTGATTGGCTCAAACACATTAGGAAGGAAATATATTCCATAGATTTACTTTTAAAAAGGCACACCTGTTAATTGAAATGCATTCCAGGTGACTACCTCATGAAGCTGGTTGAGAGAATGCCAAGAGTGTGCAAAGCTGTCATCAAGGCAAAGGGTGGCTACTTTGAAGGATCTCGTGCACCAGCTGTTATTTACAAAAATACGTAGGCCGCTGCCTCTTGTCTTACCAGAGGCCGTTGTTCTATCCTGCCGATACAGCATATAACCAGCCAGCTGTATGTTGATGTCGTCGCCACGACTCTGTGAAGCATAAGAAATTACAGTTTTTAATAGGGGTAGAGTGCAATGAGCCAGGGTTATATACACAAAAAATAAAAAATCTTACTAAAGTAAAGTAATGTGAATAATTGATGCTTAATAAGGGATAAGCAGTAATGAGTAATCACTACCATAATATTCTGTGTTGTTTCAGCATTCAACCCACAAAATGCATAGTGCCTAAAAAAATGATCGTAACTGAAAATAAAGATTATTTTTAATAACCGAACCGAAACTGAATCGACCTCCAAATTTCTAATCGCTCAGCACTAGAACGTTATGAAAGTTTTATTGTATTTTTTATGGAAAGTTTTCTTAACATTCTGAGAACAATTTGACAACATTACGTTATTATATATATATGTATATTTTTTTACCTCCAATTTCGTGTTATCCAATTGCAATCCAATTATGATATTGTCTCATCGCTGCAACTCCACAACAGGCTCAGGAGAGGCGAAGGTCGAGTCATGCGTCCGAAACATGACCTGCAAACCGCGCTTGTTAACACCCACCTGCAGGTGCCCGGTCCCCCACATGGAATCGCTAGAGTTATTATGTTAGCTCACCACCAAATACAAAAAAGCACAGACATTTTTCACAGCACAGGTAGCTTGCACAAAACCAACCTAACTAACCAAGAACCAACCAAACTAACCAAGAAACAACTTCATCAGATGACAGTCTTATAACAAGTTATACAATAAATCTATGTTTTGTTCGAAAAATGTGCATATTTGAGGTATAAATCATAGTTTTACATTGCAGCTACAATCGGAAATAGCACCGAAGCAGCTAGAACAATTACAGAGACCAAATTGAAATACCTAAATACTCATCATAAAACATTTATGAAAAATACATGGTGTACAGCAAATGAAAGACAAACATCTTGTGAATCCAGCCAATATTTCCGATTCTTTAAGTATTTTACAGCGAAAACACAATATAGCATTATATTAGCTTACTACAATAGCCAACCACACAACCGCATTGATTCAAGCCAACAGTAGCGATAACGAATAAACCAGCAAAAGATATTAATTTTTTCACTAACCTTCTCAAACTTCATCAGATGACAGTCCTATAACATCATATTACACAATACATATATGGCTTGTTCGAAAATGTGCATATTTAGCGGCACAAATCGTGGTTATACATTGGGAAAACTTAGCATCTTTTTCCCAGAATGTCCGGATATATTTCTGACACTGACCTACTCTAATCAAATAACTATTCATAGACTTTACTAAAAAATACATGTTGGACAGCAAATTAAAGATAGCTTAGTTCTTAATGCAATCGCCGTGTTAGAATTCTAAAAATAACTTCATTACGACATGCAGCTTACGTTATGGCGAGAGAGCGCCCAAAATCTGGGCGCAAACTAATAGTACACATGTTCGACAGATATATGAAATATCATAAATGGGTCCTACTTTTGATGATCTTCCATCAGAATGTTGTACAAGGGGTCCTTTGACGGGAACAATCGTTGTTTGGTTTTAGAATGGCATTTTTCCCTCTAGAATTAGCAAGCACACTAGCCAAGTGGCGCGAAGCTCTCCTTCCTGAACAAACGCAGAGAACGCAACACGCCTAACCTCCCGAAAAAATTTCAATAATATGATAAAACTATATTGAAAAAACATACTTTACGATGATATTGTCACATTTATCAAATAAAATCAAAGCCGGAGATAGTAGCCGTCTATAACGACAGCTTTTCAGAAGGCAATCCTCGGTTCCTTCTCGCGCCTTCCAGAAAACAGGAAATTGGTGTCACGTCATGCCAGAGCTCTTATTCGACCTCAGATCAAGCTATACACTCCATTTCTTCTCTCACTGCCTGTTGACATCTAGTGGAAGGCGTATGAAGTGCATGTATACTAATACATATCAAGCAAATTAATAGGGATGCCCTGGAACAGAGCATGGATTTCAGATTTTCCACTTCCTGTCAGGAAGTTTGCTGCAAAATGAGTTCTGTTTTACTCACAGATATAATTCTAACGGTTTTAGAAACTAGAGAGTGTTTTCTATCCAATAGTAATAATAATATGCATATTGTACGAGCAAGAATTGAGTATGAGGCTGTTTGAAATGGGCACCTTTCATCCAAGCTACTCAATACTGCCCCTGCAGCCCAAAGAAGTTAAATAGAACCATGAGGAAACGTTATGCTGAAGTACTGAACTTTCCAAAGAAGAACGTTGTTTATTAACATTCTCTGAACTATTTGAGAACATTCCTAATGTCAAGCCAGTTGGAGAACGTTCCTAAAACATTACCAAAACGTAAATTAAATATAACAATGTTTGAAGGTTTAGGACATGTTCCGTAAAAATAATGAAATAACAAGAAAATTATGCTTTTATGTGAAGTTCCTTATATGTGCTGAGAATGTTCAATTGCCAAGCAACTATCCAGCCCCATTCCAAGTTGTGGGAAGGTTGTATGAAAAATAACCATAGGACAACCACGCTCTCACCGAGCTCTAAGAAACAAATGGTTCTCAGAACTTTTTGTGCTAGCTGGGAAGTTATCATGCTGAGATGTTATCTGCTCTCGAAAAAACACAAACTTGATCAGAGAGGTACCAGGAAAGAACATTGTCTTAGAGAACTTAAGGTCATGTTTGAGTGGAATTGTACACTGCAGTGACAGACTCATAGTTTGAAACTGGTTATGCTTCTGTGGGAATTGTGTGTCTGTCTATCTGTCCTTCTGTCTGTTTGTCTGTCTTTTGCATGTGGGCAGATAAACTCCTGGGAGTAGCTTCTGTGTGTATATAGCACCTTAGGGACTCTGTCTCAGGGCAGTGAGTGTGTGTGGGAGAGAGTCAGTGTGTGTGTATCTCACTGCAGCACAGCAGTATGTTGCGATGCGATGTGGAGGAGCCATCCCCACAGTCTGCCTGTAAATTCAGTCCTGGCAGGGAGTCAAGGCTAATGTGACACTCTAAACTTTCTAACTCTGTATTTCCCAAATGGCACCTGATCTCCTACATGGTGCACTACTTTTAGTCAAAAGTAGTGCACTATGTAGGGAATAGGGTTCCAGTCCATCTCTACACACAGCACTTAGGTGAGCTTTGGGTGTTTATCACTGTTACTGTCAATCCCTCCCATGAAATGTATCTCTAGCGTGTATTATTTAGGAAATACTGTGGGTAGCGACCAACTTCAACACCTACCCATTTTCTTTGATTTCAATGACACTAGTTCACAGTAAGGTATATGAAATTAACAGGTTACAATAATACAATGGTGGATAGCTATGTGAAATGGTCACATTTTAATGCATTTATTATCATTTCAACACTAGAAACATGCACAAGTTGTCCTCAAATTTGCCTCTAAGAAAATCCCTTTACTTCCATGTTCTTAAACATTTAACCATGTATTATTAATCTATTTCTATTGAATGGAGGGATAATTAGCTTCCTTCCCAGCTCCGGTCCTTATAGTGATTCAGCATGCTTCTTAAATGGTGTCCTATTCCCAATATAGTGCACTACACTCTTAAAACTAAAAGGTGCAAGTTGGAACCAAATAAAGTTCTTAAGAGCGATGCCATAGGGAAACAATTTGAGCCTTTCTGAAGAAACATGCATGGGATGGTTCTTTGAAGAACCAAACACAAATTCAGCCCTCTAGGACCGTTATTGAATAGCCCTGCTGTAGGGTTTTAAGTCTTGTTTGCATATTTCCCAGGGTGCCTTTCAAGTTACTATTACCACCCATGACTTTGTTTGCTAGTGAGAGAGATATGGTTGTTGTGTTCATGGTTGAAGAAAATTCTCCTTAACCAAGAGAGATCCTGAAATAATATGTTGTCAAATTGGAAATGCATTATAGAAGATAATGCATATTTATTTTTAGGGTATACTTTTACCATGATAGTTCAGTGGCCTGAAACTCATAGTTTGCAAGTCATGTTATGCTGGCTTGCAAAGGGATGTGTAAAGTGTTGATATCCAACATTTATCATTTGTATTTAAGGTGAGTTAATCAATCAATGTACATGCAATAACATAGATATTCAAACAAACAATTCTAAAAATCAACCTGCTGCTGGAAAATATAATAACGATGAGTGTGGTTTTGGTTCCACTCTGGTTATTAACACCAACACTGGGGTTCTTTTACACCACTGAGTGTTAATTTAACTCTTTACAGTGTTAATATAATTATTGAATCAAAACTAGAAATTATACACTGAAACATCTACTCTAGTTAAAACTGGCCAATTTGCTGTGTGCTATGAAAGGGACACATCTGCAGGCTTATCGTAGAGGCCACTTCAAGAACCCCACACTTAACTCAAAGGTTCTTTATCGGGCAAGAGTTCTCTAAGGAACCTTAAGAGCTGAGAAATACACATTTAAGAACCACATTTGTGTGTGTGTACTTTTGACCAGAGCGTCAAAAGTACACCCTATGGATAGGGTGCCATTTGGGATGCATCAGAATATTTATCCATGCCTTGTTTGACAGGCCTCTCTCAGCAGATGTTGTTGCTTTGGTGTGGCCTCTGACACAGAGCAGCGATTCGCTACAGAAAACTAGGCCTACCAGAGAGCCGTGCTGCATTCCAAGGAGGGAGACTGGGGTCTTGTGTGTGGGTGCG
Organism: Salvelinus namaycush; assembly: GCF_016432855.1. NCBI lineage: Eukaryota > Metazoa > Chordata > Actinopteri > Salmoniformes > Salmonidae > Salvelinus > Salvelinus namaycush. Next base: position 7,331,703 of record NC_052339.1, read on the forward strand.
CACAACATCGCTGAGTTCCAGGTGAGACCCGTGGCCCCACAGTACTTTCCATTAAGAACAGCCACAGCTTTTCTTGGGTTAGTAAGGGAATTGATTGTTTCACTTCCTGAATGTTGTTTCTGATCAAAATCCCCAGTGAAAGCCATGTGGACTGACTGATTGGGGGTTGTTTTTCCCCTCCTCTCTCCGAGTCTCTCAGGGACGACACCCTCTCCCTGCTCGCAAGTGATTTTCAGCAGATATGATACAAAGCTAAGATGAGGGGTGTTGCGATTCTCAGTGGACAAGCCATGACGGGAGGGATAAAAGAGGTGTTGGGTGTGATGCAGCTCTAATGTGAGTCCTGTCCCCCATGGCGTGTGTTGTGGAGCTAAGCCCCGGGAGAGGGCCCCAGCTGCCCCTATGTGGGGAAACGCATGGTCACACAGGACCCTGGCTGGAGATCAGAACCTCTCTCTCTCATCTGGAGAATTCCCCAACACCCCTACTCTGCTCCAATAGGATTGAGGAGAAAGCAGTGATTGCCCAGGTTGGAGCTTGGAGTGGCTTGAGCTAGGCCCCTGGAAGAGGGAGGGGTTTGGGGGAGGTGGGGATTGTGGCGGTTGTGCTGCTCAATGTGGCAGTCACTACATCCCCAAGAGAGCCTGTCTCCCCAAGAGAGCCGGTCTGTCATTTTAGGTCCAGAAGGGCACCGCCACCGTAACACAGTACAGAGGAATGAGTCAGTCTGCTCTCTCAATGCCCGACTGGGGACTGACAGAGTGTGAGCAAGTAAGTGAGCAAGTGTGTTCAGTTACCCTATTGTCCCTCGTCAAAAGTAGTGCACTATATAGGGAATAGGGTGCCATTGTATGGGAAAAAAATGCTTGAAATTGTGTTATTTACTGTTCTGAGAAAGATTCTAAGAAAAGCACACAGACTTTGGATCTTGGGAAACATAGTACTTAATGCAAGCAGTTTTTAATTTGAGAAAATGAATTAGGGATACATTTAATGGATTACACATCTGGGGTAGACTAAAAGAGTAACGAGAAACTGCCTGCATGCATAGAAGGCCCTGAAAATCATCCCTCAATATCCGCAATAATTATTATTTTTCTATTTTAACATTCAACGTAATTGCTCCCTTTGTGGAATCTGCTCTGACCGCGATGTGTTTGGTTTTTCCAAGGCAGAGGAATGTTTTTTTCTGTCTCCAGTAATTATTTGTAAACTTTCTCTAACACGCACATACTGTATTCCTTCCTCTATTGTGGGAGATTGACAGAGCAAATAGAGCTTGAGTCTTATTGTTATGCCCTGCAACGCTTGGAGAAAGAAAGGGCGGCGGAATCGTTAGCAGTTGGATTGAATGTCAGCTAGAGAGTATTTAATTGAAAACATAAAAGGATCCAGCAATTATTTCTGGAATGAAAAAAAACATGAAATAGGTTTGGAGTAAAAAACACATTTTCATAAAATTAAGAAAAAGGAACGGCATGCTGTTTTAAGTTCACAATTCTTCGTCAGTTGGTATTAATGGAAATCAGAATCAAACAACCAGAAGGTATTACCCAGTTAGAAATGAGCACTCAGGAGGCCGGCGTCCCTCCAGAGTGGTCGAGCAACAGGTTTTTTTGCACATCGACCTCATTCACGGGGGGCCCGCGATAAGATGCTTTCTCAAGCAGCAGCCGCGGGCCTGCCGTTCTGGTGCCATTTTCCTCACCCCCTTTTCCTGACCGGCGATACTCCAGCTGCCAGTCGGAGTCAGAACACTTTTTTCAGCGTTAAGCCAGCCTACTCCTTGTCGAAACATATTTTTCAAATGTATTTATACATTTGTATTATTTAAGATACATTGGATGCCAAATGAAAAAGGTTAGTGGAAAAGTACTGTAAATGATTATGTGTGTGCAAAATCTATCAGATAACGAGGGCTAGTCCTGGTCACCTGGATCCACTGTTGAAGAAAAATCGAATCCAAATCCAGTCAAATAAAATGATATTCAAATCAAATGTTATTTGTCACATGCGCCGAATACCACAGGTGAAGACCTTACCGTGAAATTCTTACTTAACCTTAGTTCTTAACCAAAAATGCAGTTCAAGAAACACAGTTAAGAAAATATTTATTAAATAAACTAAAGTAAATAATACAAGAAAAAGTAACACAATAAATAACTAACTTTTTATTTTATTTTATTTAACCTTTATTTAACCAGGTAGGCCAGTTGAGAACAAGTTCTCATTTACTACTGCGACCTGGCCAAAATAAAGCAAAGCAGTGCAACAAAAACAACAACACAGTGTTACACATGGGATAAACAAACGTACAGTCAATAACACAATAGAAAAATATATGTACAGTATAACGAGAATATATACAGGGGGTACCGGTACCGAGTCAAGGTGCGGGGGTACAGGTAATTTGTATATGTAGGTTGGGGTAAAGTGACTACACATAGCTAATAAATAGCGAGTAGCAGCAGTGTAAAAAAAAAGGTGTGGGGGGGTGTCAATGTAAATAGTCTCGGTGGCCATTTGATGAATTGTTCAGCAATCTTATGGCTTGGGGGTAGAAGCTGTTAAGGAGCCCTTTGGAACAAGAATTGGTGCTCCAGTACCGTTTGCTGTGTGGTAGCAGAGAGAACAGTCTATGATTAAGGTGACTGGAGTCTTTGCCAATTTGTTGGGCCTTCCTCTGACACCGCCTAGTATATAGGTCCTAGATGGCAGGAAGGTAGGCCCCAGTGATGTACTGTGCCGTACGCACTACCCTCTGTAGCGCCTTACGATCAGATGCCGAGCAGTTGCCATAACAGGCAGGGATGCAAACGGCCAGGATGCTCTCGATGGTGCAGCTGTTTAACTTTTTGAGGATATTTTCAGTCTCCTGAGGGGGAAAATGCATTGTCGTACCGTCTTCACGACTGTCTTGGTGTGTTTGGACCATGATAGTTTGTTGGTGATGTGGACACCAAGTAACTTGAAACTCTCGTTGAGAGAGAGGTTGTTGTCCAAGCACCACACTGCCAAGTCTCTGACCTCCTCCCTATAGGCTGTCTCATTGTTATCGATGATCAGGCCTACCACTGTTGAGTCGGCAAACCTAATGATGGTGTTGGAGTTGTGCTTGGCCACACAGTCGTGGGTGAACAGGGAGTAGAGGAGGGAACTAAGTACGCACCCCTGAGAGAACCCCGTGTTGAGAACCCTTACCACCTGGGTGCGGCCCATCAAAAAGTGCAGTGTTTAGTACCAGTGTCATAAGTTTTGTGGGCACTATGACGTTGAACGCTGAGTTGTAGTCAATGAAGAGAATTCTCACATAGGTGTTCCTTTTGTCCTGGTTGGAAGGGGCAGTGTGGAGTGTGATTGAGATTGCGTCATCTGTGGATCTGTTAGGGCGATATGAGAATTGGAGTGGGTCTAGGGTTTCTGGGATGATGATGTTGATGTTAGCCATGACCAGCCTTTCAAGGCACTTCATGGCTACCGACGTGAGTGCTACGGGGCGGTAGTCATTTAGGCAGGTTACCTTCACTTTCTTGGGCACAGGGACTATGGTGGTCTGCTTGAAACATGTGTTAAAGACTCGGTTAGGGAGAGTTTGGGGCAGCAGGTAGCCTAGTGTAGTGGTTAGAGTGTTGGACTAGTAACCGGTTGCAAGATCAAATCCCTGAGCTGACAATATACAAATCTGTCTTTCTGCCCCTGAACAAGGCAGTTAACCCACTGTTCCTAGGCCGTCATTGAAAATAAGAATTTGTTCTTAACTGACTTGCCTGGTAAAATAATAAAAAATGAGTACACGTCCTGGTAATCCGTCTGGCCCTGCGGCCTTGTGAATGTTGACCTGTTTAAAGGTCTTGCTCACATCGGCTATGGAGAATGTGATCACACAGTCATCTAGAAGAGCTGGTGCTCTCATGCATGCTTCAGTGTTGATTGCCTCAAAACGAGGATAAAAGGCATTTAGCCCATCTGGTAGGCTCGGGTCCCTTTGTAGTCCGTAAAAGTTTGCAAGCAAGCCTTCACACATCCGACGAGTGTCAGAGCCGGTGTAGTAGGGTTCAATCTTAGTCCTGGTAGATTGTTTGTTTGAGGGCTTAGCCGGATTTATTATAAGCGACCGGATTAGTGTACCGCTCCTTGAAAGCGGCAGCTCTAGCCTTTAGCTTGGTGCGGCTGTTGCCTGTAATCCATGGCTTCTGGTTTGGATATTACGTACGCTCACAGTGGGGATGACGTCGTCAATGGAGTTATTGATGAAGCCGGTAACGTCATGTACTTTCACGCTTCTCACAGGACAATGGTGACAAAAGTTCATTGCTAGAAAATAAGCATTTGTATTGCCTCAAAAAAGATATTCAATCAATGGCAAAAATGTAGGCTATTTTGGGGCATAATCAATATATCATTAATCTACTTAAACTCTAAATCGTTCGGTGTATGACTTTTTGTGTCATCCTCAATGATTTAAATGTATTATACCCATGTGTGGTGTTATTGTGGTTTTAAATGGGCAAATAAATCAACTCAAATTAAAATCACAACAAATGATTTATAGAAACAACAACAGTTTGCGGTGTCTGGCTGGCTGTGTTTAGCCGGAAGATGGCAGGGCGAATTTGAGATTAGAGAAATTCCTTGCTATTGTCTTTCATATTAACTCATGGATAGATGGCTTGCCTAGCTTCTGTGTGGAGACTACACGCCAGAGATGCAAAAGTAGCCTGCCAATGGCTTATAGCGGTCCTATGAATGGGGGCTACCCGCCAGAGTTGCAAGTCATGTCCTGAATGTCAAACTCCGTTCACCTGCTGGCAGTAGGAATTTATAGCTTTGGGCGTAGGGAAATCGGAAAATAGCAAGGGGGAGGGCATTTTTTGCATACTGGCTGTATGTTGGAGAAAGCTTGTACTTGTCTGAGTCTTATATCCATCAGTTGACAACTTATATCACTTTAAGACATACAGCATTACTTTACTATTTCAATTTTCTCCAGCTAGATCGGCGTGTCTCTGGCTTAAATTTCCCATTACCATCTTGAGGAGACCAATCTGTGGAAAGGCATTGCACCAATACACAATGCAAAGCATCTCCATCACACACACTGTGTCTGCATCCCAAATGCCACCCTATTCCCTATCGATCATTGTTGTTGTTTCACCCCAAACCCTCAGCATACACACCCTCTCAATACACTGACTGCACCCTTAGAAAAGCAATTTATTTTGTGCCATTGCCCCCTCAATTGTACAAAGCAGTCACCTGTGGTAGAGAAGAAGAAAATCACTGCACATAATCAGTTTCTGGAAACAAGTTCAAGTGTTGGCTTTGCACTGACTATACAATACTGCACTCCACAATTTATACATCGCACCATCAATACTGTGGCCATATTCTTCACGACAATGACTCGAGCTTCAAACATTCAACCATGCAGTCAGTATACATCTCATTATGAAGTCTTCTTGAGGCTCCTGGAAGTCTAGTAATCTTAATCTGCAGACATTGTTTGACCAGAGGACAGTGTTGATCAAACTAAATACGCCAGGCAGTCACAATGGCAGGCAGTCACAATGGCAGCCAGTCAGACAGTCAATCTCTTAGGGCTAAATACGGCTGTCCACAACCGATTGCTTTTCTCTGTACCATAGAGACAGCAGTGAACCCAAATTGCATTCTTTTCCCTTTATAGTGAACTACTTTTGACCACAGACATAATTCATGGTCAAAAGGAGTGCACTATATAGGGAATAGGGTGCCATTTGGGACTCAGATACAGCTTTCAGTGGCTGTGCATGTTGTTTTGTTAGTGTACCTTTTCATTTTTCATTTCAGTGATGTCACAGGTGATCTTTCTCTGAGAGGAATAATCCAGTTGTTTTTTTATTTTCTCCTTTCTATTTTCTTCAGGTGACATTTCTTTCTGTCAAAGGTACAGCTCCTCCACACAATCCTGTCTTGGAGCTCTACGGACAATTCTTTAAACTTCATGGCTTGATTTTTGCTCTGACATGCATTGTTAACTGTTGGGACCTTATATAGACAAGTGTGCCTTTCCAAATCATGTCTAATCTACTGAATGTACCACAGGTGGACTCCAATTAAGTTGTAGAAACAGCTCAAAGATGATCAATGGAGACAGAATACACCTGAGCTCAATTTAGAGTCTCATGGCAAAGAGCCTGAATACTTTTGTAAATAAGGTGTTTCTGTATTTTATTTGTTATAAATGTGCAGAAATATCTAAAAACATATTTTCGCTTTGTCATTAAGGGGAATTGTGTCTAGATTGATGAGGGTAAACAAATATTTAATGCTTTTAGAATAAGGTTGTAATGTAACAAAATGTGGAAAAAGTTAAGGGGTCTGAATACTTTCCGAAGGCATTGTATATATAAACTCAGAAAAAAATGAAACGTCCTCTCACTGTCAACTGCGTTTATTTTCAGCAAACTTAAAATGTGTAAATATTTGTATGAAAATAACAGATTCAACAACTGAGACATAAACTTAACAAGTTCCACAGACATGTGATGAACAGAAATTGAATAATGTGTCCCTGAACAAAGGGGGGGTCAAAATCAAAAGTGACAGTCAGTATCTGATGTGGCCACCAGCTGCATTAACCACTGCAGTGTATCTCCTCCTCATGGACTCTAACAGATTTGCCAGTTCTTGCTGTGAGATGTTACCCCACTCTTCCACCAAGGCACCTGCAAGTCCCCGGACATTTCTGGGGGGAATGGCCCTAGCCCTCACCCTCCGATCCAACAGGTCCCAGACGTGCTCAATGGGATTGAGATCCCAGACGTGCTCAATGGGATTGAGATCCCAGACGTGCTCAATGGGATTGAGATCCCAGACGTGCTCAATGGGATTGAGATCCCAGACGTGCTCAATGGGATTGGGATCCCAGACGTGCTCAATGGGATTGAGATCCCAGACGTGCTCAATGGGATTGAGATCCGGGCTTCGCTGGCCATGGCAGAACACCGACATTCCTGTCTTGCAGGAAATCACGCACAGAACGAGCAGTATGGCTGGTGGCATTGTCATGCTGGAGGGTCATGTCAGATGAGCCTGCAGGAAGGGTACCACATGAGGGAGGAGGATGTCTTCAATGTAATGTACAGCGTTGAGATTGCCTGTAATGACAACAAGCTCAGTCCGATGATGCTGTGACACACCGCTCCAGACCATGACGGACCCTCCACCTCCAAATCGATCCCGCTCCAGAGTACAGGCCTCGGTGTAACGCTCATTCCTTCAACGATAAACGCGAATCCGACCATCACCCCTGGTGAGAAAAAAACGCGACTCATCAGAGAAGAGCACTTTTTGCCAGTCCGGTCTGGTCCAGCGACGGTGGGTTTGTGCCCATGGGTGACGTTGTTGCCGGTTATGTCTTGTGAGGACGTGCCTTACAACAGGCCTACAAGCCCTCAGTCCAGCCTCTCTCAGCCTATTGTGGACAGTCTGAGCACTGATGGAGGGATTGTGCTTTCCTGGTGTTACTGGGGCAGTTGTTGTTGCCATCCTGTACCTGTCCCGCAGGTGTGATGTTCGGATGTACCGATCCTGTGCAGGTGTTGTTACATGTGGTCTGCCACTGCGAGGACGATCAGCTGTCCATCCTGTCTCCCTGTAGCGCTGTCTGGCGTCTCACAATACGGACATTGCAATGTATTGCCCTGGCCACATCTGCAGTCCTCATGCCTCCTTGCAGTATGCCTTAGGGACGTTCACGCAGATGAGCAGGGACCCTGGGCATCTTTCTTTTGGTGTTTTTCAGAGTCAGTAGAAAGGCCTCTTTAGTGTCCTAACTTTTCATAACTGTGACCTTAATTGTCTGTTTGTGTCTTAACCACCGTTCCACAGGTGCATGTTCATTAATTGTTTATGGTTCATTGAACAAGCATGGGAAACAGTGTTTAAAGCCTTTACAATGAAGATCTGTGAAGTTATTTGGATTTTTACGAATTATCTTTGAAAGACAGGGTCCTTTCTTTTTTAAGGTTCCAATGGAAACTTTATGGTGCTATAAAGAACCCTTCCCTAAGGTTCTAGAAATAACCATTTGAATAACCATACAGGGTTATTGTTTCTGGTTAGCCATTATATATTGTGTTCATTTAAACTTCAAATTAGGTGTGCTAGCTCTGGAACAGATGGGGTTCCTGAGGAGAGGTTTGAGAACCTCCAATTTAGACATAAGTGACCAATTGACACAAGTTCATATGTAAGTTTCTCACAAGACACTGTTGCTGGCCATAATCACATTTAACATATACATGTTCTTTTTCTTCTCTGATATCATGGAGGTCTGCAAACGATTGTTTAAGTGCATGCTACATCCTACTCTGCTGGAATGAACGATCAGTCATGATCTGCCCGATTATGTACTATCAAAGTGTCCTTTGACACCGCCCATTCATGAGCACAATATTTCTGAATAGGCCTTGAAACCATGCCAGGTCCAGCAGAAACACCAGCCCCGACATTAGGTCCACTTAGTACATGAGCAGCCATTGAAGCTCCATCAATACACACTGTAGTTCCACCAATCTGTCCTACAGCCTCTGCATATGATACATGACTAATTCTATATATCTGAGCCTCTTTAGCCTCTCTCTGCACCTGTCATCCACCAAATGTTGCACCTGAAAAAATGGTTACAGATTTCACCCTCACCCTTGACAAAGACCCCTCAAGAACCCCTTAAGAAGAATGTAGGTGGATTTTGTTCTTTAACAAATATATACATAATCTACCTACATTCTTCTTAAGGGGTTCTTGAGGGGTTCTTTGTCAAGGGTGAGGGTGAAATGTGTAACTATTTTCAGGTAGGGTTCTTTCCTGCTCATTAAGTTTTTTTTTTACAGCTGTGATGGTTGTGAAAAAAACAATGTTTTCCTTTATTCCATGAATTGCTACATTGTAAAAAATATTTCCTGTAATTTGCAGCTATTTTTTAAGTGCAATTCTGGAAACTTAAAGTGAACATTCCACTGTTTGCTGCAAATCAGCACACCTTGTGGGCTGCCACAGAATTCTGTGGCACGTTATTTAATTGTCAGCCATTGTTAGCATTAATGCTAGTTAGTGCTAGTTTGACCACCAAAGGGCATCTTTGAGAAGCATTTGATAGCCTTCAATATTGGCTGTACAAGAGAATTTAAAACCTTTTATTGTAATAACATAGTATATGAGATTAATTTTAAGAAATTTAGCTCAATTAATTTTATTAATGTTATGGTGTTTCTATTCCAAGAAAAACAAAAAAGGAAACCCTCAGGGTTTTCATTAGGATAGATGGAAAATATGGCGCTGTACAAAGTGATGGTCGGGAGTAGGCTACAGTACTAAGAGAATAACATTTCCACATCCTAATTGTAGTCTAACCAATACCCAAACGGAGATTCAGTGAAAATAAAAATATAATTGATTTATCAAGACCAGTCCCTATGCTTGTCTCAGAGCAGCGCAAAATGGTGTTGAAATAGTTGACCATACACAGGTAGGCTGTTGCTTCAAATCTTATTACTTCTAACTTCAATATACATTTTAAATAAATAAGACCTACACCACTTTTAACAGCACATTACTCAACACTAGTGAGACGCATGGTAGGCCTACAGTAAACGGTATGCCTACCATGCAGTACGTATATACATACAGTATATAGGCCTATACATACAGTATATATATATATATTTTTTTATGACGTGACTCTCTGCCAAAAATTGCATCTATAGGATTGGAGGATTCTAAATTCATATCTAAGGGGCATTTTTAATTACGGCAATTCTGATCTGTGAAAATATGTAAGGGGATTTTATGTATTTCTAAATTAATTAATAATAATAATAATCACTTTGTTGAAAAAATAAGGATATTTTGGAGATGATTTAGCTTTCAAATAACCTAAAGTGAGCAAGATAATTGCCATTCTTGAACATGGGGTGCGACATTCTTAATCATTTGATAAATAAAGCCAGTTTGTTATTTAGAATTATTTTTTTGTGTTTTTAGAGGGAGAGAAACCGAAAGCCCACCGTCACCTCATGGGTATCCCGGTCGCGGCCAGCCCGGGTATTGAACCAGCATCTGTAGCATTGCAGTTTGCACTTCAACGCACTGTCTTAGACCACTCAGGAGTTATACAACATGATTGTTCGGAAGTAGGCTGAACTCCTACAGTAAGAGAAAAATAATCCTAACATTTCCACACCCTAATTGTAGTTTAAGTTTCTTTTAGAATAAAAACCTTTGTGTGACAACAGTTTTAGTAAGTAATACTGATGAGTAGTAACAAAAAAATAAGTATTTTTCCAGGTTTGAAGAAGACACCTTCTTCATCCGCATCATTCAGTTAATTGAAATTCAATTTTGAAGTTGTGCACAATTATCAGTTTCTATTTGGTTTATGTCTCCCATTCATTGTCAGTTGCACCTTGGGACCCAAAAGCATAATCACTGCTCCAACTCCCCCTTGCGCTTGTCTGGAGCAATGAGGTAGTGATGCAGGGTACCGTACTAAACCACACATTACCTCTAACTCCCCCAGCATAATCGCTAAACTTATAGTTGCGCAACCACTATATAACTTTAAATTAACTTGCTGAGAAAACTAAATATACTAAACAACATGTATTCAACAGATATCAAATACTTAAACATCAGCATACTAATGAAGAAAAGAGAAAAGACTGAATATTTCCCAAATAAATTGTGCGTCAATAGACTCATAGCCCATTCGTGCAATCAAATAACTAGTGCCCTCATGGGTGGAATGTAATTAATATTTCTCATAATTTCATAATGAATAAACTTATTTTTTTTTACAGACGAAAATCCGTTGTTTCTATTTCAAACGGTTGTTATATTATAGTCTGCTGTGATATAAAGTTTAATATTGGGATACAAACTCAATGTTATACATTTCAATTCTATATCTGACATGGTACAGGTGTCTTATTTTTTTAAGCCCATAGCCATGTGTGTGAGGTGTATACTTGGTTTCAAAGTAGATTTAAGATTACCAAGAAACATTCTGTGTGACCCTAATTTAGCCCACTGCAGTAAAGAGGTGTTTAGGAATAAGGCTTGGGTGGAAGAAAAGCAACATAACATTTTGTTATCCCTTATTTTCCAAAATACAGCTCAAAGTTTTGCATAGGTGTGTACATATTTCTATGTCCTCAGTTTGATTGAAGTCCTCAATCTGTCTTTTTGCCTTGTAACTGATTATTGGTTTATTCGGATCCCCATTAGCTTTTGCCGAAGCAGCAGCTATTTTTCCTGGGGTCCACAAAAAAACACAAAATATGCCATGTAACAAAACACTGATACACTGATAGACAAGGACAGTCACACACATTTAAAATACAATGATATACAAACAACTCAAATAAATCAAAAAATGTAATGATTGTACAAACAACACAAAAATAATGTGTCTTAAAGTGTGTTAGTGTGTGTGTCCCATCACAGTCCCCACATTTCCATGAAATGTTGTTGATTTATTTTTTTAAAGGTCATTTTGCTGTCTGCTTGAGTAATTGGAGATGGAAGGGAGTTCCATGCGATCATGGCTCTGTATAATACTGCGTGTTGCCGTGAATTTGTTTTAAACTTGTGGACTGTGAGGAGACCCCTGGTGGCATGTCTTGTGGGGCATGTATGGGTGTCTGAGCTGAATGTTATTTGATTATGCAGACAATCTAGAATTGTCATCACACTAATGCTTCTCAAAAAACTAGAAGTGAAACAGTTCATCTCTTGTCAACCCTCAAACAGGAAAGACTGGCATGTATGTTGTTGATGTTAGTTCTGTATGTGCAGTTAACTTTTCTGCGCTACGGATCCCTTTTTACGGGATCATTTTCCTAAACAACCGCTGAATTGCAGGGCGCAAAATATTACAAAAAATATTTATAATCATGCAATCACAAGTGAAATATACCAAAACACAGCTTAGCTTGTTATTAATCCACCTATCGTGTCAGATTTTGAAAATATGCTTTACAGCGAAAGAAATCCAAGCTTTTGTGAGTGTATCAATCAATGCTAGAACAGCTAGCCCCAAATTAGCATGGTCACGAAAGTCAGAAAAGCAATAAAAATTAATCGCTTACCTTTGATAATCTTCGGATGTTTGCACTCACGAGACTCCCAGTTACACAATAAATGTTATTTTTGTTCGATAAATATTACTTTTATAATAAAAAAAACGCCATTTGGGTTGCGCGTTATGTTCAGAAAACTACAGCCTCGTTCCGGTGCTGAAAAGCAGAAGAAAATCCCCAAACATATCAGATTCAAAAATATTACTAAAAATATTTATAATCATGCAATCACAAGTGAAATATACCAAAACACAGCTTAACTTGTTGTTAATCCACCTATCATGTCAGATTTTGAAAATATGCTTTGCAACGAAAGCAATCTAAGCTTTTGTGAGTGTATCAATCAATGCTAGAACAGTTAGCCTTATATTAGCTTGGTTAGCTTGGTCACGAAAGTCAGAAAAGCAATAAAATTAATCGCTTACCTTTGATAATCTTCGGATGTTTGCACTCACGAGACTCCCAGTTACACAACAAATGTTCTTTTTGTTCGATAAATATTACTTTAATAACAAAAAACCTCCATTTGGTTTGTGCGTTATGTTCAGAAAACCAAAGCCTCGTTCCGTTCGGCGAAAATTCTAAAAAGTATCCGTAATGGTCGTAGAAACATGTAAAATGTTTTTTATAATCAATCCTCAGGTTGTTTTTAACTTCTCTAGGGTAGGTGAGATGCTAACGTCCCACCAGGCCAACATCCGGTGAAACTGCAGAGAGCTACCATTTTAAATACACCATTCGTTGTATTAAACATTATTGTAAATACATGTATCTTACATCATTTAAAAGATGAACGTCTTGTTAAATAAAGGTGAAATAAATAAAAACATGTTTTAAAAAAAGGGTGTGCAGGGTGAATACATGGTCTGTTGTGTGGTAATTTGGTAAAAGGCCAATTTGACATTTGCTCAGTACATTGTTTTCACTGAGGAAATGTACGAGTCTGCTGTTAATGATAATGCAGAGGATTTTCCCAAGGTTGCTGTTGACGCATATCCCACGGTAGTTATTGGGGTCAAATTTGTCTCCACTTTTGTGGATTGGGGTGATCCGTCCTTGGTTCCACATTTTTGGGAAGATGCCAGAGCTAAGGATGATGTTAAAGAGTTTTTTAGTATAGCCAATTGGAATTTGATGTCTGTATATTTGATCATTTCATTGAGGATACCATTAACACCACACACCTTTTTGCGTTGGAGGGTTTTTATTTTGTCCTGTAGCTCATTCAAGGTAATTGGAGAATCCAGTGGGTTCTAGTAGTCTTTAATAGTTGATTCTAAGATGTGTATTTGATAATGTATATGTTTTTGCAGTTCTTTGTAATAGAGCCAAAAAGATTGGAGAAGTTTACCCATACATCTCCCTCACTAACTTTAAGCACCAGCTGTCAGAGCAGCTCACAGATCACTGCACATAGCCCATTTGTAAATAGCCCATCCAACTACCTCATCCCCATACTGTTATTTATTTGATTTATTTTGCTCCTTTGCACCACAGTATCTCTACTTGCACACTCATCCCCTGCACATCTATCCCTCCAGTGTTTAATTGCTATATTGTAATTATTTTGCCACTATGGCCTATTTATTGCCTTACCTCCCTTATTCTACCTCATTTGCACACACTGTATATATACACTTTTTCTATTGTATTATTGACTGTATGTTTGTTTACTCCATGTGTAACTCTGTTGTGGTTTGTGTCTCTTTGCTTTATCTTGGCCAGGTCGTAGTTGTAAATGAGAACTTGTTCTCAACTAGCCTACCTGGTTAAATAAAGGTGAAATACAAAATCAATAAAAATAAAAAAGGGATGCTGAGGCTCGAGAAGGGGAAGAAGTTTACATGCTGGAGCATACTGGGGAGATTTCATTTGAGCACATATGGAACAGGAGTTGACGTAGCGAGTGACGTCCTGCGCCAAGGTGGGCCACCAGTACTTTTCGGCGATAGATTGAATAGTGCGGGTGATACCTGCATGTCCAGCAACGACAGCTGTGTGCACCCAGGTCAGCAGCCGATCCCTTATTGCCGTGGGAATGTAGATGCACTCAGGAGGACAGGTAGTAGGTGCAGGTTCCCTCTCCAAGGCCTGGCAAATGTCCACATCTACGTCCCAGACCAGGGGCTATGGGGCTATGACTCGAGACGAGAGCGGGTATAAGGTGATGTTCATAGAGGAGGAAAGGGCCTGGTCAATAAAATTCCTGCGACACCAAAATCCACTGTCTTGATTCCCTGTTGCTTCCATTTGTTGAGGCAGTATTCTGTAACGATGAAGCTGGGAGTCAGGAAGCAGCTGCAGGTGGTGAGTTTAATAATAACGAAACATAGAGCGATACAAAACAAGAGGAGCATCTGGATACAAACACAGAACCAATACTGCCTGAAGAGTGATAGCGAGTTCTAGATAAAGGGGGAGTAATAAGGGTAGTGATGAAGTCCAGGTGTGCCTCATGATGGGGCGCAGGTGTGCGTAGAGGGTTGCCAGGTTTGCGTATTTATGGGTTGCCAGGAAATAATACATCTGTGATCCCGAGCGGGAGTAGATGTGACCTTGGGATTTTTTGTAGGTGTGGGAAAATATTATTGAATTTCTAGTCTATGGTAGTATTGAAACTTTTTTTCATTAGTGTTCCATGAATATATGCCTTATGAGAGCTTGACTGTGCTAGCTTGCCTTTAAACAATTAAAAAAGTGTCTAATGTTTGCTGATTTCAATTAATATATTATTTAAATCTATGCAGTGTCATGACACATACAGTTGAAGTCAGAAGTTTACATACACTTAGGTGTGAGTCATTAAACCATTGTTTTTCAACCCCTCCACACATTTCTTGTTTACAAACTATAGTTTTGGAAAGTCGGTTAGGACATCTACTTTGTGCATGATACAAGTAATTTTTAAAACAATTGTTTACAGACAGATTATTTCACTTATAATTCACTGTATCACAATTCCAGTGGGTCAGAAGTTTACATACACTAAGTTGACTGTGCCTTAAAACAACTTGGAACATTCGCGAAAATGATGTCATGGCTTTAGAAGCTTCTGATAGGCTAATTGACACCATTTGAGTTAATTGGAGGTGTACCTGTAGATGTATTTCTTATTTTACATTTTTTTTTACCCCCTTTTCTCCTCAATTTTCGTGGTATCCAATCGCTAGTAATTACTATCTTGTCTCATCGCTACAACTCCCGTACGGGCTCGGGAGAGACGAAGGTCGAAAGTCATGCGTCCTCCGAAGCACAACCCAACCAAGCCGCACTGCTTCTTAACAAAGCGCGCCTCCAACCCGGAAGCCAGCCGCACCAATGTGTCAGAGGAAACACCGTGCACCCGCCCCCCTTGGTTAGCGCGCACTGTGCCCGGCCCGCCACAGGAGTCACTGGAGCGCGATATACTTGATGACAAGGATATCCCTACCGGCCAAACCCTCCCTAACCCGGACGACGCTAGGCCAATTGTGTGTTGCCCCACGGACCCCCCGGTCGCGCCACCCGGGAGGCCTCCTGTAGATGTATTTCAAGGCCTACCTTCAAACTCAGTGCCTCTGTGTGACATCATGAGAAAATCTAAATAAATCAGCCAAAATTGTAGACCTCCACAAGTCTGGTGTATAACACCATGGGACCACGCAGCCGTCATACCGCTCAGTAAGGAGACGCATTCTGTCTCCTAGAGATGAATGTACTTTGGTGCAAAAAGTGAAAATCAATCCCAGAACAATAGCAAAGGACCTTGTGAAAATGCTGGAGGAAACAGGTACAAAAGTGTCTATATCCACAGTAAAACTAGTCCTATGTCGATATATCCTGAAAGGTCACTCAGCAAGGAAGAAGTCACTGCTCCAAAACTGCCATAAAAAAGCCAGACTACGGTTTGCAACTGCACATGGGGACAAAGACTGTACTTTTTCAAGAAATGTCCCCTGGTCTGATAAAACAAAGATAGAACTGTTTGGCCATAATAACCATCGTAATGTTTGGAAGAAAAGGGGGGAGGCTTACAAGCCGAAGAACACCATCCCAACCGTGAAACACGGGGGTGGCAGCATCATGTTGTGGGGGTGCTTTGCTGCAGGAGGGACTGGTGCACTTCACAAAATAGATGGCATTATGAGGATGGAAAATTATGTGGATATAATGAAGCAACATCTCAAGACATCAGTCAGGAAGTTAAAGTTTGGTCGCAAATGGGTCTTCCAAATGGACAATGGCCCCATGCATACATCCAAGTTGTGGCAAAATGGCTTAACTTCTCTGGGATAGGTGGCAGTATTTTCATGTCCGGATGAAAAGCGTGTCCAAAGTAAAATGCCTACTACTCAGGGCCAGAACCTAAGATATGCATATTATTAGTAGATTTGGATAACACTCTGACGTTTCTAAAACTGTTTGAATCATGTCTGTAAGTATAACAGAACTTATTTGGCAGGCGAAACCCTGAGGACAAACCATTCAGATTTTTTTTTTGAGGTCACCCTCTTTTCAATGGTTTTTCATTGGGAATCCAGATTTCTAAGAGACCTTCTTGCACTTCCTATCGCTTCCACTGGATGTCAACAGTCTTTAGAAATTGGTTGAGGTTTTTCCTTTGAGAAATGAAGAAGTAACACTGTTCAGAATGAGGGTAGAGGGAAGTGTACTCTTTGTTAGAGGCGCGTGACCTGAAAGCACGCTCCACTTTGTTTTCCTCCAGTATTGAACACAGTATATCCCGTCTTCAATTTTATTGATTATTTACGTAAAAAAAATACCTAAAGTTGTATTACAAAAGTAGCTTGAAATGTTTGGACAAAGCTTACAGGTAACTTTTGAGATATTTTATAGTCGTTGCGATAGTTGGAACCGGTGTTTTTCTGGTTCAAACGCGGCAAATAAATGGACATTTTGGATATATATCGACGGAAGTAATCGAACAAAAGGACCATTTGTGATGTTTATGGGACATATTGGAGTGCCAACAGAAGAATTTCGTCAAAGGTAAAGCATGAATTATATCTTTATTTCTGCGTTTTGTGTCGCCTGGAGGGTTGAAATATGATTGTCTGTGTTTGTTTGCTTGGGTGCTATCCTCAGAAAATTGCATCGTTTGCTTTCGCCCTAAAGCATTTTTGAAATCTGACACGTTGGCTGGATTCACAACAAGTGTAGCTTTAATTTGGTATATAGACTGTGTGATTTCATCAAAGTTAAATTTTTATAGTAATTTATTTGAATTTGGCACTCTGCATTTTCACTGGATGTTGGCCAATTGGGACGCTGGCGTCCCACATATCCCAGAGAGGTTTAACTTCTCTAGGGTAGGGTTCATCAATTTTGGATGAAAAACATACGCAAATTCAACTGCCAGTTACTCATCGCCAGGAGATAAGATATGTGTCACGAATCCCGCCGAGGATGGTGCCTCTTCCTGTTCGGGCGGCGCTCGGCGGTCGTCGTCACCGGCCTACTAGCTGCCATCGATTCTTTTCTTTTTGTTTCTGTTAGTTTGGGCTGATTGGGTGCACCTGTTTTGAGTTTAGTTTGGTGGGTAGGCTATTTAAGGGTAGGTAGCCCGCTGGCTGTTGTGCGGGCTTGTTTTCTGTTATGTTGGTGTTGGATTGTGAAGTGGATTGTGTTATTTTCTCGGAACAGTTTAGTCCGGTGTTTTTGGACTCATCTTTTCATGCGCCCGTGTGTTTTAGGGCATGATCGTTTTCCCTGTGTATTTGGAAAATATATCCACGTTCTTTAAACCTGCTCTCTGCGCTTGACTCCATCCACCCAGTACTCCTAGTAGCTCTGACTATGCATATTATTAGTAGATTTGGATAGAAAACACTCTGAAGTTTCTAAAACTGTTTGAATCATGTCTGTGGGTATAAAATAACTTATTTAGCAGGCGAAACCCCGAGGACAAACCATTCAGATTTTTTTTTTTTGAACACAGTATATCCCGTCTTCAATTTTATTGATTATTTACGTAAAAAAAAAACTAAAGTTGTATTACAAAAGTAGCTTGAAATGTTTGGACAAAGCTTACAGGTAACTTTTGAGATATTTTATAGTCGTTGCGATAGTTGGAACCGGTGTTTTTCTGGATCAAACGCGCCAAATAAATGGACATTTTGGACATATATCGACGGAATTAATAAACAAAAGGACCATTTGTGATGTTTATGGGACATATTGGCATGCCAACAACAGAAGCTCGTCAAAGGTAAGGCATGAATTATATTTTTATTCTGCGTTTTGTGTCGCTCCTGCAGGGTTGAAATGTTCTCTCTTTTGTTTACAATGGTGCTATGCTCAGATAATAGCATCGTATGCTTTCGCTGAAAAGCCTATTTGAATTCTGACATATTGGCTGGATTCACAACCAGTAAAAGCTTTAATTTGATATCTTTCATGTGTGATTTAATGAAAGTTAGATTTTATAGTAATTCTCATAGTCATTCATTTTAATGTGGCGCTATGCATTTTCTCAGGCTTTTTGCCAAGTGATACAGTAGCGTCTTGCCTAAACTCATATTTTTGGATATAAATATGAACTTTACCGAACATAAAATACATGTATTGTGTAACATGAAGTCCTATGAGTGTCATCTGATGAAGATTATCAAAGGTTAGTGATTAATTTGATCTCTATTTATGCTTTTTGTTAATGCTCTCTTTAGCTGGAAACATGGCTGTCTTTTTCTGTGACTTGGCTCATACCTTACATAATCGTTTGGTGTGCTTTCGTCGTAAAACCTTTTTGAAATCGGATACTTTGGCTGGATTTACAACAAGTGTAGCTTTAAAATGATGTAAAATACTTGTATGTTTGAGGAATTTAAATTATGTGATTTCTGGACGCTAACGTCCCACCTACCCTTGAGAGGTTAAGGACTACAAAGGCAAGGTATTGGAGTGGCCATAACAAAGCCCTGTGGGCAGAACTGAAAAAGCGTGTGCGAACAAGGAGGCCTACAAACCTGACAAAGTTACACCAGCTCTGTCAGGAGGACTGGGCCAAAATTCACCAAGCTTATTGTGGGAAGCTTGTGGAAGGCTACCCAAAACGTTTGACCCAAGTTAAACAATTTAAAGTCAATGCTACCAAATACTAATCTGACCCACTGGGAATGTGATGAAAGAAATAAAAAAGTTGCAACAAATCCTTCTCTCTCCTATTAGTCTGACATTTCACATTCATAAATTAAAGTGCTGATCCTAACTGACCTAAGACAGGGAATTTCTTACTAGAATTAAATGTCAGGAATTGTGAAAAACTGAGTTTAAATGTATTTTGCTGAGGTGTATGTAAACTTGCGACTTCAACTGTACCTCTGCATTTAGCCATATCCTTTTTTTTAACTGTTAGTGGATGATGAGCTGTCTGAGCTTGAAAAATCTGTTGTCCGACTCACACATCTTGTCAACGTTATCTCCTGAAACATAAAGTGACTGTTTGTCATATGTTACAAAACAAATCTTCAAGTTACACAACATAATGATTGCTGAACTTGCCTGCCGACTACCCGCCATAACCTGTCAAAGAAGTAATTTTTCCCCCACATGATTTGTGTGAAGATAATTAAACAATAGGGCTATGAAAACAGAATTGAATCCCTCCAATTTGCACTCACAGGCTGTCACGGCTGTTGAAGGAACAGGACCAAAGCGCAGCGTGGTGAGCGTACATATTCCTTTTATTTTAGAAAAATACGCCAACAAAACAGCAAACGAAGAAAAACAACCGTGAAGCTTACAGGGCTAAGTGCCACTAACAAAAGTCAACGTCCCACATACACAGGTGGAAAAAAGAGCTACCTAAGTATGGTTCCCAATCAAACACAACGATAGACAGCTGTCCCTGATTGAGAACCATACCCGGCCAAAAGTCAACGTCCCACATACACAGGTGGAAAAAAGAGCTACCTAAGTATGGTTCCCAATCAGGCACAACGATAGACAGCTGTCCCTGATTGAGAACCATACCCGGCCAAAACATAGAAATAGAAAATCATAGAAACACAAAACATAGAATGCCCACCCCAACTCACGCCCTGACCAAACCAAAATAGAGACATAAAAAGGATCTCTAAGGTCAGGGCGTGACACAGGCACTTACACACATGCTATAGCAGGGATCATCAACTAGATTCAGGTGCGGGCCGATTTTTAAAATGTTTTTATTATTTATTTTTTCTTGAGCAGATGGTCTGGGGACCGGATCATAATTACAAATCATTTCAAACCTTGCTTACATTTGTTTATGATCATTTGTGGAAATACTTGGGAACAGATTTCCCAAATTAAAATAATTTGAAACCGATTTCCTGGTGTTTTGACTTTTTTTTTTATCCAACGATGAAAATTGGGGAACCTTGTGCTACGGTTTGGTATTGATAAGATTGAATTGATTCCTATACTTAACGATCCGAATCCTCAACGATTCTATTATTGGTTCCAAATTAGAAACACTTTTTTTCTTCTAACGACTCTTAAAGGCTCTGGAAAGATAAAGTCTCTAGCTTAAACAATGAGCATATCTCCCATAGAATTTCATTAATTAGTAGTTGGGGTATTTAGAGTCGTTCGGGAGTCGGGGTATGAAGGGTAGTTAAAGAAAGAAAGAGAAATAAAAACAAATGGTATCAAATTGGGAGTTAAGCAGCACTTAAAGTACTCAGGAGCTGTTTAATTTGAATTACATTATATAAAACTCAGCAGTCTTAACAATGGCCGGATTGGAATGTTGAGGAAATTGAATAGGAGTCTATGGGAATTTATGGGGTATTAAAAGGTCTGTAACATAAAAAGTAAAAGTTGTATCAAGAAGAAAAGTCAAAGCTGGAAATAGCATGTAACCTTTTTCTTAATAAAGTTTAAGTGATGATAATAGTTTAAACAGTTTTTAAAGTAGATAGAGAGCACAGAAAGTTGGCGGAAAAGGAATAATGATAATATTAAGTATGCAGAATAACATAGGTGTTCTTGCTTTCAGCAAGCACACTTATTATAAGTGTTACCTAAATAGATTACCTAATTTCCTTTCTACATGAATGCAGCCAAGCCAATCAGGCAGTAGTCTACACAGGCAGCACATTTCTGTCAAAATTGGATCATGAATGAATGCGTTTGCGTACCTGGGTGTGATGTGAAATAACACCTTCGTGACTTTCTGTGTTTATGTCGCATACACAGAGATATAATTGCCTAATTTGGCATGAACAAAACCAAGAAATTTAAAGCCTGTCTGAGGAAACAAGGTCACAGGAATGATTTAACAGCTAGTAATGTTTAGAGACAAAGCTCTACAGTATTGTTTACTGTTGTGTTGTGTAGTGGCTTTGCTGGCATGCATCTAAAACATTTTTGGGGAGTAGAGCACAGAGATGTAGTTATCAAATAATTCCGTATATGAAATGGTCAAGCTCTCTATTTAAAAAAAATCCATATCAGTATATCTACTGAGGAGTACTTTAAAAAGGCAACTGATTACCATAAGTCAATCAATCAATCAAGTTTATTTTATATAGCCCTTCGTACATCAGCTAATATCTCAAAGTGCTGTACAGAAACCCAGCCTAAAACCCCAAACAGCAAGCAAGCAGGTGTAGAAGCACGGTGGCTAGGAAAAACTCCCTAGAAAGTCCAAAACCTAGGAAGAAACCTAGAGAGGAACCAGGCTATGAGGGGTGGCCAGTCCTCTTCTGGCTGTGCCGGGTGGAGATTATAACAGAACAGATTTTCAAACGTTCATAGATGACCAGCAGGGTCAGACACTAATAATCACAGTGGTTGTAGAGGGTGCAACAGGACAGCACCTCAAGAGTAAATATGAACAGTTTACCTCTAGATGGCCCGGGAGGTGTGGAGCCAGAGACAGCAGGGGTCCAGCTGGATGAACCAGCTTCAGAGGGGGATGGACACGTTGGCACTGGGGGCTCCCATTCGGAGTCAGTGTCACTGTGAAAGAAAATGTTCAGTTAGAATAGTTTCACATATGAGCCCTGTATCAACAGGTATAAAAAACAGATATATAGAGTACAGGGAACATAAAGTGCTGTTCCATTTCACTTTGGCAATTGTTGTGGGCCTGCCTCAAATAGGCTATTTCATGTGGGGGTGAGGTGGAGCGGCAGACACACGCATCTCGACCATGCTCCCTCTAATCCTGTTACGAATCCCGCCGAGGATGGTGCCTCTTCCCGTTCGGGCGGCGCTCGGCGGTCGTCGTCTCCGGCCTACTAGCTGCCACCGATCCCCTTTTTCTGTTTTCATTTAGTTTTGTCTAATTGGTTGCACCTGTTTTGTGTTTAGGGTAGGGTGTTATTTAAACCCAGTTGGCCCGCCGACTTTTGTGCGGGCTTGTTATTCTGTTTTTTGTGGTGTTTGTTATAGTGTGGATTTTGTCCTAGTTATTTTTGGACTGTATCTTGACGCGCCCTTTTGTTGTGTGGCGTAGCCGTCTCATTTATATTCTTGTTTGAATATTAAAATATCCACTTGCTCGGAACTACCCTGCTCTCTGCGCCTGACTTCTTCATTCACCATTGGAATCGTTACAAATCCATAATATGTAGACTGAGTGGAGGAAGCATGCTCGCTGTGTTGAGGTGTGTGGGTTTGCTGTTACATTCTACTCCATTCCATTTTTATATATATATATATACACACACACAAACATAGGCTATGGGTCATTCACATACATACAAACATACCCCCACCCACAATGTATAGCCAATGTGTACTTTACACATTTCATTACATTTATATATATTGCAAATAAAATGTAAAAACAATCACAAATAATATTTTATATTATTAATTTCAAACAACGGCATTAGCATGAGAAGAACTTACCAGTCCAAAACAATGTCCCCTCCGTTCAAAAAATATGCTTCCATTTTGGAGTCATAGCAATGGTCGCTAACTGAGTCGTCTTCCAAAAGCAGATCTGTTTAACTTTCACGATCAATTTCCTCTATAATTTTGTCTACATTCGTATATCTAGTCTTAGATTTAGCTTTCCCTGACTTATTCGCCATGATGTTCGATATATAAACAGCTGAAGATGCGCGTTACCGAAATAGTGCTGTGCGTAACAAGCTTGGCTCCTTCCAGTATGAATCTTCAATGGCGAAAGACCGTCTTTACGCCGGAGTTTACTACATGGGTTGGTCTTCCAACACAGAAACATTACATATTGCCGTTTACCTCTGCTCATTGGCTATCTACCCAGCTAGATTTCAAGACGATCAGTGGTCATTGGGTTAAAATACAGTCAATCAACGAAACAGCGGTCATATAATTGGTGCACAATGAGGTCATTACTTGTTGTCTTCCAATCGGTTTCTTTCGGTCAATATGTCCCGCGAAATGACCCATCAAGTTTGGTTGTGTTACAAACAAACAGTTGATTGCAATGAAACCAAACATGACTGGATAAAGTCACGTTTAGTCTGTGTATTTACGTCGAATGTTTCGTCGAAAATTGAATGACACGGAATTCACAACACCAGCGGTTCACAAAATGTTTCGTGATAGGCTATAAAATGGATTTAACCGAACAAAAGACCATTCATTGTGTAACAATGAGCCTTGGGACTGCAAACAGGAAAATCGTCAAAGGTAAACTATTTATTTTATTGCAATCTGTGATTTTGTTACGCCTGTGCTGGTTGAAATAGTATTTTGGTATGGGGCTCTGTCCTCAGATAATCGCATCATATTCTTTCGCAGTAAATCCTTTTTTAAATCTGACAACACAGTTGGATTAGCAAGATTCTAGGCTTTTGAACCATGTGAGACACTTGTATTTTCAGGAATGTTTAATATGACTATTTATGTGGCGCTCACCTTATGTTGTCGAATTTAATCCCGCTACCGGGATCCGTAGCACAGAGAAGTTAATTTGCATGGCAAAGAGGGACTTTGCAATTAATTGCAATTCATCTGATCACTCTTCATAACATTCTGGAGTATATGCAAATTGCCATCATACAAACTGAGGCAGCAGACTTTGTGAAAATTAATATTTGTGTCTTTCTCAAAAGTTTTGGCCACGACTGTACATTTTTTGCACTATAACAGTGACATACGGTGCCCACAAACTGTTAGGGCCTACATAAAGTTGTCCCAACAGCAGAGCATTCTTTTCAGCACCATGGACTGAATCCTTACCACTGCTATACCTGGCATTCAGCGGAGCATTGTCTGGCAGTGAAATAGTTAATTCAGCCTCATTTACATTGCTGATACGGCTGACTTTCTTAAACAAATGTGGTTTCTACTGACAATTAGGTGTGCAAACTATGGCATAAGGGGACGATGAGAGAATGAGAAGCAATCCGTAATTTCAATTAAGACATTAATGAGCAACCTAGGACGGACGTAGTCAATATAACTATTTGTTCAGCATTTTTTTACATTTACAGCGACAGAATTGAGAACATTTTTACAGTATTCTCCCTCCCACCAAGTCAGAACCGTTGGATAAATAAAGGAGGCATGTAAGCAGACAATGAAAGCTCTTACAATATTCGATGATTACATTTCTCTAAAACAGGTTATAGACTACATGTGCACCACCAAGTCAGAATGGTAGGGGAAAGGAATCAAATGTTTGTATTTTTTACATTGTTTACAAACTGTGACATGGATTAATGCCAAAATAACATGCAAAACAGGCAACAACAAAACATAAATACACATTATTTTTTTGCTAAACAGGTGGGGCCTAAAATAGGTCACCTACCCTATATGACAAGTTGCCACTGGTCATAAGTGACATTATGCTAGTTCCCATGGATTTACTGGTCCCCCGCCGTTCCAAGGCGTGACTAACCACTGGACAACTCCCTGTCACCAAATAATGATATGCACTTGTTCCTATCGTTCACTATAATTCTGGAAGGATGGGGCCCCTGTGGAGAAGACAGGGTTGGGTGTTTGGGATGATGGAGGTCAAACACAACTGACGGCGCCCAGTTTTTAAAATGTTGGAAAACCGTTCACAGGAAACCTTAATCCCTATTATCAGATGACATGTGAGTGAATGACTGCTGGAGAGCACGCCAGATCTCTGAATAGGCTGGGTTGCAATCACCAGACAGTCAACCACACAAACAACTTTGTGGATCCTCACACATGATGTCACACACAACACATTGAAAGAGTGTGGCAGACAAAGGGGTAGGTCTGGAGGCTAAGGGGCAATCGGACCCCAACAAGTTTAAAGAAGCATCTCCGTTTTATTGAGTGGATATACTAGTTGGGTAAAGAAAGTAAGAAACGAGTACTCTCTCAACTCTTGAAATACATCCTATTAGTATATCAGCTGTAATATGTTCACTCTTAGCAAGCACCCCCTAGAGGAAATGGAGCCTGGAGTACCCGGTGCCATGTCAATTTAAATAGCGGTCAATACCAGCCTTTTAAATGCATGCAACCCCTGCAAGCTCTATTTTGATGAACCTCAACTTTTCATTTATATCAACCAATACGATGTCTTTGGAACTATGGATCCTATAATTAACATTAATGCGTTTCATTCTTTTGACAGGGTTATAAGCACGTTTTGTATCTATCAGTGTTTTTTTGGGTCAATCCACGTACAGATGTTTGATATCACATGACATGGGAGACTCTGGATTCCATTGCTTTCAAACATATCACTGTCCGATCAACAGGATATGCACCAACCCTCAAGAAAGTATTTTATCAATCTTCACCTACTACAATCAAAAACACTTTATAACATAGTAACTACATATTAATTACACGAGTAAATAAAATGTGTTTCACTTTACATTAAGTTGCTAGTTCCTGCATAGAAACATTGTATTTACAATACCTTTCTATACAACGACATTGTAGCAATTGACATTGTGATACACACTGGATAATATTTAATAATATTGGAAGTACATAGTAATTACACTTAAAGGTGCAGTAACAAAGTGTTTCCTAAATTGAGGTGGATTCCCATTGATCACAACTGCAAGTACTACACTATCGGTCAAAAGTTTTAGAACACCTACTCAAGGGTTTTTCCTTATTTGTACTATTTTCTGCATTGTAGAATAATAGTGAAGTCATCAAAACTATGAAATAACACACATGGAATCATGTAGTAACCAAAAATGTGTTAAACAAATCAAAATATATTTTATATTTGAGACTCTTAAAATAGCCACCCTTTGCCTTGATGACAGCTTTGCACACTCTTGCATTTCCCGCAACCAGCATCATGAGGTAGTCACCTGCAATGCATTTAAATTAACAGATGTGCCTTGTTAAAAGTACATTTGTGGAATTTCTTTCCATCTTAATGCGTTTGAGCCAATCAGTTGTGCTATGACAAGGTAGGAGGGTATACAGAAGATAGCCCAATTTGGTAAAAGACCAAGTCCATATTATGGCAAGAACAGCTCAAAAAGCAAAGAGAAACGATAGTCCACCATTACTTTAAGACTTCAAGGTCAGTCCATACGGAACATTTCAAGAACTTTGAAAGATTCTTCAAGTGCAGTCGCAAAAACCATGAAGTTCTATGATGAAACTGGCTCTCGTGAGGACCGCCACAGGAATTGAAGACCCAGAGTTACCTCTGCTGCAGAGGATAAGTTCATTAGAGTTACCCGGCTCAGAAATTGCAGCCCAAATAGATGCTTCACAGAGTTCAAGTAACAGACACATCTCAAAATCAACTGTTTAGAGGAGATTGTGTGAATCATGCCTTCATGGTCAAATTGCTGCAAAGAAACCACTACTAAAGGACACCAATAATAAGAAGAGACTAGGATGGGCCAAGAAACACAAGCAATGGACATTAGACCAGTGGATATTTGTCCTTTGGTTTGGAGTCCAAATTTGAGATTTTTGGTTCCAACTGCCGTCTCTTTGTGAGATGCTGTGTGGGTGAACGGTTGATCTCCGCTTCTGTGGTTCCCACCATAAAGCATGGAGTAGGAGGTGTTATGGTGTGGGGGTGCTTTGCTGGTGACACTGTCTGTGATTTATTTAGAATTCAAGGCACAGTTAACCAGCATGGCTACCACAGCATTCTGCAGATATATGCCATCCCATCTGGTTTGGGCTTAGTGGGACTATCGTTTGTTTTTCAACAGGACAAATGATCCAACACACCTCCAGGCTGTGTAAGGGCTTTTTTACCAAGAAGGAGAGTGATGGAGTGCTGCATCAGATGATCTGGCCGCCTCAACATTCCCCCGATCGCAGAGTGAAGGAAAAGCAGCGGTCCTGGATAGCCGGCAGCTCGGACCCAGTGATGTATTGTGCTGCACACACCACCCCCTGTATCGCCTTGCGGTCGGATGCCAAGCAATGGCCATACCAAGCGGTGATGCAGCTAGTCAAGATGCTCTCAATGTTGCAGCTGCAGACATTTTTGAGTTTCTGAGGGCCCATGCCAAATCCGTGTTGATAGTCAGCATGGTGAATGTGTTGTTGCCTACCTTCACCACCTATTGGTGTTCAGTTCCAGGGTCTTGAGCTTAGTGAGGAGCTTGGTGGGCTCAATGGTGTTAAATGCTGAGCTATAATCCATGAACAGCATTCTCACGTAGGTGTTCCTTTAATCCAGGTGGGAGCGGGCAGTGTGGAGTGCAGTAGAGAATGCGTTATCTGTGGATCTGTTGGGGCGGTATGCCAATTGGCATGGGTCCAGGGTGTCTAGGATGATGGTGTTGATGTGAGCCATGACCAGCCTTTCAAAGCATTTCATGGCTGCAGATGTGAGTGCTACGAGGTTTGCAAATTCAGCAGGCTATGCTTTGAAATAGGCTATTAGAAGTGCCATATTTTCTTTTATTATGTATCATTAATCTCCTATTTGATGTGCTTTGCTTATCAATGCACAAGTACCCTTTTCCCCACCTATCGATAAAATAATTGTATAAAGTCATACAAAAGTTATTACTGTGCATGATCTTTCAAATGGTATCATCACTAAATGTGTAATGTGATAGGTATTTTAATATGACTATTGTAATATTTTTTTTAAACCAAAATGTTAATTAATAAAATATTTAAAAATCTTTCTCAAATGAAAGGCATGATGACACAATCTTTGCGAGAGAAAAGGAATGTGATTTCATTGGTCCTCAACTCATGGCTCAGTCATTTCATTCAGAATAAGCAGAGTTAGCCGTGAGTTAGCCTGCACCGGAGCAGGTTAGTTCTGAAGGATTTGCTGGCATAGAAATGTACCTGGCTAAAAGGTGAGCTACTTTGTATGACCGGTTATCCCAAGTTGAACTCAGAGTTGATCAAAGATACCTCGCTAAGTCCTCAAACCTGCTTCGTAGTATAAGGCTCTGGTGACCAACTGCCATTCAATTACTGGAAATGCACAGTATTAACAGTGCAGCACTTGATTATTACAAGCTCTTACAAAGATTGAAGAACTGGGAGTGAACAAATTAGGAACTTAAAGGCCCAACTCAGAGGAAGTTGACGCTCCTATTTAGAGTAATTCCTGCACAAAAGCGGAAATTCTCACTTAGGTTCCGCCTCGAAGACTGACGCAGGCTGCTAATACATATTCAGGATTTTGGGTGGGAACGTTGTGGTGATTTCCACTTGAAGCAGAGAAAAAACAACCAATAAGGCACTGACTGACAGCTGTCCGTGTAACTAGCTAGCATGCTTACCTTAGCTAGCTAATGAAAGTTATGTGAAAACCATTACAGTTAAAGCAGGTGAAAATTATTATTTCAGAAAAAGACAACCAGCCTACCGGTCAAGATAGGAGTCTCAGCTAAACCCTGCCTGTACAAGCTGTTGACATGCTGAGGGTTGATTTCTGTCTGACTCGTGCCGTTTGAAAATTTGAGTGAAACTGTCGGATTCCTGACATCATTAATAACACAGACATGATCAAAAAGCTACATTACATATGGACACCCCTTCAAATCTGTGAATTTGGCTATTTCAGCCTCACCCATTGCTGACAGGTGCAATCTCCATAGACAAACATTTGCAGTAGAACGGCCTGTACTGAAGAGCTTTGTGACTTTCAACATGGCACCGTCATAGGATGCCACCTTTCCAACAAGTCAGTTTATAAAATTTCTGCCCTGCTAGAGCTGGCCCGGTCAACTGTAAGTGCTGTTATTGTGAAGTGGAAACGTCTAGGAGCAACAACGGCTCAACCGCGAAGTAGTGGTCCGCACAAGCTCACAGAATGGGACCGCCGAGCGCTGAAGCGTGATGCGTGTCTGTCCTCGGTTGCAACACTCACTTCCAAGTTCCAAACTGTCTCTGGAAGCGACGTCAGCACAATAAGTGTTTGTCGGGAGCTTCATGAAATGGTTTTCCAAGGCTGAGCAGCTGCGCACCAGCCTAAGATCACCATGTGCAATGCCAAGCGTCGGCTGGAGTGGTGTAAAGCTGGCCGCCATGGGACTCTGGAGCTGTGAAAACGTGTCCTCTGGAGTGATGAATCACGCTTCACCATCTGGCAGTCCGATGGACGAATCTGGGTTTGACGGATAAAAACCTGTAATTTAAATATATTTTTATTTGGATTTCATGTAAAGGACATACACAAAACAGTCCAAATTGGTTAAGTGAAATGAAAAAAATTACTTATTTGAAAATAAAAAATAAAAATTTTAACGGAAAAGGGGTGCGTGCATATGTTTTCACCCCCTTTGCTGTGAAGCCCCTAAATAATATCTGGTCCCACCAATTACCTTCAAAAGTCACATAATTATTTAAATAAAGTCCCATGTGTGTGCAATCTAAGTGTCACATTATCTGTCATCAGATTTCAGTATATTTACACCTGTTCTGAAAGGCCCCCAAGTCCGCAACACCACTAAGCAAGGCGCACCAGCAAGCAAGCGGCACCATGAAGACGAAGGAGCTCTCCAAACAGGTCAGGGACAAAGTTGTGGAGAAGTACAGATCAGGGTTGAGTTATAAAAAATATCCGAAACTTTGAACATCCCACAGACCACCATTAAATCCATTGTTAAAAAATGGAAAGAATATGGCACCACAACAAACCTGCCAAGAGAGGGCCAACCCACCAAAACTCATGGACCAGCGAAGGAGGGCATTAATCAGACAGGCAACAAAGAGACCAAAGATAACCCTAAAGGAGATGCAAAGCTCCACGCCGGAGATTGGAGTATGTGTCCACTTTAAACCGTACACTCCACGGAGCAGGGCTTTACGGAAGTGTGGCCAGAAAAAAAGCCATTGCTTAAAGAAAAAAATAAGCAGGCACGTTTGGTGTTCGCCAAAAGGCATGTGGTGTTCACCAAAAGGCAAGTGGGAGACTCCCCAAACATATGGAAGAAGGTACTCTGGTCAGATGAGACTCTTGTTAACGAACTATAGTTTTGGCAAGTCGGTTAGGACATCTACTTTGTGCATGACACAAGTCTTTCTGCATTGTGAAGAGGGAAAACCCAGATATTTACAACGTTTGTGATGAATGACAGGGTGTTTCTTCATGCAAAATAGATTTGGGGTTTAAAATTCAATTACGCTGCTTTATTTTAGGGGTTTAGTAAAGTCGGGTAATTTTTTACCCTTAGGACAAGGAGACAATACAGAATGTTAAGACTACACAAGGGTTAAAGGTCTTGCTTACATCGGCTACCGAGAGTGTTATCAACCAGTCGTCCCAGGACAGCTGGTGCTCTCATGCATGATTCAGTGTTGCTTGCCTCGAAGCGAGCATAAAAGGCATTTAGGTCATCTGGTAGATTCGCATCACTGTGCAACTCGCGGCTGGGTTTTCCTGTAGTCTGTAATAGTTTAACCTGTTTGGGCTGCAAGCCCGACACCGGTACAATTATGACAACATCCAGCTCAAGTGCAGGGCGCGAAATTCAAAAGCTATTTTTTTAAAATATTTAACTTTCACACATTAACAAGTCCAAGACACCAGATGAAAGATAAACTTCTTGTGAATCAAACCAACATGTCCGATTTTTAAAATGTTTTACAGGGAAGACAAAATATGTAAATCTATTAGCTAACCACGTTAGCAAATGACACCACTTTTCTAACTCCATCAGTTTCTTACTCCATCAGGTGCTATCACAAATTCGACCAAATAAAGATATAAATAGCCACTAACCAAGAAACAAATTCATCAGATGACAGTCTGATAACATATTTATTGTATAGGATAGGTTTTGTTCGAAAAATTTGCATATTTCAGGTATAAATCATATTTTACATTTCAGCTACAAATCAGAAAGTGCACCGAAAGCAGCCATAATATTTACAGACACCAACAGACACCAACGTCAAATAGCTAATTACTCATCATAAAACATTTCCGAAAAATATATAGTTTGCAGCAATTGAAAGATAGGCAACTTGTGATTCCAAACAATATTTCCGATTTATTAAATGTTTTACAGCGAAAACAAAATGTATCGCTATATTAGCGTAGCCACAATAGAGAGACACATTTGGGCGCCCACGACCCGTTCACATGCACGACAGATATATGAAATAACATCATAAAATGAGTCTTACTTTGGCTGATCGTTCATCAGAATGTTGAAACAGGTGTCCTCTGTCCAGATGAGTCGTTGTTTCGATTCAGAATGGCAAATTTCCCTCTTCAATTAGCATTGGCACGAGCCGAGTGGCATAAATTTATCCAACGTAAACACAGTCATACGACGGAACACGGCAAAACTCCCGAATAAAGTTTCAATAATCTGATTAAACTATATTGAAAAAACATACATTACGATGATATGGTCACATGTATCAAAAAAAATTCGAGCCGGAGATGTTAGCCGTTCGTTACGAAGGCAAAACAGAAGTCAATCCCACTTCCTTCAGAGTACCGGAAGTGGACGCTCACGTCAAAGAAATAGGTTTTTTTCCACCACAGACAAGATGAGCACAAAAATTTCTTCTCTGACATCCTCTTTACACCAATAGGAAGGCGTATAGAGTGTCAGCAGACTCCTAAGTGTCAAGACCATGTATAGGCATCAAGTTGAAAAGAGCATAGATTTCTGACATTTCACTTCCTGGTCAGGAAAAGTGCTGCAGAAGGACTTATGTTTCACTCAGAGAAATAATTCCAACTGTTTTAGAAACTAGAAAGTGTTTTCTATCCAAAAAGAATAATAATATTCATATTGTACGAGCAAGATTTGAGTAGGAGGCCGTTTGAAATGGGCACGATTTCACTGGCTACTCAACACTTTGCCTTGCAGCCATAAGAAGTTAAGCCCTGCCACATCCGATGAACATCAGCTCTGGTGTGATAGGTTTCAATCTAAATCCTGTATTGACGCTTTGCCTGTTTGATGGTTCATCCTGAGGAGGTTGCGCAATTTCTTATAAGCGTCCAGATTAGTTTCCCGCTCCATGAAAGCAGCAGCTCTCGCCTTTAACTCGATGTGGATGTTGCTTGTAAGCCATGGCTTCTGGTTGGGATATGTACAGTACCAGTCAAAAGTTTGGACACCAACTCACTCCAGGGTTTTTCTTTATTTTTACTATTTTCTACATTGTTGAATAGTAATGAAGACATCAAAACTGTGAAATAACACATATGGAATCATGTAATAACCAAAAAAGTGATAAACAGATTCTTGAAAGTAGCCAAATAGATTTTGATTTGTTTAACACTGTTTTGGTTACTACATGATTTTATGTGTTATATCATAGTTTTTATGTCTTCACTATTATTCTACAATGTAGAAAATAGTAAAAAAAATGAAGAAAAACCCTGGAATGAGTAGGTGTGTCCAAACTTTTGACTGGTACTGTACGTACGGTCACAGTGGGGATGACGTCGTTGTTGATGCACTTATTGATGAAACAGGTGACTGAGGCGGTATACTCCTCAATGCCATTGAATGAATCACGGAACATATTCCAGTCTGTGCTAGCAAAATAGTTCTGTACCGTAGCATCCGTGTCATCTGACCACTTCCGTATTAAGCGAGACACTGGTACTTCCTGCTTTAGTTTTTGCTTGTAAGCAGGAATCGGGAGGGTAGAATTATGGTCAGATTTGCCAAATGGAGGGCTTTGTATGCGTCTCTGTGTGTGGATTAAAGGTGGTCTAGAGTATTTTTTCCTCTGGTTGCACATGTGACATGCTGATAGAAATTAGGTAAAACGGATTTAAGTTTCCCTGCACTAAAGTCCCCGGCCACTAGGAGCGCCGCTTCTGAATGAGCATTTTCTTGTTTGCTTATGGCCTTATACACCTCGTTGAGTGCGGTCTTAGTGCCAGCATCGGACTTGTAGTGGTAAATAGATGGCTACGAATAATATGGATGAGAACTCTCTTTGTAGATAGTATGGTCTACAGGTTACCATAAGGCACTCTGCCTTAGGCGGGCAACACCTCAAGGCTTCTTTAATATTAGACATCGCTCACCAACTGTTATTGACAAATAGACACACACTCCCGCCATCTGTCTTACCAGACGTAGCTTCTCTGTCCTGCCGATGCATGGAAAATCCTGCCAGCTCTATATTATCTGTGTTGTCATTCAGCCACGACTCAGTGAAACATAAGATAGTACAGTTTTTAATTTCCCGTTGGTAGGATAGTCTTGATTGTATATCATCCATTTTGTTTTCCAATGATTGCACATTGGCCGATAGAACAGATGGGAGTGGAGGTTTACTCACTCACCATCGAATTCTCAGAATGCAGCCCGACCTCCGGCCCCTTTTTCTCTGTCTTTTCTTCACGCTGTTAGGTTCTTATTTTTCAGAGTAAATAACTCACGGACACTAGTTGAGCTTTAACCAAGTTTAATTCTTCCCAAAGGTTCTGTACAGTTGTATTCAGACAGCAAAACATTTCTCACTATCACAGTTATATGCGTCCCGCATGGCCAACATCCAGTGAAAATGCAGAGCGCCAAATTCAAATAAATTACTATAAAAATTGAACTTTCATGAAATCACACATACAATACACCAAATTAAAGCTACACTTGTTGTAAATCCATTCAACGTGTCAGATTTCAAAAAGGCTTTACGACGAAAGCACACCAAACGATTATGTTAGGTCAGTACACAGCCACAGAAAAACACAGCCATTTTTCCAGCCAAAGAGAGGAGTCACAAAAAGCATAAATAGAGAGAAAATGTATCACAGATGACACTCATAGGACTTCATGTTACACAATACATGTATGTTTTGTTCGATAAAGTTCATATTTATATCCAAAAATCTCAGTTTACATTGGCGCTTTACGTTCAGTAATGTTTTGCTTCCAAAACATCCAGTGATTTTGCAGAGAGCCACATCAATTTACAGAAATACTCATTAGAAATGTTGAAGATACATGTGTTATGCATGGAACTTTAGATAAACTTCTCCTTAATGCAACTGCTGTGTCAGATTTCAAAAAAGCTTTACCGAAAAACCACACCATGCAATAATCTGAGTACAGCGCTCAGAGCCCAATCAACCCAAAGAGATATCGGCCATGTTGGAGTCAACATAAGTCAGAAATAGCATTATAAATATTCACTTACCTTTTGATCTTCATCAGAATGCACTCCCAGGAATCCCAGTTCCACATTAAATGTTTGATTTGTTCCATAAAGTCCATCATTTATGTCCAAACACCTCCTTTTGTTCACGCGTTTAGTACACAATCCAAACTGACAACGCGCTGGCAGGTCCAGGCGAAAGTTCAGACGAAAAGTCATATTACAGTCCGTAGAAACATGTCAAACTAAGTATAGAATCAATCTTTAGGATGTTTTTATCATACATCTTCAATAATGTTCCAACCGGGGAATTCCTTTGTCTTCAGAAATGATATGAAATGCAAGCTACCTCTCATGTGAATGCGCATGACCAGGTCGTGGAACTCTGCCAGACCTCTGACTCAATCCCCTCTCATTCCCCCCTCCTTTATAGTAGAATCATCAAACAAGGTTCTATAGACTGTTGACATCTAGTGTATCTTGGATAGGCAAAGAGTTGAAACACTACAAACTTCAGATTTCCCACTTCCTTGTTGGATTTTTTCTCAGGTTTTTGCCTGCCATATGAGTTATGTTATACTCACAGACATCATTCAAACAGTTTTAGAAACTTCAGGTTATTTTCTATTAAGACACTCACAACAGGAAGAAGGTAACCAGATACTAAACCCTAATTACTCCCATAAGGGGAACTGACCACACCTCCTGATCTCAACCCCTCCTTCCCCTAGTCCACAGATGTCCATCGGTCTCCCCTAACTCAACACGTTGCTCTCCTCTTGTCCACCCAACACATTCCAAAGCTGTCTTTCTACAGACCCAGTCTCTTTCACTCCTTAATATACTATGCGTCTGATCTATCATGTCGTTAATATCTCAATGTTCAAAATGTTGAATCCAACACCGCAAATGACAGAGATTTGGGCCTGTTCCTGTTCAGACATGTTTAAAACTTCTTATGGCTGCAATCCCGGTAACGGGTTGATATGACAACAGCCAGTGAAAGTGCAGGGCGCCAAATTCAAAACAACAGAAATCTCATAATTAAAATTCCTCAGACATACATGTTTCTTATACCATTTTAAAGGTAATCTTGTTGTTAATCCCACCAAAGTGTCCGATTTCAAATATGCTTTTCAGCGAAAGCACTACAAACGATTATGTTAGGTCACACCAAACCACAATAAGCACAGCCATTTTTCCAGCGAAAGATAGCAGTCACATAAAGCAGAAATATAGCTAAAATGAATCACTAACCTTTGATGATCTTCATCAGATGACACTCATAGGACTTGATGTTACACAATACATGCATGTTTTGTTTGATAAAGTTCATATTTATATAAATAAATCTGAGTTTACATTGGCGCGTTACATTCCCTAGTTCCAAAAACATCCAGTGATAGTGCATAGCCACATCGTTTCAACAGAAATTCTCATCATAAATGTAGATGATAATACAAGTTATACACATGGAATTATAGATATACCTCTCCTTAATGCAACCGCTGTGTCAGATTTCAAAAAAACTTTACGGAAAAAGCAAACCATGCAATAATCTGAGACGGCGCTCAGAACAAGAATCAAATTAGCCGCCATGTTGGAGTCAACAGAAACCAGAAATTACATGATAAATATTACCTTACCTTTGATGATCTTCATCAGAATGCACTCCCAGGAATCCCAGGTCCACAGGTCCACAATAAATGCTTGATAAATGCTTGATTTGTTCGATAATGTCCGTTATTTATGTCCAATTAGCTACTTTGGTTAGTGCGTTTGGTAAACAATTCCAAAGTCAAAGCGCGTTCACTAAACGAATTTTACAAAAACGTTAGGGGCAGCAGGGTTCTAAAATGAACTCATATCACGCAATTTTGCTATTTATAAAATTGTCATATATTATTCCTAATTCAGACAAGTTTAAAAAATAAGTGAAAATGTACAAATTATATCATGGATTATGATAATTTGATGGAAAAAGGGGAGGTGCAAAAACATTACTTTGCGCCCCTTATTTTAATTTGCTCCAGGGCAGGCAAGTGCAGGCTTTGGCGAAAAACTGTAGACAAAGATGGAAGAGGAAGCGAGACAACCCACTTGCAGTTATTTTCTGGTTCAATGAAAGTCAATGAATTAAGTAGACCAGACCCAGTTGCTATTGCATTGGTGTCTATGGGAGACCCACCCGTTATTTTAAGTAGACCAGAACTGACCATTTTTTTAAATTGTAAAACGGCCTGAGTGAGCTATTTTTATTTATCCACCATCTTTGCTGTAGCCAAAGTTGATCTATTATATTGATTAGCTCAGTCAAAACATGCAGACTTTGCAGGTATTTCTGATTAATAAACAATATCATGCAGGTGGGTGGTAGCATTCAAATTAAACCCAGCCCTGAAACCAAACGTAGCCATTTCTTTTTAAACGTAATTTCATAGGAAAAGACACGTCATTGGCACTAATTTGCACGAAGCGGACAGGTCGGTTTTGTCACTTCAAGACCAAATATACAGTTGAAGTCGGAAGTTTACATACATTTAGGTTGGAGTCATTAAAACTCGTTTTTCAACCACTCCAAAAATGTCAAGTTGGTTAGGACATCTGCTTTGTGCATGACACAAGTAATTTTTCCAACAATTGTTTACAGACAGATTATTTCACGTATCATTCACTGTATCACAATTCCAGTGGGTCAGAACTATACAAACAATAGTACTCAAGTATAAACACCATGGGACCACGCAGCTGTCATACCGCTCAGGAAGGAGACGCGTTCTGTCTCCTAGAGATGAACGTACTTTGGTGCAAAAAGTGAAAATCAATCACAGAACAACAGCAAAGGACCTTGTGAAGATGCTGGAGGAAACAGGTACAAAAGTATCATATCCACAGTAAAACGAGTCCTATATCAACATAACCTGAAAGGCCGCTCAGCAAGGAAGAAGTCACTGCTCCAAAACTGTAGTAAAAAAGCCAGACTACGGTTTCCAACTGCACATGGGGACAAAGATCGTTCTTTTTGGAGAAATGTCCTCTGGTCTGATGAAACAAAAATAGACCTGTTTGGCCATAATGACCATCGTTATGTTTGGAGGAAAAAGGGGAAGGCTAGCAAGCCGAAGAACACCATCCCAACCGTGAAGCATGTGGGTTGCAGCATCATGTTGTGGGGATGCTTTCCTGCAGGAGGGACTAGTGCACTTCACAAAATAGATGGCATAATGAGGCAGGAAAATTATGTTGGTATATTGAATCAACATCTCAAGACATCAGTCAGGAAGTTAAAGCTTAGTCACAAATGGATCTTCCAAATGGACAATGACCCCAAGCGTTCTTCCAAAGTTGTGGCAAAATGGTTTAAGGAAAAGAAAGTCAAGGTATTGGAGTGGCCATCACAAAGCCCTGACCTCAATCCTATAGAACATTTGTGGGCGGAACTGAAAAAGCGTGTGCGAGCAAGGAAGCCTACAAACCTGACTCAGTTACACCAGCTCTGTCAGGAGGAATGACCCACAATTCACCCAAATTATTGTGGGAAGCTTGTGGAAGGCTACCTGAAACGTTTGACCCAAGTTAAACAATTTAAAGGCAATGCTACCAAATACGAATTGAGTGTATGTAAACTTCAGACCCACTGGGAATGTGATGAAAGAAATAAAAGCTGAAATAAATAAATAATAAATAATGACATTTCACATTCTTAAAATAAAGTGGTGATCCTAACGTACCTAAAACAGGGAATTTTTACTAGGAATAAATGTCAGGAATTGTGATAAACTGAGTTTAAATGTATTTGGCTAAGGTGTGTGTAAACTTCCGACTTCAACTGTATAATACTTTCACTAAAACGATGTCTTATTGACCGACATCATTGTGCAACATCATGGGTAAGCTCTGGCCATCGTCTTTCAGCTTGAAAAAAAGTGGATTTCTACTGGTGTGGGCGTTTAACTTTCATCAACATAACAATAAAACCACACTGTAAAAATCTTAACTTGATTTTACTGGCAGCCAATTGCGAGAGAGAGATTGAGTGAGAGAAAGACATAGCAGACCCTTCTCGTTCAGACCAATCAGTGCAACTTCTCTCCACTTTGACCACTTGTCACGTGACTGAGCCTATCATCAAAGGATATACATACCCTGAGCTCCTCCCCTTCCCTTCCCTCCCGTCTTCTTTTCTTTTCTCTCTTCTCCTTACCCTCTCCCTGATATACACTCTCCAGTCAATTCACATTATGCAGGTCCAGGACAAAGATATGTTTTCTTCTGCGTGTCACCTACGATGAAGCAAAGGAGGTGTAAACATGATCACCTGTCTTTAGAAAACTCCTTCAAAATCATTATGCATTCATGCAGTGCAAATGCAACGTCGATATTTTGTTATGTGAGCCGTTATGGTCATTCTGTCATGTCCATAACAGAGTCCCCGTTCCATTATACAGTAGGTTAATGTAGAGTATATTAATCTCTGAAGCTTGATGTTGCTCTAATTTCTTGGCACCTGCAGTGAATTTGCTCTTTTTACTGGTTCCTATAGTTACAGTGATCAGAAGAAAGGGGAAGGGGGATACCTAGTCAGTTGTACAACTGAATGCCTTCAACTGAAATGTGTCTTCCGCATTAAAGCCAACCCCTCTGAATCAG
Organism: Salvelinus namaycush; assembly: GCF_016432855.1. Classification (NCBI taxonomy): domain Eukaryota; kingdom Metazoa; phylum Chordata; class Actinopteri; order Salmoniformes; family Salmonidae; genus Salvelinus; species Salvelinus namaycush. The sequence goes on from NC_052339.1 coordinate 7,370,930, forward strand.
AAAGGTGCAAATAGATGAATCTCTGTTATGGTCTTACACTCTTAGGCTGCTTACCAAATTGCACCATATTCACTATAAACTGTAGTGCACTGCATTTGACCAGGGCCCATGGGGTGCCATTGGGGACACACCCATACACTCCAATTGCAGATTTTTTCTCAACCCTGTTCTGAACCCAATCCCCTTCATAAATTAGAAATTACCCTCCGCAGAGCTGAAGACTGCAAAGACTTTTGTCTTTTGTCTGTCATTTCTTTTTTGGGGGGGGGGGGGTTGGGTGAAGAGAGGAAGGGGGGAGGTTGAGGTGCTTTACCTCTATTGTTTCAATGGGAAATGTGTTATTTAAAAATAATAATATTGGAGTTCCATTGCACCGCTCTGATTCAGAGGGGTGGGGTTAAATGTGGAAGACACATTTAAGTTGAAGGCATGAAGTTGTACAACTGACTAGATATCTGTCTCTTTCTGTCTCTCTGTCTCTCTCTGAGTGTTCCCTACCCAGCTCCAGCATTAGGTAGGGACCTTGAATCACTGATCAAATCTAGTGCTGAGAGATTATTGCTATTCTAGGTCGGTTTGGTTTTGGTAAGATTATGAAAAAAATAATCATGGTTTTCGATTTCGGTTTTGTAACCACCACATGCATTATGAAATAATAACATACTCATTATTTTTACGATTTTAATGGAATTCCAAAACCAAAAATAGAGAACATTCAATTGCCACAATTTTTTAAATATTCCATTGATTCTGTCAGGTCCACATTGGGTAGACATCAATAGAAAAATAGGAAATTATAATGAAATAATATAATATTTTATTTGATGACTTTATTATTTTTTATTCCTTAAAGTCAACATCTCATCTCTGCTCTGGCATTAGCAGCCAAACATCAGACAACATTATCTCTGTACTCCCGATACTGTTGTTTTTAGTCATCCTATTTAGCCAGACTAGCTGCAGAGCTGTCTGACAAATTCATTTTACTAGTTCTTCAAAGAAAATGAGGCATACTTTCACGAACTCCCTATCCCTCTTTTTACTTGTTGTGTTGTGCACAGTCCTCTTATGTGGTCTATGCGTTCTTTGTGTATCTAACCTAATGTAGCAGGCGTAAAAGTGTATCGATCGCCTCCCTCGTGATATCCAATTGGTAATTACAGGCTTATCCCATCGCTGCAACTTCTGTACGGACTCGGGAGAGGCGAAGGTCGAGAGCCATGTGTCCTCCGAAACACAACTCTGCCAAGCCGCTCTGCTTCTTGACACACTGCTCGCTTAACCCGGAAGCCAACCGCACCAATGTGTTGGAGGAAACACCATAAACTGTGATAGAAGTCAGTGTGCATGCACCTGGCCTGCAACAAGGAGTTGCTAAGCAATGGGACAAGGACGACATGGCCGGCAAAACCCTCCCCTAACCCGGCCGATGCTGGGCAAATTGTGCACCGCCTCATGGGTCTCCCGGTCACGGCCGGCTGCAACACAGCCTGGGTTTGAACTCGGCTCTGTAGTACTGTGATACAGTGCCTTAGACTGCTGCAGAACTCGGGAGCCCCCCCTCTTCCTCCCTTCTGTGTGTGACATGATGAGGAGCTTTAAAAGATTGTCTGGACCCTGTTGTCTGGTGAGAGCACCGTAGAGAGAGGCGGGCACACGATTGAAAAACAGAATCAGCGAAACAGCGTACAGAGGCAAGGGAAGCAGAATTAAACACAACTGCCTTCCTTACCGCAAAAATAGGGATTAAAAGCTGATTTCCACAGAGAATACATAAATGTGTAAAGACTCTGTGGTCATTTCATCTGGTATTATTAGATGTAGCAAAGTCTACTCAGAGAATAACAAGTCTTTCTTCTCCACTGACGGTAAGCGACGTAGGCTGTAGTCTTATTTCTCACTGTAGGGGACCAGAGCACAATGAAACCTGTTACACTCTCTGTAGTTTCGCTTTCTTTTTCTACTCAACCTCACACTGTTTTTTTTTCATTTTCTACTGACTGTTTCTTCAGGGTAGCTTGTGGGACCTGAGCCCATCCCCATCCCTTCTGTTCTCTGGTCAACCTAGCATTAGCCTTGTCCTGCACAGTGGGCCGCCACGTACAATGGTCTCTCTAGTGGAAGTGTGACTGTGTGGCTGTGAGCAAATCTAACTGTCTCTGAATGCGTGGCAAAGTCCCACTGGGAATGCAGTGCTGCTTTTCTGTTTTACAGAAAATATATTGACCTAATTCGAAATGTACTGATTGTAATTTCAATCCAAGGCAGTGGATGAATGTACAGAACAAATTATCAGTATTAAATCAAGGCTGACAGTGTTACATTTAATGGTCCTGAACAGTCATACTGAAAAGCAGTGTTGCGGTAAAATCATCTCAAGCAAATTTGGGGATACACAAAGCAGTTTTTTAATTTTAATACATTTGCAAACATTTCTAAAAACGTGTTTTTGCTTTGTCAGTATGAGGTATTGTGTGTAGATTGATGAATAATTAAGTCTGTAATGTAAGAAAATGTGTATATATATATATATTAATTTCTATGTATACACACATCTTCCGTTTGGCATGTCTCTTGTGATGTAGTTGCATTGACAGCTATGTTGACTTGACAACTGCGTTGGAGTTTTAAATTACCCTTCCCCCCCGTTTGTTACATACTGGCTGAAGAACTAGCTAGCCAGTATCTAGCTAACACCAAACACATATGAAAGGGGAAAAATAGAAGTATCTGAGACCCTACAGTTCAATTATGGCACCAGTAGAGCAGCTATATACCTATATCAAATACAACCTTACTTACTTACGAGCCTTTAATCAACAATGCAGTGCAAGAAAGAGAGTTAAGAAAGGAAATACTAAATAAACTAAAGTAAAACATTTAATGAAAGTAACACAATGAAATAACAATAACGAGGCTATATACAGAGGGTACCGGTAGAGAGTCAATGTGTGGGGGTACAAGTTAATCGAGGTAACTTGTACATGTAGGATAGGTGTGAAGTGACTATATATAGATAATAAACAGCGAGTAGCAGCAGTGTAAAAAAAAACGTTGGGGGTCAATGTAAATAGTCCGGGTGGCCATTTAATTAATTGTTCAGCAGTCTTATGGCTTGGGGTTTAGAAGCTGTTAAGGAGCCTTTTGGACCTAGACTTGGAGCTCTGGTACCGCTTGCCGTGCGGTAGCGGAGAGAACAGTCTATGACTTTGGTGACTGGATTCTTTGACAATTTTTTGGGCCTTCCTCTGACACCACCTAGTATATAGGTCCAGGATAGCAGGAAGCTTGGCCCCAGTGATGTACTGGGCCGTACGCACTAACCTCTGTAGCGCCTTACGGTCGAGTGCTGCATCCGGTCAGGATGCTCTCGATGGTGCAGCTGTAGAGCTTTTTGAGGATCTGGGGCACGCACCCCTGAGGGGCCCCAGTGTTGAGGATCAGCGTGGCAAATCTGTTGTTGCCTATCCTTACCACCTGGGGGTGTCCCGTCAGGAAGTCCAAGATCCAGTTGCAGAGGGAGGTGTTTAGTCCCAGGGTGCTTAGCTTAATGATGAGCATTGTGGGCACTATGGTGTTGAACGCTGAGCTGTAGTCAATGAACAGAATTATCACATAGTGACCATGGTGGTCAGTGAAGACACTTGCCAGATGGTCTGCCCATTCTCCTAGTACACGTCATGGTAAACCGTCTGGCCCTGCGGCCTTGTGAATGTTGACCTGTTTAACCTTTTCGGGCTAGGGGGCAGTATTTTCACGTCTGGATGAAATGCATGCCCAAAGTAAACTGCCTGCTACTCAGGCCCAGAAGCTAGGATATGCATATAATTGGTAGATAGAAAACACTCTAAAGTTTCTAAAACTGTTTGAAAACTTTCTGTGAGTATAACAGAACTGATATGGCAGGCGAAAACCTGAGAAAAATCCACCCAGGAAAATATTTTGAGGTCACTCTCTTTTCAATGTGTTTTCTATGGGGATCTAGATTTCTTTGGCACTTGCTTGCAGTTCCTATCGCTTCCACTGGATGTCAATAGTCTTTAGAAATTGGTGGATGTTTTTCCTTTGAGAAATGAAGAAGTAGGGCAGTTCAGAACGAGGGTCGAGTGTAGTGTTGTTTGTTAGGGGCTCTCGAACTGAAAGCTCGCTCCACTTTGTTTTTATCCGCTATTGAACGCAGTTTATCCCGTCTTACATTTTATCGATTATTTACGTAAAAAAATACCTAAAGTTGTATTAGGAAAGTTGTTTGAAATGTTTAGACCAAGTTTACAGGTAACTTATTAGATATTTTGTAATCATGTTGCACGAGTTGGTACCAGTGTTTTTCTGGATCAAAAACGCCAAATAAATGGACATTTTGGATATATAACGACGGAATTAATCGAACAAAAGGACAATTTGTGATGTTTTTGGGACATATTGGAATGCCAACAAAAAAAGATCTTCAAAGGTAAGGCATGAATTATATCTTTATGTCTGCGTTTTGTGTCGCGCCTGGCGGGTTGAAATATGAATGTCATGTGTTTGTTTGGTGGGGTGCTATCCTCAGATAATCGCATGGTTTGCATTCACCATAAAGCCTTTTTGAAATTTGACACGTTGGCTGGATTAGCTTTAATTTGATATATTGCATGTGTGATTTCATGAAAGTTTAATATTTATAGTAATTTAATTTGAATTTGGCGCCCTGCCATTTCACCGGATGTTGTCAAGGGGTTCCGCTAGCGGAACGTCTAGTCGTAACAAGTTAAAGGTCTTGCTCAAGCGTCAGAGCCAGTGTAGTAGGATTCGATCTTAGACCTGTATTGACGCATTGCCTGTTTGATGGTTCGTGTGAGGGCATAGCGCGATTTCTTATAAGCGTCCGGATAAGAGTCCCGCTCCATGAAAGCGGCAGCTCTAGCCTTTAGGCCACGTTGCCTGTAATCCATGGCTTCTGGTTGGGATTTGTACGCACGGTCACTGTGGGGACAACGTTGTCGATGCACTTATTGATGAAGCCGTTGACTGAGGTGGTATACTCCTCAATGCCATTGGATGATTCCCAGAACATATTCCAGTCTATGCTATCAAAACAATCTTGTAGCGTAGCATCCGCATAATAGTTAATTAATATTTGATGTTTTATATTACTGGCACTTCATGTTTTCATGAAATTTGATGATATTTGGATGAAACCAGATCAAAGTAGGACGACCAAAGTATGAAAAATGACTGTTGAGTCTACAGTAGATTGATAAAGTTTGGTCATAAAGTTACTGGTCCCCTCCCCCAGGTCAACCTCTTGGATTCAGGAGGAGGGATTATTAAGGGGATAGGGTGAAATTGTCCAAACTTTCATTTGAATACACCAATGGTAACATGATATTCTCTTACCTTACTCAAATAAGTACCACCTTGTAACCAACATCGGAGAAGGTGTGTTTGCAGAGAGGCGTGGTTTATATAGCCAGATAGCTACTTTACTGATGCCAAAATTTGACTGTAGGGTGTCTGCAAGTATAATTGTATGTTTCCCCTTTCATCAGTGTCTGGTGTTATCTATTTACTGGCTAGCTAGGTCTTCAACAAGCATGGAACAAAATGGGGGAAGGGTCGTTCAAATCTCTGACGTAGTTGTCATGTCAACACATCCTTCAGTGCTGCTGTGAACCACATCACAAGAGACTTGCCGAACAGGAGATGTAAAAAATAATGTTTTTTACATCAGTAGCTACTGTAGGCTTCCATCCAATTTGCAACAGATTTTCATGTGAATATTCTAAAATATGCATAAAATGTTTTGGTTGTTGCCCTGGCACTACACAGCCGATTTAAATAGCCAACTCATATTCAAGCTCTGATTATTTGAGTCAGCTGTGATATGCTACGGCAAAAGCCAAAATGTGCAACCCGGAGGGCCCCAGGACCGAGTTTGGGAAACCCTGCTCCAACCAATAGCTTGCAGATACAGTGCGAGTAGGCTACCTACATTATGAGACTGTTATGGATAAGCGCAATCCTATTTGTATTTGTCAAACGGCAATCAAGCGTCAATCATCATGTCACCGGAATATTACTCTATATTTATTGGAAATGAGCATCAAGCACATCACCTTGCACATTCACCACCCTGTGAGGTTCATCATAACAACAGACTGCGACACAGCCTGGGATTGAACCTAGGTCTGTAGTGATGCTTCTAGCACTGCAATGCAGTGCCTTAGATTGCTGCGCCTCTCAGGAAGGTCCCTCTTTCCCTCTTCTGTGTGTGACATGATGAGGAGCATTAAAAGGTTGTCTGGACCCTGTTGTCTGGTGAGAGCACCATAGAGAGAGGCGGGCACACATTTGGAAAAAAGAATCAGGGAAACAGCGTACAGAGGCAAGGGAGGCAGAATTAAACACAACTGCCTTCCTTACCGCAAAAAGAGGGAAGATGATATGATTTCCACAGAGAATACGTTATTGTGTAAATACTCTGTGGTCATTTCATCTAGTATTATTAGGTGTAGCAAAGGATAATCAGATAATAACACGTCTTTCCTCTCCACTGAGGGTAGGTGGCGTACGCTGTAGTCTTGTTTCTTATAATAGGGGACCACAGCATAATGAAACCTGTTACATGGGGCATTGTGTGTAGATTGATGAAGAAAACAACACACATGGAACCATGTAGTAACCAAAGAAGTGTCAAATAAATCCAAATCGGTTTGAGATTCATCAAAGTAGCCACACTTTGCCTTGATGACAGCTTTGCACACTCTTGGAATTCTCTCAACCAGCTTCACCTGGAATGCTTTCCCAACAGTCTTGAAGGAGTTCCCACATATGCTGAGCACTTGTTGGCTGCTTTTCCTTCACTCTGCAGTCCAGCTCATCCAAACCATCTCAATTGGGTTGAAATCGGGTGATTTTGGACCAGATCATCTGATACAGCACTCCATCAATCTATTTCTTGGTCAAACAGCTCTTACACAGCCTGGAGTTGGGTTGGGACATTGTCCTGTTGAAAAACAAATGATAGTCCCTGTAATGATGTACGCTGAGAGATTGGAAGAAAGTTTAAGGAGTGAATACATTTAATAAATAAACGACCATGAACAAAACAAGAAACACGAATAGCGCACCAACATGAAACAGATACAGAAACAATAACGCCTGGGGAAGGAACCAAAGGGAGTGACATAAATAGGGCCGGTAATCAAAGAGGTGATGGAGTCCAGGTGAGTGTCAATAAGCGCTGGTGCATGTGATGATGGTGACAGGTGTGCGTAATAATCAGCAGTTTGGTGACCTAGAGGCCAGAGAGGGAGTATACGTGACAGTCACCCTAAGCGCAAACCAGATGGGATAGCGTGTTGCTGCAGAATGCTGTGGTAGCCATGCTGGTTAAGTGTGCCTTGAATTCTAAATGAATCGTGTCAACAGCAAAGCACCATCACATCTCCTCCTCCATGCTTCACTGTAGGAACTACACATGGGGAGATCATCCGTTCACCTACTCTGCATCTCACAAAGACACGGCAGTTGGATCCAAAAATCTGCAATTTGGACTCATCAAACTAAAAGACAGATTTCCGCTGGTCTAATGTTCATTGCTTGTTGTCTTGGCCCAAGCAAGTCTCTTCTTATTATTGGTCCTTTAGTAGTCCTCTGAACAGTTGATGTTGAGATGTGTCTGTTACTTGAACTCTCTGAAGCATCTTTTTGGGGTGCAAATTCTGAGGCTGGTAACTCTAATGAATGTATGCTCTGCAGTAGAGGTAACTCTGGGTATTTCTTTCCTGTGGCGGTCCTCATGAGAGCCAGTTTCATCATAGCGCTTGATGGTTTTTGCGACTGCACTTGAAGAAACTTTCAAAGTTCTTGACATTTTCCGGATTGACTGACCTTCATGTCTTAAAGTAATGATGGACTGTTGTTTCTCTTTGATTATTTGAGCTGTTCTTGCCATAATATGGATTTAGTAATTTAATAAATAGGGCTATCTTCTGTATACCACTCCTACCTTGTCACGACACAACTGATTGGCTCAGACGCATTAAAAAGGAAAGGAATTCCACAAATTAACTTTTAAAAAGGCATACCTGTTAATTGAAATGCATTCCAGGTGACTACCTCATGAAGATGATTGAGAGAATACCAAGAGTGTGCAAAGCTTTCAACAAGGCAAAGGGGGGCTACTTTGAAGAATCTCGTTTGAAACTTTTTTGGTTACTAAATTATTCTATATGTATTATTTCATAGTTTTGATGTCTTCACTATTATTCTACAATGTACAATTCTACAAGTAAACATAAAAACCCATTAATGAGTAGGTGTATCCAAACTTTTGACTTGTACTGTATATATATATTTTTTGCTAAACAGATGGGGCTCAAAACAGGTGGGGCTCAAAACCTGCCTGGAATGAAGGGTCGCCACTGTACATGCCAAGTATACACAATATATTGTGTTCTCATCAGGTTATAGATAAGAGCAGAATCACTGCACTACTGTTCATACCACAGTTCTGCCTACCAACAGGTTATGAAAATGTTATCTTTGAGTGTTTTTTATTTTGTCTCTTAAAGATGAGACATGACATTAAGATGAAAAAATTTACCAGCAGGGATTTAAGTTAAAATAATTATTCTCCTCCTTCGTGGTTATGTAAAAGAGTCAAGCTGGTTATAGATTTAAACTGGTACCACTAGTAGTATATGTACCAATAGTAATATTTAACCATTGTAGTCATAAGTCAGCTAAGATGACATATTAGTTTGCTCAGGTGATCTAACTGTCTGACAGGAGATAAGGAGAGGGTCAAAAGGAGATGGGATTAGTGTATGTGAGCTGGTTGTAGCTAGGATATCTTCACTTTGTAATATCACATTACCTGAGTCATTTACATCACTCATCACTGATCCATGGGATGCCTGCATTCTTTTGTTCTGTGGTACTAACCATCAATCCAATGCAGTCATCATGGGCAGAGGTATTGAAACCTGGCTGGTTTGGTAGGTTACATGCTACAGTTTCATGGGTGAGTCCATTGTTATTTTCAGGTGCGTGTTCAACTAGTAAATGTCAATGGAATAATTACAATCATTTTGAATACATGTATTTTTTTTTTTTAAGTACAATTTCATTACAGGTTATAGCTCTGTGCCATACATATTTTTTTCTGTAAATATTGTAAGCATGTTGACAGCTTTGCAAGGATATCAAAGCGTTTATTTATTTTTTCTATTTCATTTCCATCCATTGAAAAAAATAAACACTTGCTGGGATTGTTAGCTAGCTATGTTGAAAGAACTGATTTACAATCAAATGTCACGCCCTGATCTGTTTCACCTGTTCCTGTTCCTGTGACTGTCTCCACCCCCTCCAGGTGTCGCTTATTTTCCCCAGTGTTTTTATCCCTGTGTTTCCTGTCTCTCTGTGCCAGTTCATCTTGTATGTTAGTCAAGTCAACCAGCGTGTTTTCCAGTTCTCCTTTTGCTATTCTCTTTTTGATAGTCTTCCCGGTTTTGACCCCTGCCTGACTCTGGACTACTTTCCCGCCTGCCTGATCTTCCTGCCTGCCCTGACCTTGATTCTGCCTGCCCCTGGGTACCTTTTGGACTCTGAACTGGTTTTGACCCTTTTGCCTGTCCACGACCATTCTCTTGCCTAACCCTATTGGATGAATAAATATTGTAAGACTCCAACCATCTGCCTCCTGTGTCTGCATCTGGATCTCCTCTTGTGTCATGATATCAAAATGATGTAACCAAGCCTGAATCTACACTCATTTAGCTATTCAAAACCAAAAATACAATGAAAAAAGATTCAAATAAAAAACAAATACAATTTATTACTATTTACAAAATGTACAGGACCTGTCTGCCTAGGCGACCTCACGGCACCATTGCAAAATGTGTAGAATAACAGGAAATGATCTGTAAAACAACATTATATAGGGAATAGGGTGCCATTTGGGATACATCCCTGTTTTTTTTTTCTAAACCTGATTGCTGGTTGGTTTTTATTTAGCATGGATGGAGAGTATTTAAATAACGAATGGGTGAATCTGCATGTAGCCTACTCATTTGGATATCTTAAGGGCTGCAGGATCCCCTATTATTCTCATTGTTTGTTCATATTCACCCCTCTGAGAGTGCTGGGTTTTTAAAGAGGCAAACACAATATTCTTTGTTTTTTTTATAGCTCAATGTTGTTTTTATAGACCCTAAAGTAAAGAAACCAAACTTCAACTTTTACTTTCTTCATCTTTTTGCTCCATTGCATTGTATGTGCTTTTAAGTCTGTTCTCTGTACTTGTAACCCACAGGTTGTGCTCAGGGTAGCCGTGTTTAGATTTCAAAGAGTTGAGGAAAAAAGAGGAGGAGGAGGAATGGGAGGAGAAGGAGGACTGGGAGGAGGAGGAAGGGGAGGTTCTGGTGCAGGTTTTTTCTGGGTGAGATGCAGCTGTGAATCACTGATACTGAACTCTTCCCTCAAATCTTTTCTCATCTCACCTCCTTTCCCATTCTTGCCACTCTTTCACTCATCTCGCCTATCTTTTCCTGTCCTCCAATCATCTTTCCTCTCCTTCCTCTCCTCTGTTCTCCCTTTCCTCTCAATCTCTGTTGCATTGCCTTCCATACACCTAATTTCATTCTGTGATGACACAATTGGCAATTTCAACATAGCCTACTGTAGATGTGCACACTTCAATATATTGCACAATACAATGTCAGTGCTGTCTTTGAAGTTAATTATTATTATGGATGTGACAAGAGACATTTGTGTTTTTGTCAATCGAGATTAGGCTTCTGAGATGCATTCCTCTTCGGCTCCAGCTAGATGTATAAACAAAGTGATGATCACTTTGTATATACAGTGGATACAGTATCATAAGTATTCACGCCCCTTGGATTTTTTTGTTGCGTCACAAAGTGGGATTGAAATAGATTTAATTGTGATTTTTTTTTTTACATTGATCTACACAAAATACTCCATCATGTCAAAGTGAAAAGAAAATTCTACAAATGTTTGCTAATGAATAGAATGGTATAACATATGTCATTTGATTAGGCAAGTCTGAATTAGTTAGATAAAATTAGATAAAATGTGGCTGTTTGGGCTGAAGGGGCAGTATTGAGTAGCCAGATAAAAGGTGCCCATTTCAAAAAGGCCTCGTACTCAATTCTTGCTCGTACAATATGCATATTATTATTACTATTGGATAGAAAACACTATCTAGTTTCTAAAACCGTTTGAATTATATCTGTGAGTGAAACAGAACTCATTCTGCAGCAAACTTCCTGACAGGAAGTGGAAAGTCTGAAATTGAGGCTCTGTTCCAGGGGCTGCCTATTAAAGCCCTTGTTATTTATTAGTTTAGATGCACTTCATACGTCTTCCACTAGATGTCGACAAGGAGTGAGAGAAGAAATGGACTGTGTAACTTGATCTGGACTCGAATTACAGCTCATGGAATGACGTGTCCTCCATTTCCTGTTTTCAGGAAGGCGCGAAGAGAGACATGGATTTGCCTTCTGTTTAGCTATCGTTATAGGCGACTACTATCTCCGGCTTTGATTTTATTTGATACATGTGACCATATCATCGTAAAGTATGTTTTTTCAATATAGTTTAATCAGATTATTGAAATTTTTTCGGGAGTTTTGCCGTGTTCCGTTCTCTTCCATTTGTTGACATGGAGAGCGTCGTGCCACTTGGCTAGTGTGCTTGCTAAATCGAGAGGGATAATGGACGTTCCAAATCCAAACAACGATTGTTCTGGACAAAGGACACCTTGTCCAACATTCTGATGAAAGATCAGCAAAAGTAAGAAACATTTTATGATGCTATTTCATATATCTGTTGTACATGTGAACTAGTCGCCGACGCCCAACGTTTGGGTACTCTAGCTATACCGAAGCTGCATATCGTAATGAAGTTATTTTTAGAATTCTAACACTGCGATTTCATTAAGAACTAATTCCTATACAACATGTATTTTTTTGTTATGTTTATGAATAGCTATTTGGTCAGAATATGTGTGTCAGAAAAAGTGTCAGAAAAATATCGTTGCTGTTTAGACGTTGTGGAAAAAGTAGCTAAGTTAGCACAATGTGTAACCACTGATTTCAGCTCTAAATATGCACATTTTCGAACAAAACATAAGTGTATGTATAACCTGATGTTATAGGACTGTCATCTGATGAAGAAAATCAAGGTTAGTCAAAAATTATATATCTTTTGCTTGTTTGTTACGATCGCTAACTTTTAATACTGGGAAATTGCTTGTGTTTCTGGCTATTGTGGTAAGCTAATATAACGCTATATTGTGTTTTCGCTGTAAAACACTTGATAAATCAGAAATATTGTCTGGAATCACAAGATGCCTGTCTTTCATTTGCTGTACACTATGTATTTTTCAGAAATGTTTTATGATGAGTATTTAGTTATTTGGCGTTGGTGTCTGTAATTATTCTGTCTGCTTTCGGTGCAATTTCTGATTGTAGCTGCAATGTAAACTATGATTTATACCTGAAATATGCAAATTTTTCGAACAAAACATAGATTTATTGAATAACATGTTATAAGACTGTCATCTGATGAAGTTGTTTGTTGGTTAGTTTGGTTGGTTCTTGGTTAGTTAGGTTGGCTTTGTGCATGCTACCTGTGCTGTGAAAAATGTCTGTCCTTTTTTGTATTTGGTGGTGAGCTAACATAAATATACGTGGTGTTTTCGCTGTAAAACATTTTAAAAATCGGACATGTTGGCTGGATTCACAAGATGTGTACCTTTCATATGCTGTATTGGACTTGTTAATGTGTGAAAGTTAAATATTAAAAATATATATATTTTGAATTTCGCGCCCTGCACTTGAGCTGGCTGTTGTCATATTGTGGGCGGCCTCGGGCTTGCAGCCAGAAGAAGTTAACCTTTCTAGGACACATGTTCCACTAGCGGAACCCCTGACAACATTCTGCTGAAGAGGCAGCGCGGGAAATTCAAAAATATTTTTGGGAAATATCTAACTTTCACACATTAACAAGTCCAATACAGCAAATGAAAGATAAACATCTTGTTAATCTACCCATCGTGTCAGATTTAAAAAATGCTTTACAGCGAAAACACAAAATGTGATTATGGTAGATCCCCGCCAAGTCCAAAAAACACGCAGCCATTTTCCCAGCAAAAAATAGTAGTCACAAAAAGCAGAAATAGAGATAAAATGAATCACTAACCTCTGATGATCTTCATCAGATGACACTCATAGGACATCATGTTACACAATACATGTATGTTTTGTTCGATAATGTGCATATTTATATCCAAAAATCTCAGTTTACATTGGCGCCATGTTCAGAAATGCCTCCAAAATATCCGGAGAAATTGCAGAGAGCCACAGAAATACTCATCATAAACTTTGATGAAAGATACATGTTTTACATAGAATTAAAGATACACTTGTTCTTAACTTCTTGAGCCTATGGGGGCGCCATTTCGACTTTGTAAAAATGAGTTCCCCAATTAAACTGCCTCGTACTCATTTCTTGCTCGTACAATATGCATATTATTATTACTATTGGATAGAAAACACTCTCTAGTTTCTAAAACCGTTTGAATTATTTCTCTGAGTGAAACAGAACTCATTCTGCAGCACATTTCCTGTCAGGGAGTGAGATTTCAGAAATCGAGGTCCCTGTTCTGAGGTCAGTTTATAAGTCCCCATGTAAGCCATCGGGCTACATGCACTGCATACGTCTTCCTCTAGATGTCAGTAAGCGGGGAGATTTTGAATGGAGTGGATTGCGCAATCTGGGGCCCTTTATAAGACCGTGGAACGGAAGTACCGTCCTTTTCAACGGTGCGCCTGACGCAAGAAGACATCACAATGGCGTCCTGCAAACGCTTTCGTTTTAGTAGTTCTATATCTCCGGTCATGTTTTTATTCGTTATAGGTGTTAAAGACATCATAAGGTAGTTAATTTAAACCGACTTATAGCAGTTTATAGCAGTTTATTGCGATTTTCTGGGATTTCTTTGTCATGCGCGTTCACGAGTTGGACACCTCTCCAGTTGGTGGCTAACATTAGCGGCTATTTCGACCGGACAAGAGGACATCTTTCAACCCAAAGACGATTGTTCTGGAGAAAGGAACCCTTGCCCAAGATTCTGATGGAAGCCCAGCTAATAGTAAGCAGTCTTTATGCTGTTAATTCGTACTTATGTTGACAAATGTCAAATAATTATTCCGCCATGAATTATGGTGCGGTCTCGCTTTAGCGCACGCTGTATGCTTGAAGTAACGTTAATTTTAAAAATGTAACCCAGCGATTGCATTAAGAACTAATTTGTCTTTCAATTGCTGTCCAACCTGTATTTTTTAGTCAAGTTTTTGAATAGTTACTGATTAGAATAGGTGCCTCTTCAAAGATTTCTCCTGCCATTTTCTGGGCAGCTTTGCTACTTTTCTCATTGTATAACCACGATTTGTGCCGCTAAATATGTACATTTTCGAACAAACTCTATATGCATTGTGTAATATGATGTTATAGGACTGTCATCTGAAGAATTCTGAGAAGGTTAGTGAAAAAATTAATATCTTTTGGTGGTTTATACGTAATCGCTACGTTTGGCCAGAATCAATGCTGTTGTGATGTTTGCTATTGTGGTATGCTAATATAACGCTATATTGTGTTTTCGCTGTAAAACACTTAGAAAATCTGAAATATTGTCTGGATTCACAAGATCTGTGTCTTTCAATTGCTGTACGCTGTGTATTTTTAAGAAATGTTTTATGATGAGTAATTAGGTAATACACGTTGCTCTCTGTAGTTATTTTAGTCGCTTTGCTGAGAGTTGTGATGGTGGCTGCAATGGTAAACTATGATTTATACCTGAAATATGCACATTTTTCTAACAAAACATATGCTATACAATAAATATGTTATCAGACTGTCATCTGATGAAGTTGTTTCTTGGTTAGTGGCTATTTATATCTTTATTTGGTCGAATTTGTGATAGCTACTGATGGAGTAAAAAACTGGTGGAGTAAAAAAAGTGGTGTCTTTTGCTAACGTGGTTAGCTAATAGATTTACATATTGTGTCTTCCCTGTAAAACATTTTAAAAATCAGAAATGATGGCTGGATTCACAAGATGTGTATCTTTCATCTGGTGTCTTGTACTTGTGATTTAATGATATTTAGATGCTAGTATTTACTTGTGACGCTATGCTAGGCTATGCTAGTAGCTTTTCTACTGATGGGGGTGCTCCCGGATCCGGGTTTGGGAGGTGTTAGAGGTTAATGCAACCGCTGTGTCAGATTTCAAAAAAACTTTACGGAAAAAGCAAACCATGCAATAATCTGAGACGGCGCTCAGAAGGAAACAACATTTCTCCGCCATGTTGGAGTCAACAGAAATACGAAATTACATGATAAATATTCCCTTACCTTTGATGATCTTCATCAGAATGCACTCCCAGGAATCCTAGTTCCACAAAAAAAAAATGTTTTGTTTGATAATGTCCATTATTTATGTCCAAGTAACTACTTTTGTTAGCATGTTTAGTACTCATATCTAAAACGCTCGTGGAGGTCCAGGCGAACTTCGGACTAAAACTTCAAAAAGTTATATTAAAGGTCGAATAAACTTGTCAAAGTAAGTATAGAATCAATCTTTAGGATGTTTTTATCATAAATATTCAATAACGTTCCAACCGGAGAATTATTTTGTGTCTATAGAAGTAATGGAACGCAAGTCGATATCATGTGGAATGTGCACGACCAGGACCTGGCACTCTGCCAGACCACTGACTCAAACAACTCCCATCCGGCTCAACATCACAGTAGAAGCTTCATTCAACGTTCTACAGACTGTTGACATCTAGTGGAAGGCGTAGGTAGTGCAAACAGATCCATATCCCGCTGGGATTTCAATAAGCGATGAGTTGAAAATCGAACAGCCTCAGAATTCTCACTTCCTGTTTGGATTTTTTCTCAGGTTTTTGCCTGCCATATGAGTTCTGTTATACTCACATACATCATTCAAACAGTTTTAGACACTTCAGAGTGTTTTATATCCAATAGTAATAATATGCATATATTAGCATCTTAGACAGAGTAGGAGGCAGTTCACTCTGGGCACGCTATTAATCCAAAGTGAAAATGCTGCCCCCTATCCCTAAAAAGTTAACTTCTTGCCTTCACGGATCACTTTTACGGGATCATTTTCGTAAACAACCACTGAATTGCAGAGCGCCAAATTCAAAAATAATACTAAAAATATTTATAATCATGGAATCACAAGTGAAATATACCAAAACACAGCTTAGCTTGTTGTTAATCCATCTATCGTGTAAGATTTTGAAAATATGCTTTACAGCGAAAGCAATCCAAGCATTTGTTAGTTTATCAATCACTAGACAAAAAAGTAAGAACAGCTTGCTTTAAATTAGCTTGGTCACGAAAGTCAGAAAAGCAATAAAATGAATCGCTTACCTTTGATAATCTTCAGATGTTTGCACTCACGAGACTCCCAGTTACACAATAAATGTTATTTGTGTTCGATAAAGATTAGTTTTATAACCAAAAACCGCCATTTGGTTTGCGCGTTATGTTCAGAAAACCACAGGCTCGTTCCGGTCCTGAAGGGCAGACGAAAATTCCAAAAAGTATCCGTAATGTTCGTAGAAACATGTCAAAGGTTTTTTATAATCAATCCTCAGGCGGAACCCACCCCACATTCCACTGAAAAGGCAGCGCGCGAAATTCAAAAAATATTTTTTAGAAATATTTAACTTTCACACATTAACAAGTCCAATACAGCAAATGAAAGATAAACATCTTGTGAATCCAGCCAACATGTCCGATTTTTTTTAATGTTTTACAGCGAAAACACCACGTATATTTATGTTAGCTCACCACCAAATACAAAAAAGCACAGACATTTCTTTCACAGCACAGGTAGCTTTCACAAAACCCCCAAATAGAGATAGAATTAGTCACTAACCAAGAAACAACTTCATCAGATGACAGTCTTATAACATGTTATACAATAAATCTATGTTTTGTTCGAAAAATGTGCATATTTCAGGTATAAATCATAGTTTTACATTGCAGCTACAATCACAAATATCACCAAAGCAGCTAGAACAATTACAGAGACCAACGTGAAATACCTAAATACTCATCATAAAACATTTATGAAAAATACATGGTGTACAGCAAATGAAAGATAAACATCTTGTGAATCCAGCCAATATTTTAGATTTTTTAAGTGTTTTACAGCGAAAACACAATATAGCATTATATTAGCTTACCACAATAGCCAAAAACACAACCCATTTATCAGCAGCAAAAGTTAGCGATCGCAAAAAAACAGCAAAAGATATATAATTTTTCACTAACCTTGACAAACTTTATCAGATGACAGTCCTATAACATCAGGTTATACAATACACTTATGTTTTGTTCGAAAATGTGCATATTTAGAGCTGAAATCCGTGGTTATACATTGTGAAAACGTAGCAACTTTTTCCCAGAATCTCCGGATATATTTCTGACACTCACCTAATCTGACCAAATAACTCATCATAAACTTTACTAAAAAATACATGTTGTACAGCAAATGAAAGATACACTAGTTCTTAATGCAATCGCCGTGTTAGAATTCTAAAAACAACTTTAGTACGACATACAGCTTACGTTATAGCGAGACAGCGCCTGCAATGAGGGTGGAAAATGGTACTAAACATTTTCCACAGAAATACGAAATAACATCATAAATGGTTCCTACTTTTGCTGAGCTTCCATCAGAATCTTGTACAAGGGGTCCTTTGTCCAGAACAATCGTTGTTTGGTTTTAGAATGTCCTTTTCTCATGTCGAATTAGCAACCAAAGCTAGCCAAGTTGCGCGAAGCTGTCCATCTTCACCAAACGCAGAGAACGGAAAACGCCAAAACTCCCGATAAACTTTCAATAATCTGATAAAACTATATTGAAAAAACATACTTTACGATGATATTATCACATGTATCAAATAAAATCAAAGCCGGAGATATTAGCCGTCTATAACGAAAGCTTTTCAGAAGGCAATCCAGGGTTCCTTCCCGCGCCTTGCTGAACAATGGAAATTTGGGGTCACGTCATTCCAAGAGCTCTTATTCGACCTCAGATCTAGCTAGACACCCCATTTCACCTCTCACTGCCTGTTGACATCTAGTGGAAGGCGTATGAAGTGCATGTATATCCATAGAATTCAAGCAAATGAATAGGAAGGCCCTGGAACAGAGCCTCGATTTCAGATTTTTCACTTCCTGACAGGAAGTTTGCTGCAAAATGAGTTCTGTTTTACTCACAGATATAATTCAAACGGTTTTAGAAACTTGAGTGTTTTCTATCCAATAGTAATAATAATATGCATATTGTACGATCTAGAATAGAGTACGAGGCCGTTTAAATTGGGCACGATTTTTTCCCAAAGTGAAAATAGCGCCCCCCTATCCCAAAGAAGTTTTAACATACATAATCAATCATATTTCAACCGGACGGTAAAGTCTTCAATACTACAGAGAAAGAAAATGTCGAACTACATCTCGCCTGCGCAGGAACTAATCAAAGGACACCTGATGCGTTTTGATGAATCTCGCTCATTTTTCAAAATAAAAGCTTGAAACTATGTCTAAAGCCTGGTCACAGCCTGAGGAAGCCAAAAGGAATCTGGTTGATACCCCTTTAAATGAAGGAGGGGCAGTCAATGGAACAGGGATTTTTCCAGATAAAATGCACTTCCGGGTTGGAGTTCCTCAGGTTTTCGCCTGCAAAATCAGTTCTGTTATACTCACAGACAATATTTTGACAGTTTTGGAAACTTGTGTTTTCTATCCTAATCTGTCAATTATATGCATATTCTAATATCTGGGCCTGAGAAATAGTCAGTTTACCTTGGGAATGTTAGCTGTTGTAGCATTGAAAGCTACACTCACAAAAGCTTGGATTTCTTTCGCTGTAAAGTATATTTTCAAAATCTGACACGATACGTGGATTAACAACAAGCTAAGCTGTGTTTTGGTATATTTCACTTGTGATTGCATGATTATAAATATTTTTAGTAATATTTTTGCATTTGGCGCCCTGCAATTCTAGCGGTTGTTTAGGAAAGGGATCCCGTAAAAGGGATCCGTAGCACAGAGAAGTTAACAAATCACATACGTTACATGGACTCGTGAAATAATAGGTGTTGACTACTCCTTCCTCTGTCCCACCATACATACAACATCTCTAAGGTCAAGGATTATATTTCAAGCACAGATTCAACTACAAAGACCAGGGAGCTTTTCAAAAGCCTCATAAAGAAGGACAGTGATGGGTAACAATAGCAAATCAGACATTTAATAACTATTTTAGCATGGTCAGATACAGGTGTCATGACGTTGCCCTTATTGGGTACAGCAAGCACCATCCCCCTCTCTCTGTCTCCTACACTCAGGCTGCTGCGACCACAGGTCGTAAATTCCTGGAGGAGATTATCTCCTCATGGCCACAGTATAGAGAGAGAGTGTTTTCATAGAGAGAACAAATGAATTTCTTCCACCTCACAGAACTGGAGAACTGAACAACATTTATGTTCTGGAGAAGGTATTAAAGATCGGTGAAGAATCCAGCTATGAACTGGTGCGTTTGGTACAATATTGTCAAACTCATGGGAGACAATACGGCCACATTACCATAACGCTGTTTATTTAATAGCCTCAGTTATGAGGCTTACATCTAATTGTTGTATAAGATGAATGACTGAGGATGATACTGTTTGTGAAATTGTGTAATGTGATTTTGGACTGTTTAATGAAGGAAACTCCAATTCCCTTTGGAGTCTAACTAAATCAGAGGACCGCCCATGAGCACAGTTATGGTCGGGCGTCCTGGGACTGGCCCTTTTCTGCTCTTCTGAATAAACCCCCCACCCGGGTTTTCTATCACCAGACCAGATTACCTCGATAATGAGAGGGCCAAGGTTTGAAAGGAGACCATAAACCTGAGTATAAGCTAAGGTTTGAGTAGATCGCTGAATCTTTTAACCATACCATGTGATTAAACTCTTAGACTATCGATACCGACAGAATATGAACAAGTCTTTGATATTAATGACTAGTCTGCAGCTAGGAATTTGGTATCATTGAACGCGAAGACCGACAACCGCCGAAACATCTATCCTATAACGACATGAATGAATGTCACTCTGAACTATCCATTCTAACCAAGACAGAGAGAGAAAGCGGACAAACTCTCCAACAGAAACAAACTTTTCAACAGAGATCCCAACGACACACTGAGCGTGAATATATATATATTGATTGCAATTATTCCCGAATGAGTGAGCGTTCATGTGCAAAGGATTAGCATTTTGATTGTTATAATTGTCACTCTGTCTAACACCCCGCCATACCGGTTTAGCCCACTAGAGCACATCCCCCTATCATTTCTTTGTAACCATATCTTGTTTGTTATGCATTTCTGTGATTATTTAGTTAGTAAATAAATGATTTAAGACAATTGATGTATGGATGACTCATAGTGAAGACTGGGTTCGTGCAGATAACCAACAATTTACGACGTTTGGAATGAGACTAACGTGAGGTAAAGAAGAATTCATTAATCAGAAGACTAAGTGATCAAATATTAATATCTGAAAGTTATATTAGGAAAATTATAACTTTGTAATCTAAATATTTTCCTTGGTGCCCCGACTTCTTAGTTAATTACAGTTACATGATTAAGTAGTTTAATCACGTAATAATAATTACAGAGAATTGTTGATAAAGATTCATCTTCAGTTTAATGATGCCAAAGACACGACACGGGTGTCCTTCTGAACTTTTCTGAGCTGCTGGACAGGAAGGAAACTGCTCAGGGATATTAACATGAGGCCATTGGTGATTTTTAAAACAGTTATAAAGTTCAATGGCTGTAATGGGAGAAACCTGAGGATGGATCAACAGCATTGTAGTGACTCTGCAATAATGATCTAAATTACAGAGTGAATAAATAAGAATGCTTCCTGTATGCAACAAGACACTAAAGTAATACTGAAGAAAAAAAACAGTAAAGGAATACACTTTTTGGCCTAAATGCAAATCCTTATCTTTGGGGCAAATCCAACACAACACATCACTAAGTAATAGCTTTAATCGCTGCCAAATGTATTGACTCAGGGCGGTGAATACTTATGTAATCAAGGTATATTAGTGTTTAACCTGTTTGGCGTGCAAGCCCGACGTTGGTACACTTATGACAACAGCCAGCTCAAAGTGCAGGGCGCGAAATTCAAAAGATATTTTTTTTTAATATTTAACTTTCACACATTAACAAGTCCAAGACACCAGATGAAAGGTACACATCTTGTGAATCAAGCCAACATGTCCGATTTTTAAAATGTTTTACAGGGAAGACAAAATATGTAAATCTATTAGCTAACCACGTTAGCAAAAGACACCGCTTTTCTTACTCCATCAGTTTTTTACTCCATCAGTAGCTATCACAAATTCGACCAAATAAAGATATAAATAGCCACTAACCAAGAAACAACTTCATCAGATGACAGTCTGATAACATATTTATTGTATAGCATATGTTTTGTTAGAAAAATGTGCATATTTCAGGTATAAATCATAGTTTACATTGCAGCTACTGTCAGAAATTGCACCGAAAGCAGCCATAATATTTACAGACACCAACGTCAAATACCTAATTACTCATCATAAAACATTTCTGAAAAATACATAGTGTACAGCAATTGAAAGACAGGCATCTTGTGATTCCAGACAATATTTCCGATTTATCAAGTGTTTTACAGCGAAAACACAATATAGCGTTATATTAGCGTACCACAATAGCCAAAAACACAAGCAATTTCCCAGTAGCAAAAGTAAGCGATCGTAACAAACAGGCAAAAGATATATAATTTTTGACTAACCTTGATTTTCTTCCTCAGATGACAGTCCTATAACATCAGGTTATACATACACTTATGTTTTGTTCAAAAATGTGCATATTTAGAGCTGAAATCAGTGGTTACCCATTATGCTAACGTAGCTACTATTTCCCACAACGTTCGGATATTTTACTGACACTTTTTCTGACACACATATTCTGACCAAATAGCTATTCATAAACATAACTAAAAAATACATGTTGTATAGGAAATGATAGATCCATTAGTTATTAATGAAATCAGTGTTAGAATTCTAAAAATAACTTAATTACGTTATGCAGCTTCGGTATAGCTTAGAGTAGCCAAAACGTTGGCCGCCCACGACTAGTACACAGTTCGACAGATATATGAAATAGCATCATAAAATGTTTCTTACTTTTGCTGATCTTTCATCAGAATGTTGGACAAGGTGTCCTTTGTCCAGAACAGTCGGTGTTTGGATTTAGAACCTTCATTTTCCCTCTCGATTTAGGAAGCGCACTAGCCAAGTGGCACGGATCTCTCCAACGTAAACAAAGTCAGAGAACGGAACACGGCAAAACTCCCGAAAAAATTTCAATAATCTGATTAAACTATATTGAAAAAACATACTTTACGATGATATGGTCACATGTATCAAATAAAATCTAAGACGGAGATGTTAGTCGTCCATAACGAGAGCAAAACAGAAGGCAAATCTATGTCCTCTTTCGCACGCTCCAGAAACAGGAAGTGGACGGTCACGTCAAACAAAGAGCTTTAATTCCACCTCAGACCAAGATAAACACGAAAAATTTTCTCTCACCGCCTCTTGACAACCAGGGGAAGGTGTATGAAGTGTATGTAGACTCTTACGTATCATGCCCATGTATAGGCATGAAGTTGAACAGAGCATCGATTTCTGACATTCCACTTCCTGGTCAGGAAGTGTGCTGCAGAATGACTTCTGTTTCACTCAGAGAAATAATTCAAACGGTTTTAGAAACTAGAGAGTGTTTTCTATCCAATAGTAATAATAATATGCATATTGTACGAGCAAGAATTGAGTACGAGGCCGTTTGAAATGGGCACAATTTAACTGGCTACTCAATACTGCCCCTTGCAGCCATAAGAAGTTAATAAAAAGAAAGTCGATTTTTCTTCCACTTTGACATTACAAAGAAATTTGTGTCGATCATTGCCAAAAACATTACAATGAAAACCATTTTAATCCCACTATGTAACACAGTATAATGTGAAGAAATCAAGGGAGGTGAATACTTATGATACCCACTGTACATCTAGCGGGAGCCAAAGAGGAATACAACATTTAAGAATGACAAACTGCTACCATACTGATGACAATAACCACACTGAAGAAAGCTGTTGGCTATATTAGCCACGACTTACCGTTCTTTGTGCAGCTTCAAATGCCGAACAAAGTTGGAAATTGTTGCGCCTCCGTCTGTAACTTTCTTCCCCCATGTTTTGCAAGTTGCAATCCGTTTTTTGTTGATACAGCGTCGTCTTTATATCTGAAAATAATAATTTTGGGTATCATCTTTCCAAGGGCTCCATCTGAATTCACTCGCCGACGTTCCTCTGCACTGCCACGCACAACTTTTTCTCAGCTGGCACAATTTGATTGGCTGCTGTCCGATTCAAACTGTAGTCCGTTAAATGAAGAGTTGATGCCCTGCATACTTTTTTTAATAGCATCATTTTTAATATTTGGGCTTGGGGAGGGTATCAAGTCAGGTCGAGTCATAAGGCTCAAGTCCAAGTGAAGTCACGAGTCATTGGTGTTAACCTGATGAGGACAGAGGGCGCTGTTGTCACTTTGGGGGAAAAACGTGCCCAATTTAAACGGCCTCGTACTCAATTCTTGCTCGTACAATATGCATATTATTATTACTATTGGATAGAAAACACTCTCTAGTTTCTAAAACCGTTTGAATTATGTCTGTGAGTGAAACAGAACTAATTTGGCACAAACTTCCTGACCAGGAAGTGGAAAATCTGAAATCGATGCTCTATTCTGGGTCCTGCCTATAAATGGGCATGATACCTATTAGTATACATGCACGTCATACACCTTCCCCTGGATGTCAAGATGCAGTGAGAGAAGAAATGGAGTGTTTATCTTGGTCTGAGATGGAATACGTCCTCTTGGAATGACGTGTCACCGATTTCCTGTTTTCAGGAAGGCGCGAGGAGGACAGTGGGATTGCCTTTTGAAAAGCTGTCGTTATAGGCGACTACTATCTCCGGCTTTGATTTTATTTGATACATGTGACCATATCATCGTAAAGTATGTTTTTTCAATATAGTTTTATTAGATTTTTGAAATTTATTCGGGACGTTAGGCGTGTTGCGTTGTGTGCCTTTGTTCAGAAAGGAGAGCTTCGCGCCACTTGGCCAGTGTGTTTGCTAATTCAAGAGGGAAAAACGATGTTCTAAATCCAAACAACGACTGTTCTGGACAAAGGACCCCTTGTCCAACATTCTGATGGAAGATCACCAAAAGTAGGACCCATTTTGTGATGCTATTTCATATATCTGTCGAACTGTGTACTAGTAGTTTTGCGCCCAGGTTTTGGCCACTCTCTCGCTATAACATAAGCCTTATGTCGTAATGAAGATATTTTTAGAATTCTAACACTGCGATTGCATTAAGAACTAGTGTATCTATCATTTCCTATACAACATGTATTTTTTTGTAATGTTTATGAATAGCTATTTGGTCAGAATAGGTGAGAGTCTAATAGAAATATCCGCACATTCTGGGAAAAAGAAGCTACGTTAGCACAATGGATAACCACTGATTTCAGCTCTAAATATGCACATTTTCGAACAAAACATAAGTGTATGTATAACCTGATGTTTTAGGACTGTCATCTGAGGAAGGTTTATGAAGGTTAGTGAAAATTAATATATTTTGCTGGTTTATTCGCTAACGCTAACGTGCCTATTGCTATCGCTAACGTACCTTGATGAATGAATGCGGTAGTGTGGTAGGCTATTGTAGTAAGCTAATATAATGCTATATTGTGTTTTCGCTGTAAAACACTTAAAAAATCGGAAATATTGGCTGGATTCACAAGATGCTTGTCTTTCATTTGCTGTACACAATGCATTTTTCAGAAATGTTTTATGATGAGTATTTAGGTATTCCATGTTGGTCTCTATAATTACTCTGGCTGCTTCGGTGCTATTTTTGACGGTAGCTGTGATGGTAGCTGCAATGTAAAACTGATTTATACCTCAAATATGCACATTTTTCGAACAAAACATAGATTTATTGTGTAACATGTTATAAGACTGTCATCTGATGAAGTTGTTTCTTGGTTAGTTTGGTTGGTTCTTGGTTAGTTAGGTTGGCTTTGTGCATGCTACCTGTGCTGTGAAAAATGTCTGTCCTTTTTTGTATTTGGTGGTGAGCTAACATAAATATACGTGGTGTTTTCGCTGTAAAACATTTTAAAAATCGGACATGTTGGCTGGATTCACAAGATGTGTACCTTTCATTTGCTGTATTGGACTTGTTAATGTGTGAAAGTTAAATATTTCTAAAAAATATATTTTGAATTTCGCGCTCTGCCTTTTCAGTGGAATGTGGGAGGAGTTCCGCTGGCGGAACGCTGGAGCAGTAAAGGTTAAAGTCAAAGTCGAGTTGCAAGTCATCATATTTGTGACTCGAGTCATTATGGTTTGACATAGAACCATCACCCTACCACAAAAACATTTTGGAACCCTTTTCTAAGTGTGTAGGACTGTAGGGGGCGTTTGGAAAAATTAAGTCCTTCTGATAATTACTGTCATTGTCGTGTTTGTTAGCGCTATAGTGATTATCTCCACTGAGTCAGCGGTTTTGATTCATTATTTCTCCAAAACATTAGATTAATTATCTGTGTTGGCAAGCTGCTTTGTAATTATTTTTAGGGTCAACCACAATCAGTCCACGGCTCTTGTGCTCCCAGATCAGATGAGTTACATATAATTAAACAGGGACAAATCAAAGACTAGCTGGCGATACAGTGGAACGGGAAAGGGGATGGATCTTTGCATATATCGAATTTCCCAAACAAATCCCTGCAGTGAGTTAAGTGTTGCTCTACCAACAAGCTTCTGTATTACATTTCTTATTCAAATGCTGCCTGTCACGTTCTGACCATAGTTCTTGTGTGTTTTGCTTGTTTTAGTGGGTTTGTGGGTGGTTGTTTCCTGTCTTTGTGTTTTCTCTGCACCAGATAGGGCTGTATCGGTTTGCCACATTTTGTTATTTTGTATCATTGTAAGTGTTCACAGTTTTGTTTTATTAAACATGTTGAGCACTGGCTACGCTGCGTGTTGGTCCGATCCCTCTTACACCCTCTCTTCTCGTGAAGAGGAGGAAGGCTGCCGTTACAGAACCACCCACCAATCTCGGACCAAGCAGTGTAGCAACGGGCAGCAGAGGCAGCAGCAGCAGCAGCGGTATAAGGAGGAATGGACTTGGGAAGAGGTGTTGGACGGAAAGGGTTGCTACACATGGGAGGAGATCCTGGCTGGTAAGGATCGCCTTCCATGGGAACAGGTGGAGGCAGCTAGGAGAGCGGAAGCAGCCGCGAAGGGGAACCGGTGTTATGAGGGAACACGGCTGGCCAGGAAGCCCGAGAAGAAACCCCAAAAATTTCTTGGGGGGGGGCTAAAGGGGAGTGTGGCGAAGTCAGGTAGGAGACCTGCGCCAACTTCCCGGGCTTGCCGTGGAGAGCGAGAGTACGGGCAGACACCGTGTTGTGCGGAAAGGCGCACGGTGTCTCCTGTACGTGTGTATAGCCCGGTGCGGTACATCCCAGCTCCACGTATCGGCCGGGCTAGAGTGGGCATCGAGCCAGGTGCCATGAAGCCGGCTCAACATATCTGGTCTCCAGTACGTCTCCTCGGGCCGGTGTACATGGCACCAGCCTTACGCATGGTGTCCCCGGTTCGCCAGCACAGCCCAGTGCGGGCTATTCCACCTCGCCGCACTGGCCTGGCTACGGGGAGCATTAAACCAGGTAAGGTTGGGTAGGCTCGGTGCTTAAGAGCGCCTGTACGCCTTCACGGTCCGGTATATCCGGCGCCACCTCCTCGCCCCAGCCCAGTAACACCAGTGCCTACACCACGCACCAGGCTTCCTGTGCGTCTCCAGAACTCTGTTCCTCCTCCACGCACTCTCCCTGTGGTGCGTGTCTCCAGCCCGGTACCACCAGTTCCGGCACCACGCACCAAGCTTACTGTGTGTATCCAGAGTCCAGGGTGCCCTGTTCCTGCTCCCCGCACTAGCCTTGAGGTGCGTGTCTACAAACCGGTACCACCAGTTCCGGCAAAACGCACCAGGCCTACTGTGCGCCTCAGCACGTCTGAGCTGCCTGCCTGCCCAGCGCCATCTGAGCTGCCTGCCTGCCCAGCGCCATCTGAGCCATCCGTCTGCCCAGCGCCATCTGAGCTATCTGTTTGCCCAGCGCCATCTGAGCCGCCCGTCTGCCCAGCGCCGTCTGAGCCGCCCGTCTGTCCCGAGCCGTCAGAGCCGCCCGTCTGTCCCGAGCCGTTAGAGCCGTCCGTCAGTCAGGAGCCGCTAGAGCCGTCCGTCAGTCAGGAGCCGCCAGAGCCGCCAGCCAGTCAGGAGCTGCCAGAGCCGCCCGCCAGTCATGAGCTGCCTTCCAGTCATGAGCTGCCCTCCAGTCATGAGCTGCCCTCCAGTCATGAGCTGCCCTCCAGTCATGAGCTGCCCTCCAGTCATGAGCTGCCCTCCAGTCATGAGCTGCCCTCCAGTCCGGAGCTGCCATTCGTCCGGAGCTACCTCTCTGTCCTGAGCTACCTCTCGGTTCGGAGCTGTCTCCTCAGTCTGATGGGGCCCTTTGTGAGGGTTCCTAGGCCAAGGTCGGCAGCGAGGGTCGCAACTCAAAGGACGCTAAGGAGGGGGACAAAGACAATGGTGGAGTGGTGTCCTCGTCCAGCGCCGGAGCCGCCACCGCGGACAGATGCCCACCCAGACCCTCCCCTAGAGTTTTAGGGGGTGCGTTCGGAGTCCGCACCTCAGGAGGGGGGTACTGTCACGTTCTGGCCATAGTTCTTGTGTGTTTTGCTTGTTTTAGTGTTGGTCAGGACGTGAGCTGGGTGGGCATTCTATGTTGTGTGTCTAGTTTCTCTGTTTCTATGTTTGGCCTAATATGGTTCTCAATCAGAGGCAGGTGTTTTGTGTTGTGTCTGATTGGGAATCATATATAGGTGGCTTGTTTTGTGTTGGGGTTTGTGGGTGGTTGTTTCCTGTCTTTGTGTTTTCTCTGCACCAGATAGGGCTGTATCGGTTTGCCACATTTTGTTATTTTGTATCGTTATAAGTGTTCACAGTTTTGTTTTATTAAACATGTTGAGCACTGGCTACGCTGCGTGTTGGTCCAATCCCTGTTACACCCTCTCTTCTCGTGAAGAGGAGGAAGGCTGCCGTTACACTGCCTGTGTTCTTGTATACCAAATAAGTAGTTGATTGTTTTCTGTTGTTTCTAATTAAGAGTATGTATGCACGATACGATATGCGATACTAAATACTTTTTTGTGACATCAGCACACAAATACAAAAACACAAAACAACATATTACATGCAGTATGGAAAACTGGAAAGTCACACATTTACATTTTCAAATATTCAAAGTCTCTGGGGCCTACTGTCCGATCGTGTATTAGGGCCTGCATCTGTCCTATGTCCCAATGTTTAGCAGCCTAATGGCTGATGGAATGAAACTTGCCTTTCTCCTATTCTTTCTGAACAGTGGACCCTTAATCTCCATGTACTGTATGCATGCATTACTTAGATGGATTAGGGTTGCAAAATTCTGGTAATTCCCCCAAAATACCCAGGTTTTCCAGAACTCCTGGTTGGAAAATTCCCAGGATAAGGGGGAAATACGGAATCCTCCAAATAGGATTTCTGGACGACCTAGACATTTTGTGAAGGTTTCCGGAATATTGCACCCTAGATTGGATTGTTGGTAGCATGTTGGTCTAGGCCAGAAATATTTAAGGAAACCGTTCATTTTCAAGAAACACGGGCAATGGACATTAGACCAGTGGAAATCTGTCCTTCGGTCTGATGAGTCAAAATTTGAGATTTTTGTTTCCAACTGCCGTGTCTTTGTGAGATGCAGAGTAGGTGAACGGATGATCTCCCCATGTGTGGTTCCCACCGTGAAGAACGGAGGACGTGTGGGGGTGTTTTGCTGGTGACACTGTCAGTGATTTATTTAGAATTCAAGGCACACTTAACCAGCATGGCTACCACAGCATTCTGCAGCGATATGCCATCCCATCTGGTTTGCGTTTAGTGGGACTATCAATTGTTTTTCAACAGGACGATGACCCAAAACACACCTCCAGACTGTGTAAGGGCTATTTTACCAAAAGGAGAGTGATATGGTGCTGCATCAGATGACCTGGCCTCCACGATCACCTGACCTCAACCCAATTGGGATGGTTTGGGATGAGGTGGACTGCAGAGTGAAGGAAAATCATCCAACAAGTGCTCAGCATGTGTGGGAACTCCTCCAAGACTGTTGGAAAAACATTCCTCGTGAAGCTGGTTGAGAGAATACCAAGTGTGTGCAAAGCTGTCATCAAGGCAAAAAATATTTTGATTTGCTAAACACTTTCTTGCTTACTACATGATTCCATATGTGTTATTTCATAGTTTTGATGTCTTCACTATTATTCTACGATGTAGAAAATAGTACAAATAAAGAAAAACCCTTGAATGTGTAAGTGTGTCCAAACTTTGGACTGGTACTGTACATTTTATGAAAAGTACCCCGACCTCACCCTGTAAAGTTTAAACTTTTATTGTCCAAGATAAACTAGCTAGCTTGATAAACAGTGCTGACAATTCCATTTGGCTATAGCTAGCTAAATGGTACAACCAACATTTTGTCTATATTGATGTTGTTCCAATAACCAAAAAGTTGGATAAACAAATAATTTGTGAAACCATGATGTGATGTATGACATGATTGGATGTTGCATGCAATTTCAATGTTGTTTGAGTTGCTTTGTGTATCAGCAATTTTTTTTTAGATAATCTCACTGCAACACTGCTCACTGCGTCCATGTTGCTTGGCATAAGCTTTTTCAAAGAACCGCCCATCAAGATTAGCTGCCGTCCAATCAGTGTCTTTTCAGACTTCCTTGTACTTTGACTTGAGAGAAAAAGTGATAAAAAATTATTAGCATTTTTTTTTCAATAAAAATATTATAGGTGATGTTTTCGTCACTCAAAAGCTATTTTACATGTTAATCAGAATGACTGTTTTATAGGGAAGGGTACTCACATGCTCGGCACTGACATAAATAACTGATGATTGGATAAAATAAATTGTTAATAAGAAGATTGTGGGAGCTGTTATGTTATATTTCAGTACAGCTTTTGATATCATTGATCATAACCTATTGCTGAAAAAATGTAAGTGTTATGGATTTACATCCTCTGCATTATCATGGATTGAGAGTTACCTTTCAAATAAAACACAAAAGGTTTACTTTAATGGAGGACTCTCTATTGCAAATTTGATTTAGTGTGGTGTACAGCAGGGCAGCCGGCTTGGGCCATTATTGTTTTGTGTTTTTACTAATGATCTTCCACTGACCTTGAATAAAGCCTGTGTGTCTATGTACGCTGACGAATAAACCATGTACACGTCTGCTACGACAGTAAAATAAATAATAATGGTTGCTGAAATGGGAAGTGGTCTGTCAATGATAAGCTTTTCTATGCTTTCTTGACATCTAAATCAACCAGGGAGGTCCAACAGGCCCTAGTTTTGTTCATCTGGACTACTTCTCAATTGTGTGGTCATGTGCGGCAAAGAAGGAAAATTACAGTTGTTCCAGAAAAAGAGAAGCCTGTATTGCACTTAGATGTACACAGAGGGTGAATGTCAGTGGTAGGCATGTCAATCTCTCCTGGCTCAGTTGAGGCAAGATCGACTGAATCACTATTGGTCGTTGTGTGAGTGTTGATGGGTTAAAGATCCCAAACTGTCTGTTCAAGCAGTTGGTACACAGTTTGGACACTCATCGGTACCACACATGACATGCAGCCAGAGGTCTCTTCACAGTGCCCAGGTCCAGAAGAGAGGCTGGGAAATGCACAGTATTAAATAGAGCCATGACCGCATGGAACTTTATGCCAACACAGGTAAATCAAGCTAGCAATAAAAACAGATAAAAAAACCAGATAAAAGAACACCTTAAGGCACAACAGGGACTGTGAAGAGACACAGACATTTTTATATATTTTGCATTGTATTTTGCATTGTATTATGTATTATATTATGTGTTTTATGCATTATATTTGTTATGTTTTGCAATTTTGCAATACTTAAAAATCATACAATGTGATTTTCTGGATTTTTGTTTTCGATTCCGTCTCTCACAGTTGAAGTGTACCTATGCTAAAAATTACAGACCTCTACATGCT